>NC_082713.1:116804695-117114815 GCF_030144855.1 Hypanus sabinus | reverse complement strand
ATAAAGGTACAACCTCCAATCCAGGCAACATCCTTGTAAATCTCCACTGCATTCTCTCTATAGTATCCACAGCCTTTCTGTAGTGAGGTGACCAGAACTGAACATAGTACTCCAAGTGGGGTCTGACCAAAGTCTTATATAGCTATAACATTACCTCACAACACTTGAACTCAGTTCCACAGTTGATGAATGCTAACACACCATACGCCTTCTTAACAACACTGTCAACCTGCGCAGCAGCTTTGAGTGTCCTATGGACAAGGACCCCAAGATCTCTCAGATCCTCCATACTGCCAAGAGTCTTAACATTAATATTATATTTTTTCTTCAAATTTGACCTACCAAAATGAACCTCGTCACACTTATCTGGGTTGAACTCCATCTGCAATTCTCAGCCCAGTTCTGCATCCTATCGATGTCCTACTGTAACCTCTGACAACCCTCCAGACTATCCACAAGAATCCCAATCTTTCTGTCATTGGCAAATTTACTAGCCCACCCTTCTACTTCTTCATCCAGGTCATTTATGAAAAGCACAAAGAGGAGGGGTCCCAGAACAGATCCCTGAGGAACACCACTGGTCACTGACCTCCAGGCAGAGTATGACCCATCTACAAACACACCTTGCCTTCTGCGGACATGTTAATCTAATACTTTTAATATTAAATGTTAAATGTAAATTTAATTTTTTTTAAATAAGGTGGACAAAAAGAAAGAAAGCAGCAAGCAGGGGAAAAAAAATCATAGCTGATACTACCCACCCTGTAAACTGCATTTTCTAGAAGTTCTCTTCTGGATAGTGTTATAGGGCTTTTAAAAACAAAAACCACATTATCTTAAAACTTACTTTCCCAGGCTGTCAATCTCACCAACCACGCGCGTTAGCATGTCACTGTACTACACCGTAGACACTTAAAAGGTGTTACAAAAAGTGGTTTTTACATTGTAACTATATGCTGGTATGCATAGTTTCTCTCCTTTAACCTCTGACTTATTTTTTTGCATCATTCTTTATAATTGTCGAATATTGACATTTTTAGTTGCACGTCAAGCCCTGACCAACACTTCACAGTAAATTCCTAATACATGTAAATATATATGGCAAATAAAGTTGATCCTTTATGAAGTCCTTAAATGCATTGATTCAAATTGATACCAAAATGCTATACTTATTCAAATAATAATCTCTTGTTTTACAAAACAATTTTAAATGGAACCCCATTTTGAACATTTTTATTGCAGAATGAGTTTAAGGCAGAACCTATTCAGCATATTTAGAACACCACAAATTCAGTTCTGTCCATTAATCCAGTAAATGTGGACCATAATCAAATTCCTAACACAAACAAGATAAAATCAGCAAATGCTGGAAATCCAACCAACACACACAAAATACTAGAGGAACTCTGCAGGCCAAGCAGCATCTATGGAAAAAAGTACAGTCAACGTCTCAGGCCAAGACCTGAGGACAAATTCCTGATTTGGCATTGACAAATCTTGAAGCAAGTACAGAAATAAAACATTTAATATTTGAAGTGCAAATTGAAACATGTGAAAGAGTTTCATGGTTTATTAGACTGCATTATAATTGATCTGGGACAGTTAATGCTGAAAACAAAATATAAAGCTCTGTTTCCATGTGGAAATGTTGTTAACAGTAATGAGCAAAAATATTCACATCAAAGTACAAAAAGATCAAGATGCATCTCAATAAAAATTATTTTAAAAATGTTAAAGCAAAATTCAAGCTTCAGTCGCTAACCAGAAAAATTAATTACCTCCCAAAATTTCCCCTTTCATATTCAATGATAGTCCTCATCTAAAATATCCAATAGCTTCCTAATGCATTCCTGTTTAGATAGTGCAGGTAATTTGAAGTTATTTCCACTATAGAAGTTAACAAACCAACTGACAAATTGAAAAGTTGTCATGGTATCACTATTTGAGCTACAGTGCAGATCAAAGTATGACCTCCATCATGATTCTTCAGAAATTTTGAGAGTTGATACCTATGTTTTGTGTTTAATGGAGGTGTCATTTATTTCCTTTCTTTCAACCACACAAAATCCAGTATTCAGGTCTGATATAATTGCAGACATGATTTAAACTGGCATGTACTATGTATAGGCAAACATGTTAGTGTACTTCTGCTGTATCAGATATACTCCAACGACAGTAATAATCAGAGTCAATGGTCTCATTGCTACAACAGCGATGCAGTAATTGTCACATGCAGAGTCTGAATTATCTGAAAGAAAAAAAAAGATGTAAAAATACACTACATTCCTTTAAACTGAAATAAATCTTAATACTATGTTTTACAGTACAGCTGTAGAATAAGGATTCAATTCTTGCCACTGTCTTTAAGAATCTTACGGTTTGTAACTGTGGGGGTTTTCTCTAGGTGCTCCGGTTTCCTCACACATTCCAAAGACGTGTGATTTAGGGTTAGTGAATCATGGGCATGCTATGTTGGTGCTGGAGACACTTGCACTATTCTCGCTGATTTGATTTGATGCTCTGTAGGTTTCGATGTACATGTGACAAATAAAGCTAATCTATCCCTCTGCTAAAAAATTTAAAGGTTTAATATTAAAATGTACTCACTTGTCATCTCTCGTGTTGCATTTCCTGATGAAAAGAAAATGAATACACAATATTAAATCAACTTTGTCACATACTAGAATTACTGAGTTAATTTTTGTTGATTTTAAAAATCTGAATGATCACATCAAAATATACAAAGAATCTACATGATTCAAACTTACTGCATAATCTATTTTCACACCAACTGTCAGGGCACTGAGTACATGCTTTTCCTTCTAAATAAGGATGTCTTGGATAATTTCCACTGCAGGAAAGAATAACCCAAAAATATTAATATTTTATTAATTGTACCTTCTAAAAAGAACCCAATACAGGAAAGACTTACGGTGGTCCATAATCGCAAACAAAAATGGTCGAAGGCTCACGGCTGAACTGAGCAATTCCCCCTGGGCAGGTGTGAACTGCACAGCCAACTTTGTAACTTGATGCCCAGACGAGCTTGAAATCAAAACATGGGAAAAGTCATTATTTATGATATTCTACTCTCAAGCAAAGCTCCATAGTAAAAATTTCACCCTGATCCAGTTAAAAGTGGCACAAATTACTTTCTTTCCCAGAATAAAGGTATAGACTATTTTCTAAACAGGTGAGAAGATTCAGAAATCAGAGGTGCACAGCAACTTGGAGGATTCCCTGAAGGTTAACTTGCATGTGGAGTTGGTGGTAAGGAAGATAACTGCAATGTTAGCAGTCATTCCAAGAGGACTAGAATTTCAAAGCTAGGATTGATCAGACCACATCTGGAGTAAAATGGCATCATTCTTGATTCTTATTTGGCCCCTTATCTAAAAAAGGATATGCTGGCATTAGACTGTCCAGAGGAAATTTATGAGAATAATTCTGGGAACGAAGGGGTTAACATGAGGAGTGTTTGATAGCTCTAGGCCTGTACTCACTGGAACTTAGAAGAATGAGGGGTGATCTCATTGAAACCTACCAAATATTAAAAAGCCTAGATAGAGTGGACATGGAGATGATGGAGCAGTGGGCACAGCCTCAGAACAGAAGGATGTCTCTTTAGAATGTAGATGAGGAGGAATTTCTTAGCCAGAGCATGGTGAATCTGTAGAATTCCTTTCCAGAGACAGCTGTGGAGGCTATATCATTGCTGTCATATAATTGTTTGATTTCAAGATGTCTGAAATATGAAAGCATTCTACTCACTTGACTAAGAATTAAAGCTTTGATAACTGGCACAGCTGAACTTGACAGCTGCCAATCACTTACAAGTACCAGTTAATGAAATGTTTGTCCAGCCCCTCTGGAAATGCATCTACTGAACTCAAGAGCATGACATTCAGGAGCCAAAGAAAACAGGAGCAGAAATAGACCATCTGATACTTCAACTTTGCCCCACCTTTCAGTCTGATCATTTCTGAACCCTTCTTCCATAAATTCCACAATCTTTCACAAATGGATTGCCTCAAGTACTTCTAATGAAGCATGCCAGATTGTAATATGCTTGATACCCAAATAGAAATTGGAATTGAGATACCGATGAGCCACAAACTTAATGAATTGTGGAGTAGGTCTGACGTTTTTGCATTTAAAATCATGTATTTTAGAGTCAAGTTATGAGGGTACAGAAAGTCAGCACCAACTTGAATGGAATTTTTCAGTTACAAAGACCATTCACAAACAAGCTCACTGAATACAAGTTGCTCATTTCCTATGGTCCATGTTAACCCTAGCCGATGCATGGTTCCCTCCTGCTCCTGTCTAAACAACAGTCATCCAATACAATTGATAATTTTGGTTAAAAAAAATCCCTCCTATCTCCCCTCTTCTTCTATTCCTCACTCTGGCCTCCTACCTCTTCTTGCCGATCTATCACCTCCCCTTGGTGCCCCTCTTCTTTCCCTTCCTCCTGTGGTCCACTCTCCTCTCCAATCAGATTCCCTCCTCTCCAGTCCTTTACCACATGCCTGGCTTCACCCATCACCTTCTTGCTTTCCTCCTTCCCCTCCCCCACCTTTTTATTCTGGTATTTTTTCCTCTTCCTTTTCAGTCCTGAAGAAGGGTCTTGGGCCAAAATGTCGACTGTTTGTTCATTTCCATGGATGTTGCCTGATCATCTGTGTTCCTCCAGCATTTACTGTGTTTTTCTTTGGATTTCCAGCATCTGCCGAATTTTTTTTGTTTATGATAATTATGCAGATGCCAGCATCAGCAATTATATATCCTCCACTAGAGGCGTGAGGAATATTATTATTTCAGCCCATTCTTGCTCACTAAGAGCAGGCTGAAATTCTAATATTTGCATACATGCTGTTCAAGAGACAGATATCATTTATGTAATGGGTCAAGAACAACTATATCATGAATAAATCATTTATTGCTGGAAAAAACTGAGAAAAATGGCATCATTTTTGATTCTTATTTGACCAGCAAAATTATTTGTTGAAAATATATTACCTGGGTGTAATGACCACACACTTTTCCGCACCTGTTGGAGTTATAATCATAATAGTGAATTTCATTATGCCAACTTTCTATAGCAGCGGGAACATCTAAACTGGAACCCGTCTGGACATAAATGTTCTCCCCAATAGTCTTGAATACTGGATGAAGTTTCCAATGAGTTTTTAGATCCTTGTTGTGAGCAAATATGCATTTCTTACTCCATGCAAGAGCTGCTTCAGCGAGAGTCCTATCCCATGACTAGAAGTAAAAAAGTAAATAGCCAAGTAAATTAGAGACATATAGCCAAGATCTCAGAAACATTTTGCTTTGATTATGTAATCAGACCCATATACAAACTTGGCTTGTTAGCAAGCTCTGCTAACAGCCACGTAACTCAGTGGTGAGAAGGCCACCTGCCATAAACAACATATTTCTAGGATCTATATGATTTGGGGTTTAACCAAACAGGAATATCATGATGTTCCAATTAAAGAAACCTCAATTTGAGTGAGTGTTGTGTAAATGCTGCCCTTACAGAATTATTGGTCTGCCAGAAATAACAGATTGTACACCACATAAATATAAAGAAAGAATATTTACAGATTTCAGCTTTATCAAACAGTTAATAGGAAAAAGAAAAGAAAAGGGCCCATTAAAGTTCAATTAGTCCAATGTGCACAAGTCCATTGGAGCTCATACTGGAGTGGGCTATTTTGCATTGATTTGTTGCCACATGATTGGCTGATTAGATATTGTGTGATTAGATATTATTGAAGCACAATCTGAAATAGATCAGACCTTAATCTTCCATTTAAAATTTACATTCAGTGGCCACTTTAATGAGCAGGTGTACCTAATAACACAAATATCTAATCAGCCAATCATGCGGCGACAACTCAATGCAAAATAGCATGCAGACATAGCCAAGAAGTTCAGTTGCTGTCCAGCCTGAACATCAGAAAGGTGCAGAAATGTGATCTAAGTGACTTTGTGGAATGATTTTAGGCATCAGATGGGGTGGTTTGACTATCACAGGCATTACTGATTTCCTGGGATTTCCATGCACAGCAGTCTCTAGAATTTACAGAGAATGGAAGGAAAAATGTCTAGTGTGTGACAGTTCTGTGGGAGAAAATGCCTTGTTAATCAGAGAGGTCAGAGGAGAATGGCCAGACTGGTTCAAGCTCACAGGAATGTGACAATAACCCAAATAACCATATGTTTCAACAGCAGAACATCTCTGAATGCACAACATGTTGAACCTTGAAGTGGACAGGCTACTGCAGAAGAACGCAGGCCCTTCACTCCACCAAGTCAGTGACGGCCATCAACCACCTATTTTATAATCCTAACTTTCTCCATTTTTATTCTCCCCACATTCTTATTAATTTATTAATTTCTCCCAATTCTATTTCCCAGCTACAGCCAGCCAATTAACCTGTAACCAAGTTGGGAATTTCAGAACGTGCATATGCATTTACAAGAGCTTAAGACAGGAGCAGAATTAGCCAATTCACCTATCAAGTCTGCAGTGTCATTCGATCGTGGCTGATTTATTATTCCCACTCAGCCCCATTGTCCTGCCTTCTCCCTATAACTTTTGGCACACTTATTAATCAATAACCTATCAACCTCTGCTTTAAACATACCCATGATTTGGCCTCTACATCTGTCTGTGGCAATGAATTCCACAGATTCACCACCCTCTGGCAAAAAAAAATCTTTTCTGATTTACACAAGACATAGGAGCAGAATGAGGCACTTGGCCCATTGAGTCTGCTCGCCATTCACTCATGGTTGATCCTTTTCTCCCCTCCTCAGCCCCACTCCCTGGCCTACTCATAACCCATGATGTTGTGGCCAGTCAAGAACTTATCTATCTCTACCTTAAATACACCCAATGACCTGGCCTCCACAGCTGCATGTGGTAACAAATTCCACAAATTCACCACGCTCTAGATAAAGAAATTTCTCTGTATCCGTTTTAAATGGACCCTCCTTTCCACATCTACTCTGTCTAGGCCTTTCAACATTCGAAAGGTTTCAATGAGATCCCCCCTCATCCTTCTGAATTCCAGCGAGTACAGACCCAGAAAAATCAAATGTTCCTTGTGTGATAACTCTTTCATTCCTGGAATTATACGTGAGCCTCCTCTGAACTGCATCCAATGCCAGCACATCTTTTCTTAGATGAGGAACCCAAAACTGTTCATAATACTCAAAATGAGGCCTCACCAGTGTCTTGTAAAGCCTCCGAATCACATCCCTGCTCTTGTATTCTAAACCTCTTGAAATGATTGCTAACATCACATTTTCCTTCCTCACCACCAACACAACCTGCAAGTTAACTTTAGGGTGTTCTGTTACTTTTCCAGCCTCATTTTCTAGCAGTCCTATATCCACACCCATCTCTCTTTTTTTTTACATATTTGAAAAAGCTTTACTATCCATTTTGATATTGTTTGCTAGCTTGCTTTCATAGTTCATCTTTTCCCTCCTAATGGCTCTTTTAATTGCTTTTTGTAGGTTTTTAAAAAGCTTCTCAATCTTCTGTCTTTGCAATAATTTTTGCTTTATCATACTGTATGTCCTCTTTTGCTTTTACATTGGATATCATATACCTTGTAAGCCATGGTTGCACTATTTTGCCATTGGAGCTTCTTTGTTTTTGGAATATATCTATACTGCTCCTTCTTCATTTTTCTCCAAAACCCAACACCATTCCTGCCCTGCTATCATCCCTGCCAGCATTTCCTTTCAATTTATTTTGGCCAACTCCTCCCTCATTCCACTGTAATTTCCTTTATTCCACTGAAATACTGCAATATCAGACTTTACCTTCTGCCCATCCATTTTCAAGTTGAACTCAATCATATGGTGATCACTGCCTCCCAAGGGTTCTTTTACCTCAAGCTCCCTGATCACCTCTGGTTCATTACATAACACCCAATCCAGTATAGCTGATTCCCTGTTAGGCTCAACAACAAACTGCTCTAAAAAGCCATCACATAGGCATTCAACAAACTTGGGAACCATTTCCAACCTGATTTTTCCAATTGACCTGCACGTTGAAATCTCCCATACCTTTCATTACATTGATCTTTTGACATACCTTTTCTATTTCCTGTTGCAATCTGTGGTGCATATCCCAGCAACTGTTGGGAGGCCTGTAGGTAACTGACATCCTTTTACCTTGGTCGTTTCTTAACTCAATCCACAAGGGTTTAACATCTTCTGATCCCGTGTCACATCTTTCTGCAGATTTGATGCTATTCTTTACCAACAGAGCCACACAACCCATTCTGCCTACTTTCCTATTCCTCCGATACAATGTGTAATTTTGGACATTCAGCTCCCAACTACAACCATTCTTCAGCCACAATTCAGTGATGGCCACAACATCACACCTGACAATCTGTAAAAGGGCTACAAGATGAGCCACCTTATTTCTTATACTTCATGCATTGAGATCTAACACTTTGATCCTGCATCCCAAAAGCACTGATACTCACCCTGCAGGCTGCAATTATATCCTATCATCTGCCTGCCCTTTCTGACAGTCTGACTGCACACCGTCTTTGCTTTTTTCAAGGTCCCTAAAATGGTCCTCAAGGAGCTGCAACCTCCCAGGACTCCAACATCAAGCATGAAGAAAACATAACAGCCATTTACTACACTTACAATAAGAGAGAGAGAGAGAAAAAAAAGAGGGAACCTTAACTGCAGCATACCCATATTTAAAGGGTTGTCCTTTCATACCAAGCCTGTGCCTTCTATTCTTTGAGTCTCCCATTATGGGAACATCCTCTCCACATTAACTCTATCAAGGCCCTTCAATCTTTGATAGGTTACAGTGACATCAATATCCCACCCTCCTCCCCCCACCAATCCTTCTGAACTTCAGTGAGTACAGGCCCAGAGACATAAGGTGGTTCTCATATATTAACCCTTTCATCCCCAGGATCATTCTCGTAAACTTCTTCCTAATGCTTTCCAGCCTCCCAACATCAGCACACTCTTCCTTAAAAATGGGGCCCAAAACTAACCACAATACTTAAAATGTGTTCTGACCAATACCTTATAAAGCCTCAGTATTGCATCCTTGCTTTTATATTCCATTCTTCTCAGAATGAATACTAACAATAATGAAGTGGCCTACAGGGAAGGAGTCAACTCTCTGCACAGTGGTGTCAAGAAAACAACCCCAAAAACAAAGGTGCTGGTTGTGGATTACAGGAGGAATGAAGACGGACTAACCCCTATTGACATCAATGGACCTGGGTTGAAAGGGTAAACAGCTTTAAGTTCCTCAGCATCCACATCACCGAGGACCTTACGTGGTTTGTACATACCAGTTGTGTGGTGAAAAAGGCACAACAGTGCCTCTTTCACCTCAGACAATTGAGGAAGTTTCTACAGGGGCACAACTGAGAGCATTCTGACAGGCTGCATCACTGCGTAGTATGGGATTTGTACCTCCCTCAACTGCAGAATTCTGCAGAGAGTGGTGTGGACAGTCCAGCGCATCTGTAGCTGTGAACTTCCCATAATTCAGGAAATTTACAAAGGCAGATGTGTAAAAAGGGCCCAAAGGATCATTGGGGACCTGAGTCACCCCAACCACAATCTATTCCAGCTACTACCATCTGGGAAACTGTACTGCAGCATTAAAACCAGGACCAACAGGCTCCAGGACAACTTCTTCCATCAGACTGATTAACTTACACTGATTTGAGTGCATTTCTATGTTACATTGTCTGTTCTATTTATTATAAATTACTATGATTGCATGTATGTGAGGTATGTAAGAAATAAAATCAATAACTGTGTATTTGCCTTCCTTACTATTGACTCAACCTACAAGTAATCTTTATGAATCCTGCAGTAAGACTCACTCCAAAGTTTCATTGGATCTGTAATTCCTGAATTCTCTCCCATTTAGAAAATAGTCTGTGATTTTTATTCCTTCTGCCAAAATGTTAGACCACATACTTTTTTATGCTGTATTCCATTTGTCAACTCTTTGCCCATTCCACTTTCTACCCTTACATTTATCTTTGTATCTTCTGCAAATGTGGTCATACATCCCTGAATTCCATCCAAATCATTAATGTATAAACATCTGAAGTAGTAGACCCAACACTGACCTCTGGGGAACATCTCCAGTCATCAGCAGCCAACCAGAAAAGGCCACCCTTTATCCTCACACTTTGTCTTTTGCCAGTTCATCAAGCTTTTATCCACACTAGTATCTTTCCTTTAATACCATGTACTTGTATCTTATTTGGCAACATCATGAGTGATACCTGTCAAAATTCTTATGAAAATCCATGTAAACAACATCCACTAACTCTCCTTCGTTTCTCCTACCTCTAACTTCCTCAAAGAACTCCAAAAATTTCTCAAGCAAGATTTCCCTCGAAGGAAACCATGCTGATGTCAGCCTTATTCATCATGTCCTTCCAAATATCCTGAAACCTCAAACTTAATGATGGACTCTATAAAAGCTCATCAATTATTGGTTAACTGGCCTATAATTTCCTGACCTTTGCTTCCTTCCCTTTTTAAAGAGCAGAGTGACAACAATGTTTTTTCAGTCTTCTGGAACTATTCCTGATTCTTGGAATATCAATACTGATGCCTTTGCAATCTCTTTAGCTACCTCCTTCAGAACCCTGGGGTGTTATCTGACCGATCTTCTCCACCTTCAGACCTTTCAGCTTCCCAAGCACTTTCTCCTTAGTAATGGCGACTATACTCACTTCTGCCCCCCTCTCCCATGACTCTCAAATTTCTGGCATGTTCCTGATGTATTTCATAGTGAAGACTAAAGCAAAATACCTTTTCAGTGTGTCAGCCATTTCTTTGTTCCTGATTTCTACTTATCCAGTGGTCAATGTCCAATCTGGCCTCTCTTTAACACTTCATATATCTGAAAGCACTTTGATATCCCCCTTTATATTATTTGCTGGCTTACATTTGTGTTTTTTTTTTCTTTTCTCTCATTTTTTAGAAACTACTGCCATTGCTGCTCTACCATCATTACTGCTAGTGCCCTCTTCCAGTCAACCTTGGCCAGCTCCATTTTCTTGCCTTTGTAGATTACCTTAACCAACTGCAATACTGACACTCCAAACTAATTCCACAGCCTATGAACTCTATAACTCATGACTTCAGTATTATTTATTTATTATTATTGCATTTCCACAGTTTAGTCTTCTTTTGCACATTGGTTGTCTGTCTTTGTGTGTAGTTTTTCCTCGATTATATTGTATTTTCTTTATTCTACTGTGAATGTCTGCAAGAAAATTAATCTCAAGGTAATGTACGATGACATACGTACTTTGATAATAAATTTACTATGAACTTTGAATTTTAGCTACTCCCTCTCAAACTGCAGGATGAATATCATTGCCTTCTGATGGTTATTTTACCTTAAGCTCCCGAATCAAATCACGTTCACTGCACAACATCAAGTCCAGAATTGCCTGTTCCCCAGTGGGCTCAACCATAAGCTGCTCTAAAAAAAACACCTCATCAGCATTCTACAAATTCCCTATCTTGAGATTCAGTAATAACCTGTTTTTCCCAATCTGTCTGCATATTGAAATCTCCCATGACCACCATAGCATTGCCTTTCTTGTCCATTACTTCTTTTTTAATCTGTTGTATTTTGTAATCCACATCTTGGCCGCTACTCAAAGACCTGTATGTACTCCCATCCGAGCCTTTTTACCCTTGCAGTTACTTAACACTACCGACAAAGATTCTAAATCTTTTGATCCTATGTCTTCTATTAAGGATTTGAGCTTTTTTTAAACCAACAAGCCACCCACTCCCTCTGTCCACCTGCCTGTCTTCTATAAAGATGTGTATCTTCGGATGTTTAGGTCCCAGCTGCGATTTCCTTTCAACCATGACTGTGATGTCCACAATGCTGTACCTGCCAATTTCTAACTGCTCTACAAGATATCTACCTTGATTCATATACTGTACACATTGAAACAAAATAAACCTTTTAATCCTGTATTCACCACCTCCTTCTCAAATCTGATCACCATGTTGTCCAAAGTTAAATTCTTAACTTTTTCTAAACTTTATAATTTTTTTTACTTGGGAGTCGTTAGTAACCTCTCCTGTGCTCTCCTTTCCTTTTACATTATTCATTCTTCCAAGCTGTTGAAGCCTGAAATTAGAGCTTGAGTGTTTAGGGCTGGTATCAGAAATCATCACTTCACACAGAGATAAGGATAATCTCTGATCTCCATCACTCGTCACAGTATTGTGGGTGGTCAAATGAAATTGCATAAGCATTATTAATGGTTTTGCGCTTGCTACAGATATAAAAGTTATGGATCTAAGATGAGTGAGTGGAGATAAGGTGGACCTAATCTAACTCGATGGTAAGCAGACTCCATGGAATTGAAATATTAATGTCACATGTACCCAGATAAAGCAAAAAGCTCATCTTACATACTGTTCAACAAGATTTATCTATTTCTGGCTGGTAGCTAACAATATGACAAAAATCAAAACTAGTGTATAGGCATTGTACTTTTGCAGATGGAATTTAGTGCAGACAAGTGTGAGCAGTTGCACTTTGGGAGGACAAACCATAGAATGACTTAGGGTCATAGAACAGTACAGCACAGGAAAAGGCCCTTCAGCCCACAATGTCATGCTGATCCAATTAATTTACTCATCAAATGGCCAACCCAACTAATACCCTCTACGTACACAATATGCATATCCTACCATTTTCCTCACATTCATGTGCTTATCTAAAGGTCCCTTGGAGGTTCAAATGCATTCGCCTCTAGCATCACTCCAGGCAATGCATTACAAGTATCTACCACTCTGTAAAAACTTGCCACTCACATCTCCTTTGAAGTTACCTCCTCTCACCTTCAATGCACACCCTCTAGTATTGGACATTTCCACTCCGGAAATGAGGCACTCTCTGTCTACTCTGTCTATGCCTCTCATAATCTTATAAACCTCTATCAGATCTCCTCTTAGCCTCTGCTGATCTAGAAAAGACAACCAAATTTTATGCAACCTCTCATTATAGCACACGCCCTCTAATCCAGACAACATCCTGGTAAATCTCTTCTGCATCCTCAACATCATTCCTATAACGTGGTGACCAAAACTATGCAATACTCCAGATGTGGCCTGACTAGTTTTATAAAGCTGCAACATAACTTACTGACTTTTGAACTCAATACTTTGACTAATAAAGGCAAGCATGCCATATGCCTTCTTAACTACCTTTTCAACCTGTGCAACCACTCTCAGGGAGCTATGAACTTGGACCCTCAAGATCCCTTTGCTCATTAACGCTCTAAGAAACTTGCCCTTAAAGTGTACTGTCTCTTTACATCTGACTTATCAAGCTGCAACACTTGACATTTGCTGTTGTTCCTTGCAGCACATCGGACAACCCAGCACATATGGAGAGCATGTGAGAAGCCAGCTAGATTCAAACCCAGGACACTTGAGTTGCAGTGGAGATGCAAAGTTCAGTGCAGATGCCACTACGCCACTGGCTTGCAAGCACTTCACATTTCGTCAGGCTAAACTCCATCTGTCATATCTATAATTGATCTATAATCCCATTGTATTCTTTGCCAGTCATTGGCACTATCCAATTTTGTATCATCTACAGACCTACTAACTCACCCATCCACATTTTCAGAAGTGTGGTAGGCAGACAGATCTGTGAATCCATAATTCCTTGAAAGTGGCTTCAAAAGATAGATAGGGTTGTAAAGAACACTTTTGGCACATTGGCCTTCGTAAATCAAAGTATGAGTACAGGAGTTGAGATGATGCATTAAAGTTGTATAAGATGTTGGTGAGGCTGAATTAGGACTATTGTATGCCATGCTGGTCACCTGGTATGGGAAAGATAGCAGAAAGATTGAAAGAGTGCCTAAAAAATTTACAAGGGTGTTGCCTAGACCTGAGGACCTATGTTAGAGGGAAAGGTGGAACATGTTAGGACTTTATTCTCTGGACTGTAGAGGAATGAGGGGAGATCTAGAAGTATACCAAATTATGAGGGGTATAGGTAGGGTAAATCAACCAGGCTTTCTCCACTGAGGATGGGCAAGACTAGAACTACAGGTCATGGGTTAACAGTGAAAGGTGAAATGTTTAGGGGAACATGAGGGGGAACGTCTTCACTCATAGAGTGTGCAAGTGCGGAACAGGCTGCCAGTGGAAGAGGTGAATACGAATTGCATTTCAGAATTTATTTATTTAGCGATACAATGTGGACCAGCCCCAATCAGCTCACCACCCAGCAGCCCACCTACTCAGAGACATACTGACCACCCATTTTGCCATTGGTGCTTAGGGCTGCAGCCAACCTATTTAACCATCACCTAATCCCAGGACAATTTACAATGACCAATTAACCTACTAACTGGTACACCTTTGAACTGTGGGAGGAAACTGGAGCATCCACACGAAACCCACACTGCCACAGGGTGAACACAGAAACTCCTTACAGAAAGTGCCAGAATTGAACTCCAAACTCTGGAATGCCCCAAGCTACTGTACAATAGAGTCGCGCTAACCACTAGGAGAAATTTGGATAAGTATATGAATGGGAGGGGTATGGTTCAGGTGCAGGTCGATGGGTGTAGGCAGAGTAATATGTTGGCATGGACTAGATAGAGTGAAGGCCTGTTTAGGAACATAGAATACAGGCGCTTAGGCCCACAAAGCTGTGCCAAACATGTCATTACTGTAGAAATTACCTAGGGTTACCCACAGCCCTCTATTTTTCTAAGCTCCATGTACCTATCCAGGAGTCTCTTAAAAGACCCTATCGTATTTGTCTCCACGACCATTGCCAGCAGCCCATTCCACACACTCACCACTCTCTGAGTAAAAAACCTACCCGACATCTCCTCTGTACCTACTCCCCAGCACCTTAAACCTGTGCTGTTAAGTTCTATGACTCTATGCATTGAAAGTCTATAACTTTAGTGTTCTTGCTAATCAAGGTTCATGATCTATGAGTTAATATGTAATTAAACTCTAAAGTCTGGAATACAGAATTAGTGCTGTTGACACTCACTTCCAAATTACTCATTTGCAAGCCATGGCCTGTTGCCCAAGATCCATGTTCCGTTTATCAACATCATATGACTGAAGCCACCCATGTGTTGTGCAAGAGCATTGAAATTTTTCCTCTGCTGTCAAAAGCTGTAGTACAGGCAGACATCACACCTCTCCTGCAAGTCTCCCGCATATTGATAGCTGCCCCCTGACGCCCGCAAATTATATACAATATCCTGGAAATCGATTTTTTTGGGAGAGGGAGGGGAGCACCCTGATTGGTCTCTCTTCGTGCTAAGTAGACCTATCAGTTTTCTCTGTGGGCGGGCTTTACAGTCAACCCCTCTCTCTCTCTTTCGTTGTCCATCCGTTCAGTTTAGTGTCCTGCAGCGCCATGGCAGAGTGTTCCAAAAAAAAAGAAAATATGAAACATACTTCACCCCAGACTACACTAAAGTGTACCCCTGCCTAATAGGGGTCAAAAATAATGACAGTGTTGCTCGCTGCACTGTTTGCAAAAGTGACTTTTCTATTGCCCATGGTGGGTTAAAATGGAAAATGCATGTTGAGGTGAGTTTAACAGGTTCATTTGTCTATTAGCATAGCTAATGTTATTTAAACTAGCTGGCTAGCTGCTAAGGAGCTACTCCATTGATGTCCTATGTGATGAGGCCAAACTCCCTGTAGACTTGTTTAAATTTGTAATAGAATTTAAAAAATGGCTCCATGATAATATAAGTACATATTTTAATGTCACATTTTCTGCACAGACCCAACTGGGTTCACAGATTAGACAAAATCACTAAACAAAGTATTAGATACACCCTTTAAAGTCAACTGGGGGGGGGGTGGAGGAAATATGGGGTTGCAGGGGGTGGGGTGCCACCTGTCTGAAATGAGTTTTTGCAGGGTGGGATGTCTGCATAGGGAAGAACAAATTCCCAGATTACAACTTTTGCAGAGGTAGCAGGAATTATGAAAAACCAGGGCACTGCTACTGCACAATCTCAGCGACCTACAGTTTGGGTATTCATAATATATTTTAAATTAGAAGAATGAAGGAAAGGGTACTCACTGAAACCTATTGAATATTGAAAGGCCTAGATGGAATGGATGTGGAGAGGATTTTCCTATGGTCAGGGAGTCTTAGAGAAACAGTTACCATGATGTAGTGCCGAACTTCTGTTCTAAGATGAATCTAAACTTTCCTCCTATATAGCCCTCCATTGTTCTATTATTCGTGAGTCTATTTAATTAAAGCTCTTTCATTAAAGGGCTTTTATTTATTTATTTAGAGATACAACACTGGACAGGGCCCTTCCAGCCCCATGAGCGGTGCTGCCCAACAACCCAGTTTAATTACTATACACAATGTCCAATTAGCCTACTAGGTCTTTGGACTGTGGGTGGAAACCAGAGCACCCGGAGGAAACCCACACATTGACGGGGAGAAGAACTGAACTCCAAACTTCAGCGCCCTGAGCTGTAACCCATGGCACACCATCTGCTTCTTGTTACCAACCCCAGTGCCTCCAACTTTTTGATATTTGCCTACAACTCATACACTGATTTAAACCATTTGCCATTAAACGGTTTAAGTCAGTAACATCGAATCATTACTCATTTCTATACATGCTGCCTGACCTGCTGAGAATCTCCAGCATTTTGTGTGTTATTCTGGATTTCCAGCATTTGTAGAAACTCTTGTATTTATAATTAAAACCACTTATTTTAATTTATTTTGTATTTGTATAATATCCCCCAAGTTACTCAAAAATATACTCAGTGAAAGGCCATCTTAGTTTGGGTGTTGTGTAATAACCCAAATCTTATTACAGAGCGTAACATAAAGGAACCCTTACGAGGTAGTGATCATAATGTGGTTAAATTCATTCTGCAATTTGAGAGAGAGAAGTATAACTCGCATGTATCAATATCACAATGGAATAAAGGGAATTACAGAGGCATGAGAAAGGAGCTTGCCCAGGTGGATTGGATGGTGATGCTGATGGGAATGACAGCAGAGCAGAGATGGCTGAAGTAGCTGAAGTTCTCAAATGGCAGGGCTAGGCAGCCATGGCTTACAAGGGAAGTTAAGGACTGCACAAAAGACAAGGAAAGGGTATATAGGGTAGCAAAAGTGAATGGGAAGTTGGATGATTGGGAAGATTTGAAATCCAACAAAAGGCAACTAAAAAAGCTATAAGAAGGGAAAAGATAACATATGAGGGCAAACTAGCCAATAATATAAAGCAGGATGCCAAAAGCTCTTTCAGTTTATAAAGGGTAAAAAAGAGGTGAGAGTTGATTTTGGACAACTGGAAAATGATGCTGGTGAGGAAGTAATGGGAGACAAAGAAATGGCAGGTGAACTTAATGGGTACTTTGCATCTGCCTTCACTGTGGAAGACACTAGCACTGTGCCAGAGGTCCTTAAGTGTCAGGGAGCAGGAGTGAGTGCCATTGCTATTATAAAGGAAAAAGTGCAAAGCAAAATCAAAGTCTTAAAGTGGTCAAGTCACCTGGGCCAGTTGGACTACATCCCAGAGTTCTGAGAGAGGTTGCTGAAGAGATAATGGATGCATTGTTCATGATCTTTCAAGAATCACTTGATTCTGGCATGGTCCTGGAAGATTGCAAATGTCACTCCATTCTATAAGGGAAGAAGGTAAAAGAAAGGAAATTATCGGCCAATTAGCCTAACCTCAGTGGTTTGGAAGGTGTTGGAGTCTATTATTAAGGATGGAGTTTCGAGGTACTTGGAGACTAATGATAAAATAAGTCAAAGCATGGTTTCTATCAAGGGAAATCTTGCTTGATAAATTTGTTGGAGTTCTTCGAGAAAGTAACAAGCAGAGTGGCCAAAGGAGAGGCAATGGATGTCATTTACTTGAATTTTCAATAGGCATTTCATAAGGTGCCACACTTGAGGCTGCTTAACAAGATAAAATAACATTGTGGGCCGAAGGGCCTGTACTGTGCTGTATTGTTCTAAAATCCCATGGTGTTACAGGAAAGATACCAGCATGGATAGTGGAATAGCTGACAGGCAGCGAGTGGGAATAAAAGGGGTCTTTTCTGGTCGGCTATCAGTGACTAGTGGTGTTCCTCAGGGGTCAGTATTGGGACCACTGCTTTTCATACTGTTTATCAACAATTTAGATAGTGGAATTGATGGCTTTGCAGCAATGTTTGCAGATGATACAAAGATAGGTGGAGGGGTAGGTAGTGCTGAGGAAGCAACATGATTGCAGCAGGACAAATTGGAAGAATGGGCAAAAAAGTGGCACATGGAATACAGTGTTGGGAAATGTATGAAAACGCATTTTGGCAAAAGGAACAATAGTGCAGACTATTATCTAAATGGGGAGAAGGTTCAAACATTGTTGATGTAGAGGGACTTAGAAGTCCTCATGCAAGACCCCCAGAAGGTTAATTTACAGGTGGAGTCCTTGGTAAAGGCAAGTGCAATGTTGACACATTTCTGCAGGAATAGAATATAAAAGCAAGGAGATAATGCTGAGCCATTTATAAGACACTAGTCCGGCTACTCTTGGAGTATTGTCAACATTTTTGTGACCATATCTCAGAAAGGATGTGTTATCATTGGAGAGAGTCCAGACGAGCTTCACAAGGATTATTCCAGGAATGAAGGGGTTAACGTATGAGGAGCATTTGGCAGCTTTGGGCCTGTACTCCCTGGAATTTAGAAGGATGCAGGGGGATCTCATTGAAACCTCATTGAAAATGTTGAAAGGAATGGATAGGATAGATTTGGAGAGGATGTTTCCTGTGGTGGGGGTATCCAGAACTAGAGGACACAGCCGCAAAATTGAGGGGCGACCCTTTAGAACAGAGGTAAGGAGGTTTTTTTTTAAAAGCCAGAGAGTAGTAAATCTGTGGAATGTTCTACCACAGACTGCAATAGAAGTCCGTGAGTATATTTAAGACGGAAATGGATCATTTCCTGATTGGTCAGGGCATCAAAGGATATGGCGAGAAGGCAGGTGTATGGGGTCGAGTGGGATCCGGGATCAGCCATGATAGATGGCGGAGCCGATTCGATGGGCTGAATGGCCTAATTCTGCACCTATGTCTTATGGTTTTATAAAGATAATTAGTCACAAGTGTCCTACCTATTCCTCCCCGCCCCTTCTCTAATTTGTTTTTCTCTCTTTCACCCAAGCCTTGCGGTGTCCCCCTCCCCCCATAGGTGCTATCTTGACTGCTGCGAGTTTTAGTTTTTTTCAGTTGTAATTTTATATTTTCTGCTTTTTTTCTTAATATGATACACTACTTTAGAACGCTAGAGTGAATAATTTTACCGAGAGAATACCTAGAATCTCTCAATCTAAGTAATTCAAGAGCATTAAAAACACCACAATTTCAGTTTACTGTAAACGTCAGAATGTAGTTTTACTTTGAATAATCACTTTGTCTCTTGAAAATGTGTTAGGATGTTGCGATGCTAAGTATTTCCCCTTACCATGTACAGCATGTCGCTGGCGGGAGGGTTAACTTGAGAGCGATACAGGTTGTGGGTACTGATGCATTCCTTGATGAAATCCTTATTGCGAATGTCAACAGCTGCTGCCACTCTAAACGCAGCGAAGTAAAAGAGTGCGTTAAGTGAAATCTTGCTGAATCCTCGCAGGTCCATTTCAAAGAAGTTCGAAGTACGGGAAATTTGCAACAGGAAGTTCAACAATTTTACACCAAAAAGGTGTATCAGAAATTCTGCTGCGGTGTGGTAATGCTCTTCCCCTTCTTACTTTCAGAAGTTAAGATGATCAGTATTTAACAGCAAATTTTCTCTTCCAGTAATCGATAGTGAATGGGTAGGGCGCTGGCGCCGCCTTTCCATTGACTAATTTTACTTGCCGGGTTGAGTGGGCGTAGGGTGATACCAGCCCGCACTGTCCTCCGGATATAAAAATCTTCAAGACAAGAAGTAGGAATTCGACCAAATCAGAAGACGAAAAGCATGGATCTCTGGAAGAAAACTAACCCGCAGTCAGTCACTTCTCACTTTAAAAATGACAGATCGAAAAGGAAGTTGATTTTTTTACTAAATGGAAGCGGTCACGCCCCAGGTTAAAAAAAAACACTCCTGTTCTGATCTTAAACTCTGCTTTAAACTACACTGGATCCTGTAATCCTGCCGAAGCGAAAACCAAAGGATGCACGTCCCTGCCTCCACCACCCTTCCAGTCAATGAGTTCCAAGCCACCCCTCACCCCTCACCCCGCCCCAGCCCGAGTGAAAAATCTCATCATTTATCCGTTACTTTAAATCCATGCACATGCTTTTTTTAACGTTTGTGTTGAGGGAACTAGGTCTGAAAAGGTGATATATCTTCAGTAACCTTTTGAAAGAGTCCCGAGGAAGCGTCGCGGCCCGAAACCTCTACTGTACTCTTTGTCATAGATGCTGCCTGGCCTGCTGAGTTCCCCAGCATGTATGTGTGTGTGTGTGTGTGTGTGTGTGTTCTTTTGAAAGAGCTGCTGCTTTTGAAGATAGTGGATGTACTGGCTGTCAAATTCCTAAATTCAATAGATTCTAGAATCCTTCCCACAGATGGAAAGGTAGGAAATGCCATTCCATTACAGTAAAACGCCAACAATCCCTTATCCGGTTTTTCAGAAATCCTCCTGAAGGTTCCACAACTGGCTCGCATTCCCTTTAAACCTGGCGTTCCCAAGCTTTTTTTTTATGCCATGGACCCCAGTTGGGACCCCCTGCTTTAAAATCATTGGGGCGCCATTTCTCACATTCACTTTAAAATTTCTCAGGCCCCATTACCCACATTCCCTTTAAACTCACCAGAGCTCAAATTCCCACATTCCCTTTCAACTCACAAGAGCTGGAATTCCCACATTCCCTTTCAACTCACCAGAGCTCAAATTCCCACATTCCCTTTCAACTCACCAGAGCTCAAATTCCCACATTCCCTTTCAACTCACCAGAGCTCGAATTTCCACATTGTCTTTAAACTCACCGGGACCCCTGTCCCCATATTTCCTTCTGGTACTCTTAATTCTACCTCGCTTGGTACTTCTCTTACGATCACTACAGCATTTTAACACTGCTCCAGAATTACATTAAAATAGTTACATCCTTCTGCTTTGTGTTTGTCATTGTACTTATTGTAGTACTTATTTTCCCCATGCAGACTGCGAGCCTTACACAAATAAAACTTTTCATTGCACCTTAGTGTGTTCAATAATAAACTAATCTGAATCTGAATCCATCTAATGAATACTTCAGGCACTTGAGTTCTGCCTGCACTCGTGGTCAAGCCAACACCAGTGAAAGAGATGAACTTGTCACTTTGCTGTGCGTGGAATGTCATTGCAGGGTGGAAATTAGTTGATCTGCTGCTATTGAATATTGGTGAATACACTTTAAAGTTAATTAAATATTCTAGGGTATTAAAAGAGATATAAATTTTTTACTGGTATTTTTTTTGCTTCAGACTTGTTGCTACTTGACATGACTGTAGGGTAGAAATTCCAGTAATTCCAGAGCAATAAGCAACAGCTTAGAATAATAAAGCTCCATTTCCCTCTGCTGGAAAGGGCACTAAGGTTACAAGTAAATCAATGTAATGGCATTAAGATAAATACTAAAATAGCAAGTAATGTAGTATTTCAAAATGACACGTGAATTCAAATTAAGTTTCCAGGCACACTAAGTATCAAGGCTTATCTGTCGATGGGAAAATTGCACCAGTCCTTCAGGAACTTCTTTTAGAACTACTGTTGCTGTCACCCTGAATTGTTAACAGCTGTTAATTACTTACTTAGTTTCCCTTCCTCCTCAACATGCCTCGCTTTTACTTCTCACAAGACATGGCCTCTTTAACTTAAGAAAATTTCAATTTATCAACAACATTTCAGAGTTGAACCCAGGTGTGGGATGAATTTAATTCTTACTGTAGAACGGCCGTGTACAGCTGAATTCACAAGTTCTCTGTAGGCTGAAGAAGATGACCTCTCCGGGGTTTAGAGGACTGTGTATGGTCATGGCTGGGTGGGAGGAATAGGGATTGTTTTGTTCTTGTTGTTCTGTTACTTGCCCGTTCTGTTTTGTTGTGTTCTGTGTTTTTCTGCTGAACATTGTGGGCATGCTATGTCGGTGCTGGAATGTGTGGTGACACTTGCGAGCTGCCCTCAGCACCCTTCGGTATGTTGGTTGTTATCACTAACGATGCATTTCAGTATATGTTTCAATGTACATCAGATAGATAAATCTGAATCTGATGGCAACGTTAAAGACTTTCAGGTGCTGTCTCTGGTTGAAAATTTCAGTACTTACGGGGTCAGTGTTTGAGCATAGGATAAAACAAAGCCAGGCGTAAGAAAGGCATCCACTCCAGCTCCATACTGATAAGCTTTAGTTAGCTCACCAATCACGCCAGCTGTACAGAAAGTGTAATTTCTAAATATACACTCATCAGACTAAACATCTACATGTCAATTTTACACGCAGATTTCGATAAATATGCACGCCAGAGCAAAGCCGCTTCACCTTGACAAAGAGTTTAAAGTCAAAGGTCAAAATGAATTTGTTATCAAAGTACGTATATGTCACCACATACTACCTTGAGATTTATTTTCTTGCAGGCATTTACAGAAAATAAAGACGTGCTATAGGATTTATGGAAAAAACTACATAAATACTGACAAAAAATACAAATGAGAAGCATTTGTACAAATATAAACAATGGAAAATATGAGTTGTGAAGTCCTTGAAAGTGAGTCCATACATTGTGGAATCAGTTCAGAGTTGAAGTGAGTGAGATTATCCACATTGGTTCAGGAGTTCAATTATTATAATATAATAATTGTTCCAAAAGCTGTTGCTGTGGGAACTGAGGCTCCTATACATACTGCCTGTTGATAGTAGAGAGAAACGAGCACAACCTAGATGGTGAGGGTCATTGATGGCGGATACTGCTTTCTTGTGGCAACCATCGTTGTAAATATGCTCATTGATGTTGGGGCTATTCCTGTGATGCACTCAGCTGTATCCACCACTTTCTGAACCTTTTCTGTTCCTGGGCATTGGTGTTTCCATATCAGGCCCTGATGCAACCAGTCAGGATACTCTCCACTGTACATCTATAGAAGTTTGTCAAAATTTTAGATGACATGTTGAATCATTGCATCTAAAGCATGTATGTCAAGTGAGGCATGGACACATTACAAGTGGCATGAAAAAGTTCACTAAATTCCAAATGTTTGATCGGGGTACACAAAGGAAGGAAGGATTTTAATATATACAGTACTTTTAATGACTTTAGGACGTCCCAAAGAGTTGGGAGTAGTTCTTGATACTATAACAATATCAGGATACAGAAGCACAACCAGCTTGAGAACGTGATGTTAGCTGAAGGATAATTAGAATCAGTATCACATTTATTATCACTGAGATACTGTGCGTTGTGAAAATTACTGTTTTGTGTCAGCAGTACAGTATAATACATTAAAAATAGTCAGTTACAGTAAGACATATAAAAAGTAAATAAATAATACAAAAAAGAGAGCAAAATAGTGAGGTAATGTTGATGGGCTCATTGACTGTTCAGAAATCTGATGGTGGAGGTGAAAAAATGATGGATAATTATTTAATAGGATACCACATAAACAACCTTACTCTGCTTGGAATAACAAGAGAGGGTATGTTTGCTTGTTGTCTCATCTAAATGACAACACTTCAGTTCTGCACTGAAGTATCAAGTTTGTTATTTTATTGATTCACTCTTCTTGATCTGGGCATTTTCCAGCATCTATTTCTGTTGTGTATGTGGCCTGTTTGCACAACTATGTTATTAATAAAAACGAGGGAGACAAGAACTAATTTTCAAGGTTCTTTTCTGGTAGAGTCTGAACTTGTCACACACATACAGATCAATAGGCGCTTAATAGCGCATGCAATGATGTATTACTACAACATAAAGTAGCCCCTTATTATAATGTAGGCTTCTCCCCTTTTATTTTAATAGTGTATCAATTATTTTTTTTACTGGGGCACTACTGTATGCTAAACAAATACATTTACCCTTAACATGCAAATAAGTACCATTTGTTTACAAATTATAACAAAGTAACTTAATAATATCAAATTATAACAAGCTGGGTTTTTTTACTTTTGGTCTAAGACCCATCTAGAATTGAAGTCTCTGGGGAGGTCTTCTCTGCCTCTCCGGGTAACGTCTGACTGAAACATTTGCTTTGGGGAATGAGTCTCCACAGGTACATCAGGTTGGTCCTCAGCACTGATGACAGGCTTATCTGTAGATGAGGTTGATGTGGTCACATTAGCATTCTTGAGGCAAAGGCTATTGGTCTTTCTGAGCCATCTGGAAACTTGTGCAATAACACAGCTCCTATGCCATGGGGTGAGGCATCACAAGCCAGTCGGATTGGTAAGGAGGGGAGCACCCCTTCTGAGGTTATGAGTCTTTTAGTTTCTTGAAACGCTTTCTCTCAGTCCACTTCCATTGTGTCCCTGTCTGTAATAGTGCATTTAGTGGGTGTAGGATTGTGGATAGGTTAGGCAAGAACTTGTGGTAATAGTTCACGAGTCCAAGCTATGCTCTCAGCCGAGACACATTTTCAGGTGGTGGTGCCTTAAGCACCGCTTCTATCTTGTCTTGAGACATGTGTAAGCCATCCTTGTTGATCACATGCCCACAGTATGAGATTTCCTTTTTGAGAAACTCACACTTCTGTCGATTAGCTCTGAGCCCATATTCTCATAACCTGGTTCAAGGTTAGAAAGATGTTCGTCGTCATCTTTAACCGGTGACAACGATGTCATCCAGGTAACACCGAGTCCCTGGAATCCCCTGCTGGACCTGGTCCATCGCCCTTTGCCAGATTGCAGGAGCTGATGCTATCCCAAACACCAACCTGTTGTTTGTCCTTTGTGTGTATCTATTGCCAGGTATTTCTTGGATGCTTCATCGATTTCCATTTGGAGATAAGCCTGGGCCAAATTGATTTTTGTGAAATGTTCCCCTCCTGACAGGGAAACAAAGATGTCCTCAATATGAGGTAGAGGATACTGTACTGTGCGGAGAACTGGGCTAACAGTCACTTTAAAGTCTCCACATATGCGTACCTTGCTTGGTTTTCCTGGTTTTGTACTGGAGGTTTTCTTCATCATTGGAACAATAGGTGTGGTCCATTAACTCCAATCCATCTTTGACAGGACCCCAGTCTGCTCCCGATTTTTCAGCTCAGCCTCTACTGTAGGACCGATTGCATTTGGCACTGGTCTGGCTTGTGAAATTTTGGACATGCATTTTCCTCAATCTCAATCTTTGCCTTCATGCCCTGAAATGTTCCTATTCCTTTCATGAACACTTCCTCAGAGTCAGCAAGTGTTTGTGACAGTCTCTCAGATATAGCCTTGCTGCCCTCCTTTGCTGACATGTCTAGTGCCTTGATGGTGTGCCAATCCAACTGGATTTTCCTGAGCCATTCATGACCCAGCAACGGTGGTCCTCCATTTTTGAGTACATAGAGATTCAGTTGCTGTGTTTTGACTCTGTAGGTCACTGTTACTTTAATTTTACCTTTGGGATGCACTCTCTGTCTTGTGTAAGTCTTTAGCAGTAGTTTAGTTTGTTTCAGAGCTATGTGAGAAAACAGTCATTTGTAGTCATGTACAGAGATCACTGTTAAAGCTGAGCCTGTGTCCAACTCCATTTTCAGTCTCACGCCTGCCACTTGTGGAGTGATCCTTATTACTCTTCGATCGTCTGTTTCTTTCATGCTGTGAAGTTGCAGACAATTCACTTTTGCCTGAGTCATTTTCATCAGAACTGCTTTCTGTCATTTTGTGTATATTGTTGTATTTTCATTTCTGGGATTTCTTGTTTCTCTGTATTTTGCCCTTTTTCTGCTGTTTACTAGCTTTGCATATTCTGCCAGTGTGGCCCTGTTTGCCACAGTTTCTGCATTCTTTGTCTTTAAATCATCAGTCATCAGGATCATGTGACATGTTCCCACAATGGTAACATTTCTTTCCTTCATTTCTGTTTAGTGTCATTTTATTTGTAGCATAATCCAGAGATTTTTTTTGTATCTCAGAAGCACCCCGGGCTGCTGTTTCCCTTGATGTTGCAATGTTCAGCGCCTTCTCTAATATAAGGTCTTTTTCACACAGAAGCTCCTTCTGTGTGGTTTCACAGTGCATGCCACACACTAACCTGTCCCTCAATGCGTCCGATAGACCAGCTCCAAATTGACAATGTTCTGATAATTTGCGCAATTCAGCACAATATTCAGAAATGCTTTCATTTTTGCTCCGATTCCATTTGTGAAATTTAAATCTTTCAGCGATGACCAGTGGTTTGGGGTTTAAATGCTGTTGGAGAGTGTCTACTGTTTGCTTGAGCATTTTGTCAGCTGACTTTTCAGGGGTGAACAAGCTCCATAGCAGCCCGTATGTTTTTGCTCCCATAATACTGAGTAAGGTACATCCACACTAGACCGGATAATTTTGAAAATGTCAGTTTCGCGTAAAAACGATAGACGTCCACACCAAGTGTTTTTGAAAATACCTGCATCCACATTAAAACGGGTATCTCCTCCGACTGGGCATATGCAGGACACATCTACAGAAAACGTGCAACATGTTTGGTGTTGAATCTCACTGTGAAAGTGCGCGTTTGTGCAGTTACAGACTAGAAAAACTTTTAAAAAGAAATTGCCAGATGATGGACGGTTGTTGGCTCTCGTGCAAGAGGACTTAAAACTAAAAAAAAACAAATACTGGGGCGTATGGAGTTTACGGACAGTGTGACCCGGCTGACGATGAACATTGAAAAACTGACTAACTCTGTTGCATTAATTAAGCACCTTGTTAAATGTATAAAACATGTCTGCATCAGTGTTATCTTGTATCTCCATACAATGTCACAGTAGGCTGTTACATATCTATTGTCAGAAAAGTACATGCATAAATAGGTAAACCACCATCGTACAATCAAGGACAGAAAACAGGGCAAAGTGCGTAAACTTATTTATTCTGTAAGTTATGGGTCAAAGTACTAGGTGAGTACATTTCTAACTCTTCTAGCGTCAGTCTCGTTGCTGTCTGTTCTGAAATTGTTAGGTTGTGTGGGAGTTGCGTTCAAGAAGACAATGAAATGCTCCATCTGTTCCAGCACGTCATGACAGCGTTTTTAGATACCTCTGGTTACCCCGTCCACACTGCTCTGCCCAATCGCTGTTTTCAAATTTACACAGTCCGGAGGGCATTTTAGAAAAGCTCTGTTTTCAGGGGAGGAAATCAACGGTTCAGTCAAAACGAAGAGGAAAAGCTTCGGGTACGGATTTATCCAGTCTAGTGTGGACGTAGCCTAAGACGCTGGCTTTTTTTTCATCATTAACACCATAGGCTTCACAATATAACTCCACTCTTTCAATGTAACTTCAGTTCAGCATTCAACACAATCACCCCTCAGAAACTGATTGGAAAGCTGAGCCTACTGGGCCTGAACATCTCCCTCTGCAACTGGATCCTAGACTTCCTGACTGGGAGACCTCAGTCAGTCGGGATTGGGAGCAGCATCTCCAACACCATCACACTGAGCTCAGGGGCCCCCCAGGACTGTGTGATCAGTCCACTGCTGTTCACTCTGCTGACCCACGACTGTGCTGCAACACACAGCTCGAACCACATCATCAAGTTTGCTGATGACATGACCGTGGTGGGTCTCATCAGCAAGAATGACAAATCAGCTTACAGAGAGGAGGTGCAGTGGCTAATGGACTGGTGCAGAGCCAACAACCTGTCTCTGAATGTAAACAAAACAAAAGAGATGGTTGTTGACTTCAGGAGGACACGGAGCAACCACTCCCCACTGAATATTGACGGCTCCTTGGTAGAGATTGTTAAGAGCACCAGATTTCTTGGTGTCCACCTGGTGGAGAATCTCACCTGGTCCCTCAACACCAACTCCATAGCAAAGAAAGCCCAGCAGCGTCTCTACATTTTGCGAGAAGATCCTCGGGGTCTCTCTTACACTACACGCTGCATCCGCAAAGCAAACAGCATTTTGAAGGACCCTACGCACCCCTCATACAAACTCTTCTCCCTCCTGCCATCTGGGAAAAGGCAGCGAAGCATTCAGGCTCGCACGACCAGACTATGTAATAGTTTCTTCCCCCAAGCTATCAGACTCCTCAATACCCAGAGTCTGGACTGACACCTTACTGCCCTATTGTCTTGTTTTATTATTTATTGTAATGCCTGCACTGTTTTGTGTAGGTCTGTTGTCTAGTGTAGATTTTTTCTGTGTTGCTTTTTACGTAGTTCAGTCTAGTTTTTGTACTGTGTCATGTAACACCATGGTCCTGAAAAATCGTTGTCTTATTTTTACTGTGTACTGTACCAGCAGTTATGGTTGAAATGACAATAAAAATGACTTGACTTGTAAGTTACCTAGTTTTCAATGCCACTATCAAATGCTGTAATGGTTCCAATCATTGCCATCTTAGTTATGTTAATTTAGCCCCATTTCTCCTTGTTTTCTTTTTAGCTAGCTCCTTGCAGTCACTGCACCTTCCACTTGACTCACGTGTCCTTTTTGCTAGCACCATGAGCGCACTCCATCTAGATGTGTGTGTCACTCCTTTTCATCTCCCTTCTCTCTCCTCTTCTCTGAGTATCATTATCAACTAAAACATGGCGTTCCAATAAAATGTAAGTTCATAATTCTCGTTGCCAATTTGTTGTGTATGTGGCCTGTTTACACAACTATGTTATTAATAAAAATGCTGGAGATGGGAGCTAAGTTTCATGGTTCTTTACTGGTAGAGTCCAAACTTGTCACACACATACAGATCAATACGCGCCTAATAGAGCATGCAACGACATGTTAATACAACATAAAGTAGTCCCTTATTATGATGTAGGCTATACGGTACAATTTCCCATTCCAATTGTCTCATGAGATGGTTGTGCTGATTACCTATAATATGCAGAACCAATCAAGGATCAATTTTAATCGCCGTATATATTTGCATGTGTACAGCGAATTAAGAGCCAACTACAGGGATGGGTCGAGAGCAGGAGTTCCCAACCTTTTTTATGCCATAGACTCCTAGTATTAACCGAGACATCCATGACCCTAGGTTGGAGACCCCTGCTCTAGAGTGACTGTGTAGGATCTACTCCTACATAACATTAATGAACTAGATGAGTTTTTATAATAATCCAGTAGTACTAAAACTGCTTATTGTTTCAGTTTGTTAATTTAAATTCCACCAGTGCATTGGCAGGATATGAGCTCAGATGGATGTATGCAATTTGAATGATTGTGATTTGCTGTAGTGCTACAATTAAAATACAAAAGTTGCAGCATTATATTATATCTTTCCAAAACTGGTTCAGATATACTTGTTGACAAGTTTGATGGTTTTATAGGCTTTGGTTCCTAGTGGATTTCTGCCATTTCTGAGGGGGATGGATTGGATTAGACAGAGTGAGTGAGGTGAGTGGAAAAATTAAGGCAATATCACATTAGCATTTTGCAATAGAGGGAGGGCAAGAGGCCAGAGGAAAGAAACGTATGTGAGATGGGAATTCCGGAGATGGGAGTAGGCGTGGGGGCAGCAGAAGAATTACATGCCATAAGTAGTTGGAATTGGTGTCATCTTCTGCTTCAGCAAACAGATAAAGATCTATTCAAACACAAAATCACTATTACAGCCCTTTTCAAGGATACTTAATCCATCTTCAGTTTTGGAGAGGGTCTGCAGGAGGTTCACAAGAATGATCCCAGGAATGAAAGAGTTAACATATGACAGATTAGGGCTTGTACTTATTGGAGTTTAAAAGAATGAGGGAGGCAATCTCATTGAAATCTATCGATTATTGAAAGGCCTAAGCGGAGAGGATGTCTCCTTTGGTGGGGGAGTCTAGGACTGGAAAGCACAGCCTCAGAATAGAAGGACATTCCTTTAGAACAGAGACGACGAGGAATTTCTTTAACCATAGGGTGGTGAATCTATGGAATTCATTGCCACAAATAGCTATGGAAGCCAAATCATTGGGTATATTTAGTGGAAGTAGATAGGTCCTTGATTAATAAAGGCATCAAAGTTACAGGGAGAAAGCAAGAGATTAAGGTTGAGAGGGATAATAAATCAGCCATGGAAGAATGGTGAAACAGATTCAATGAGCTGAATGGACTTATTCTACTCCTATCTCTTCTGGTCTTGTGGTCTCATAAATAGGATTTATGTAGATTTCTAAATTTTATTTAGAGATACAGCGTGGAGCAGTCCCTTCTGACCCAACAAGCCTCACCACCCAGCAACCCATCGATTGCTAATCCCAGGACAATCTACAATGACCAATTAACCTACTAACTGATAAGTCTTTGGAATGTGAGAGGAAACAGAACACCTGAAGGAAACCAAAGCACTCGGGGGAAGAGCGTGCAAACTTCTTACAGATGGCATCAGAAATGAACGCCGAACTCCACTACCCCGAGTTGTAATAGGGTCGCCCTAACTGTTATGCTACCGTGGCCCCAAGCATATAGGTATGATGGACAGTATGTGTATGGAGGCTACAGGGCCTTGTTCTGTGCTGTATGATCTTATGGCTTGTTTGATGGTACATTAGGTTTCGAATTAAGGTGTGGACATAGAGAAAAGATGGTGAAACTCAGTTAAGGATTGATTGCTCGGGATCAGAAAGAGGAAGGTCTTAAAGGATGGGGAAAACATGGGACTGGGTGGGAGATATTTCTGAGGAATGACAAGAGGGAGATAGGTCAGAAAGGATTTTGGAATTCAAGAGACTGCTGTAATTTGAAGAGCTTTAAATTTAAGATTAGCTTTATTTGTCACATGTACATCAAAATTGAATCAACAGCGAAGTGTGTCATTTGTGTCAACATTCAACACAGTCCAAAACTCTTCTGCGGGCAGCCCACAAATGTCACCAATATAGCATTCTCACTGCTTACTAACCCTTAATAACCTGTATGTTTTTTGAATATGGGAGGAAACAAAGCACCAGGAGGAAGCCCATATGGTCATGGGGAGAACATACAAACTCCTTATATGAAATTGAACCCCGATGGCTGATTGCTAGCGCTGTAACTGTGTTCTGCTAATGCTATGTTACCAGGCTGCCAAATTGTTAATGCCCGAAATGAAAACTAAGATACTGTTCTGTTTTTTAGCAAGCCGGCAAAGAATAAAGTAGAACTGCAAATCACAAAATCCTTGAAATAGATCTGAGTTAACTTTTTACACCTTGTGGCATATTGGGCAGAATTTATGTCATTTTCTTAGCATTTGGCTATTTTTTTACGAGGCTGAGATGCTAGCTCGAAGCTCAACCTAGATGGAAAGCATACAAGGAGCCAGCCACTATTGAACCCCGGGACCATTTTTGATGCCATTACACTACCTCGAAAGAGAGTGCGTCATTGTTGCTACTGAAAGAAGTGAAGGAAATGTACATATTGATGCATGGTCTGTAGCCAGGATATCAGGAAATATTGAGAACAGTATATTGAGAAACGTTGGATAGTTTAACAACCTTGCCACATGATGGGACAGATTGGATCAAGCTAGAAAGCGTGCAGGAAAGATTCATGGGGATGTTGCCTAAACTGGAGGGTGTGACTAATAAGGAGAAATGGGATAAGATGTGGAACATAGAACACTACAACACAATACAGGCCATTCAGTCCAATATACATAAAGTGTAAAAGAGAGGCAAAAGTGGATGTTGGACCATTGGAAAATGGTGCTAGAGAGTTGTAATGGGGGACAAGGAAATGGTGAATGAACTGAATAAGTAATTTGCATCAGTCTTCACTGTGGAAGACACTAGCAGAATGGTGGAATTTCCAGGTGTCAGGGGTCATGAAGTGCATGAAGTTACCATTTCTAGAGATAAGGTTCTTGGGAAACTGAAAGCTCTGAAAGTAGATAAGTCACCTGGACCAAATGGTGTACATCCTAGGGTTCTAAAAGAGGTGGTTGAAGAGATTTTGGAGGCATTACTAATGATCTTTCAAGAGTCACTAGATTCTGGAATTGTTCCAGAAGACTGGAAGATTGCAAATGTCACTCCGCTCTTCAAGAAGGGAGAGAAGCAGAAGAAAGGAAACTATAGACCAGTTAGTCTAACCTTAGTGGTTGGGAAGATGTTGGAGTCAATTATTAAGGATGAGGTCTCAGAGTACTTGGAGGCACATTATAAAATAGGCTGCAGTCAGCACGTTTCCTTAAGGGAAAATCTTGCCTGACATATCTGTTGGAAATCTTTGAAGAAATAGCAAACAGGATAGACAAAGGAGAATCAGTTGATATCGATTAGTTGGATTTTCTGAAGACCCTTAACAAGATGCCACACATGAGGCTGCTGAACCATGGTATTACAGGAAAGATTCTAGCAAGTATAAATCAGCGTCTGATTGGCAGGCAGCAAGGAGTGGGAATAAATGGAGCCTTTTCTGGTTATCTGCCAGTGACTTGCGGTGTTCCACAGGGGATTGTGTTGGGACCTATTCCTTTTATGTTATATGTCAATGATTTGGATGGCTTTATTGCAAAGCTTGCAGACGATACAAGGATAGGTGGAGGGGCAGGTTGTTTTGAGGGAATAGAGAGGCTACAGAAAGACTTTGGCTGATTAGAAGAATGGGCAAAGAAGTGGCAGATAGAATACAGTGCCGGGAAGTGTATGGCCATGAACTTTGGTAGAAGAAAGGAAAGGGTAGTCTATTTTCTAAATGGAGAGGAAACACAAAAAACTAAGGTGTAAAGAGACTTGGGAGTTATTGTGCAGGATTCCCTAAAGGTTAATTTGCAGGTTGAGTTTACAGTGAGGAAGGCAAATGCTAGCATAAAAACAAGGATGTAATGTTGAGACTTTATAAAGCACTGGTGAGGCCTCATGGAGTATTGTGAGCAGCTTTGGGTCCCTGACCTTAGAAAGTATGTTCTGAAACTGGAGAGGGTTCAAAGGAGGTTCATGAAAATGAGTCCAGGATTAAATCATGTGAAGAGCTTTTGTTGGCTCTGGGCCTGTATTCACTAGAATTCAGAGGAATGAGGGGTGACCTAATTGAAACCTACCAAGTGGTTAAAGGCCTTGATAGAGTGGAGATGACGAGGATGTATCCTACAGTTGGAGAGTCTAAGACCAGAGGACACAGCCTCAGATTAGAGTGGCGTTCTTTTAGAACAGAAATGAGAAGTTTCTTCAGCCAAAGATTGGTGAATCTGTGAAATGCTTTGCCACTGTGGAGGCCAAGCCTTTATGGACATTTGAGGCTGAGGTTACTAGATTCTTGATTGATCAGGGCATGAAGGGATGCAGGAAGAAGGCAGGAGATTAGGGCTGAGAGGAAAATTGGATCAGCCATGATGAAATGGTGCAGCAGACCAATGGGCCAAATGGCCAAATTCTGCTCCTATATCTTCTGGTCTTATGGTCTGATATTGTGCTGACCTTTTAACCTACTATTTATTCCCTTCCACATAAACCTCTCATTGGGTCTGCTTTACCTGGAGCAAAGGAAACTGAATTATGACCTTATAGAAGTTTAGAAACTGTTACAGAGACACCGAGCAAATCAGCATGAATTCAGGCCTTTCTGCCCAACAAGTCCATGCTGACCAAATGTTGATGGGTACAGGTAGTGTAGATATGGCAGTCTCTTTCTCAGTTTCTCAGAGAGGGGAAAGATTTAAAGGAGATCTGAGGGTCATGTTTTTCATGCAGGAAGTGGTGGTTATGTGAAAGAAGCTGTCAGGGGAAGTGGTAGAGGCAGGTATAATCGCTGTATGTAAAAGACATTTGGACAGGTACATGGATAGGAAAGGTGTAGAGGAGTAATGGCCAAGCACAGGCAAACAGAGCGAAGTGTAGATATGCATCTTGGATAAACTGGACTGAAGGGCCTGTTTCTGTGCTATATAACTCTGAATCAACAGAACCCTGGAAACCAGAGGGAGATCTGAATTGTGAAGAGAGGAATTTCAGTCATACTGAACATGTGATGAGTTTGACCCAAAGACATTTGCACAGATAAAAGACTTCCTTAAGCTGATTTCATCATCCCATTGTGAAAGATAAAAAGGGAACTAGAGTTTTGAGGTGGACATTACTCATAGTTCTAAAGAGGAAATGAACAGGAACTGTACTAATATGGAAGGGATAGTCAGATAAGATACCAAAAATCCACTTCTACTCAGAGCAATGTTCCCACTTGCTTAATCACTTTTTATGAAGTCCATCAGATAAGAATAAAGATTAGCTTTATTTGTCATATATATTGAAACATAAAGTGAAATGCATTGTTGAATCAATAGCCAACACAGTCTGAGGGTGTGCTGACTGCAGCCCACAAGGGTTGTCATGCTTTGGGGCCAACATAACATGCCCACAGCTCAGTAACTGTAACCCGTGTGTCTTTGGAACGTAGGAAGAACCTGGAGAAAACTCACATGCTCAGGGGGAGAATGCACTAACTCCTTACAGCAGCTGTAGGAATTGAACCCCAGTTCTACAGCTGGCGTGATAAAGCTTTGCTCTACTATGCTGCCCCAATATGAGATACATTACTTTGCAAGGGTCTTGGGCACCCTATATTTTTATATGGTTTCAGATGGCATGGCCTCCACAGAGCCCTGATCATCGAGGCTGTCGTGGATTTCCTGGAGAGACAGAAGGAAGTGAGAGAACTAAAGTCTGCCAAAGGACAAGTTCTGCAAGAGCAACCCACACAAAAGGCAGCATCTAGGAAAAGGGTACAGTCGAAGTTTCGGAAAGGATTTTGGCCCAAAACATCAACTGTACTCTTTTCCTAGATGCTGCCTGGCCTGCTGAGTTCCTCCAGCATTTTGCGTGTGTTGCTCGGATTTTCAGCATCTTCAGATTTTCTCTTGTTTCTGAAGTTCTGCAAAATGCTTGGAACAACCTACTAGCTGATTATCTTATATAACAGTACGATGGTGTACCTAGTGTATTGATGCAGTTTTAAAGGCAAAGGGTGGTCACACCAAATATTGATTTGGTTTAGTTTTTTACTGTTTGCTACTCTTTTATGGTAACTTTTTGATAATTAAATCTTTTCAATTGGATATCAATTTTTTTTTATATTTAAAAACATTTCATTTGGAAAGACATTTTTGATATTATTTCAACAGTTTTGAGTATTGATTTACATCCTCATCCTATTACCGCAATTTTTGACTTACCAATGGCGGAACATAGTTATTCACCCTCCTCAGCTTGTCAGATGATTGCATTTATTACATTAATGGCTAGAAGATCCATTTTATTGAATTGGAAAGAGATTAATCCTCCTACTACATTCCAACGGTTTTCACAAACTATATCGTTTAAATTTAGAAAAAATCTGAAGTGTCACTTTTGACCCTGCGGATAAATTCGAAGAAACTTGGAGACCATTTATTCAACACTTTCATATGATGTAACTTGACCTTTACCAAATCCTTTTTATTAACTTTAAATATTTGGATAGAGGAGTGGAGTTCTAATTTGGGTTTTTTTTGACAAGTTTTTATTTTTTTCTACCATGTTTAATTACATTAAGAATTTAGCAGGCTTAGTACATTTGTGTTATCTATAGCTTTTACTCGAATATACTGTTTACCAACAATGTAATCCCAATCTCTCTGTACTACTATTGATATTATGCTTACATATTTGAAAATTGATAAAAAGATTTAAAAAGAAAGAAAAAAACTTCTCTGTTCATTATTTTTGAAAGTATCTTCACTTTACAGATATTTTTACATGTGCCTAAGACCTTTGCACAGTACTGCACGAGGATGGTTGTTGTCCAAGTGTGTAATACTCAGTGATGTCCAGGTGTGAGGGTATTGTCTCCCCAATAAGTGTGTGCAGTTTCTCCCTCGATCCTGGGGTTATCCTGTTCAGATTCACCAAGACCGGGTGGTGTTTTCAGTGCTTTGAACAATCACCGATCAAGGATCAACTTTATTCACCATATACCGTGGCATGCAAAAGTTTGGGCACCCCTGGTCAAAATTTCTGTAACTGCGAATAGTTAAGTGAGTAGAAGATGAACTGATCTCCAAAGGTCTTCAAAGTTAAAGATGAAACCTTCTTTTCAACATTTTAAGTAAGATTAATGTATTATTTTTGTTTTGTACAATTTTAGAGTGAAAAAAAGGAAAGGAGCACCATGCAAAAGTTTGAGCACCCCAAGAGATTTGAGCTCTCATAACTTTTACCAAGGTCTCAGACCTTAATTAGCTTGTTAGGGCTATGGCTTCACCGTCATCATTTGGAAAGGCCAGGTGATGCAAATTTCAAAGCTTTATAAATACCCTGACTCCTCAAACCTTGTCCCAGCAATCAGCAGCCATGGGCTCCTGTGAGCTGATGAAGTTAAAATAGAACTTTTTGGCCACAATAAGTAAAAGTATGTTTGGAGAAAAAGGGGTGCAGAATTTCATGAAATTAATACCTCTCCAATTTTTAAGCATGGGGGTGGATCGATCATGCTCTGGGCTTGTGTTGCAGCCAGTGGCACGGGAAACATTTCACTGGTAGAGGGAAGAATGAATTCATTTAAATACCAGTAAATTCTGGAAGCAAACATCACACTGTCTATAAAAAAGTTGAAGATGAAAAGAGGATGACTTCTACAACAGGATAATGATCCTAACCACACCTCAAAATCCACAATGGACGACCTCGAGGCACAAGCTATGGTTTTACCATGGTCCTCACAGTTTCCCCGACCTAAACATCATCGAAAATCTGTGGATAGAAAGCAGTGCATGCAAGATGGCCCAAGAATCTCATAGAACTAGAAGCCATTTGCAAGGAAGAATGGGTGAAAATCTCCCAAACAAGAATTGAAAGTCTCTTCACTGGCTACAGAAAGCATTTACAAGCTGTGATACTTGCCAAAGGGGGTGTTACTAAGTATTGACCATGCAGAGTGCCCAAACTTTTGCTTCAGGCCCTTTTCCTTTTTTGTTATTTTGAAACTGTAAAAGATGGAAATAAAAAAAGTATTCTTGCTTAAAATATTAAAGAAAGGTGTCATCCTTAATTTTATGCCTTTTGGAAATCAGGTTATCTTTTACTTGCTTAGCTATTCACAGTATCAGAAATTTTAACCAGAGGTGCCCAAACGTCTACTTGCCACTGTACATCAGGTATTTGTTGGGGTGGTGTTTCAAGAAACAACAACATTCAACAATTATAAAGAAAAAAGAATAATGTAAAAATAAACTTAGAGGTTAAAGTACAGTTATGGAATGAAACGGGCATAAATGCATAAATACCAACAATGAAATCAGAATCAGAATCAAGTTTATTATCACTTACATAGATCGTGAAATTTGCTGGTTTAAGGTAGCAGTACAGTGCAAATTATAAAATATACAATAAATTACAATAAGATATATGTGTGTGTGTGTGTGTGTGTGTGTGTGTGGATAGATAAGTAGTGCAAATAGAGTTAAAATAGTGAGTTAATATTCATGATTTCATGGACCAATCAGAAATCTGATGGTTGAGGGGATGAAGCTGTTTTTAAAATGTTGACTGTATATCTTCAGGCTCCTGTACATCTTCCTTGATGGTGGTAATGAGAAGAGGGCATGTCCTGGGAGGTGAGGGTCCTTAATAATGGATGCTGCCATTTTGAGGTATCGCCTTTTGATAATGTCCTCAATGAGGAACCTAGTGCCCATGATGGAAATGGCTGATGTGATACTGTGAATGTGCTGGTCTTTTCAAACGGCTAAAAATCATTTCAAGTGACTTTCTTGTGTCTGTAGTAATTGCACTTTGCACAAAAGGGATCTCCAGACTGTAATGTCCAAGGACTGAACTTCATGTGCTTCTCTCCATTTACTTTCAGGTTGTTTTCCTTGGCTTTGTTTCACTCAGGTGAACATTGATCGATTATGTCTAGAGAATCTCAGTAAAATAGTTCATCAGGACTGGAAAGGAAGGGGGCAGAAGCCAGAATAAGAAGGTAGGCAGAGGGGAAGGAGTTCAAGCTGGCAAGTGAGGGAAGGAGGATGGGTAAGTGAGTGGAGTGAGGGGGGATAAAGTAAGAAGCTGAGAGGTGATCGGTGGAAGAGGTAAAGGGGTGAAGAAGAAGGGATTGATATGAGAAGACAGTTGACTATGGAATAAAGGGAAGGAGGAGGAGAACCAGAGGCAGACGATGGTCAGGTGAGGAGAAGAGAAGAGGTGACTCTGAGTAAGTCCCTCTTTTCAGGGCTATCAGGGATGGACAATTCAGAGTTGCAATTATGTTGATGCTAAAAATTAATCAAATTCTATTGTTTGATTTGCTGCTTCATATTGCAACATAGTCAAAGAAGAATTATAAATACAAGAAATTCTGCAGATGCTGGAAAGTTGAGTCACAGAAACAAAATCTGGCAAGCTGCCAGTGGTGACCAATAGTGATATCTTGCAGCCAGCTCACAAAACTGCTAGATACTCTTTTTCTTCTAAATATACCTCTCCTGAACTGCAATCAATTGCAGACTGCAATTTTCATTTTAAGGTTGTATTTTTGAGCCAACTAAACGATCTGGTGCTTCTGCAATCTCCTGGGGGATTTGGTAAGGATGAGCGGGGCGGCCATTGATTCCTAATGGTGAAATGTGAATCTATGGTTGGTTCCATTACTTCCGGCTGATTAAAGTGACAAGCAAGATTAAAATCGACAAGGATGAAAGGCGAGGGAGGGTGATCAGCGCCATCTGCCTGTGCTTGACCAGTCTCCCTCTCGCTGCGGCTGGTGGAATTGGGGCCCAGGAGTCGTGGGCCCCACACAGCAAGGCTCGATTCTTAATCCTCAAAGTTCAAGTCCTTGGTGCTTCATGCCTGTGGACTCACTTTAGGGGATTCTGCGGTCTGATCTTTAATGTACTCAGTGCTTTGGCTTACTTCGGGACTCTGCGGTTCATGTTCCATGTGTTTTTGTTTACTCTCTTTTCACTACTTGCGTAATTTGATCGAGACACTTAGGCTCTGTGGCCTGTGGCCATCAGCTTCTGGACCGGCTTCACATCCGCTCAGCGGCTCTGGGATGTGGACTCTCCTTTGGGGACTCTGTGGTGTGATGTTTAATTTTCTGTGTGTTATTTGCTCATTTCGCATTTCCCCCTCCCCCCACTACTTTTAAATCTTTTAGTGTCTTTCCTTTCAGTCAGTCCTGACGAAGGGTCTCAGCCCAAAACGTCAACAGTGCTTCTCCTTATAGATGCTGCCTGGCCTGCTGTGATCCACCAGCATTTTGTGTGTGTTGTTTGAATTTCCAGCATCTGCAGATTTCCTCGTGTTTGCTCACATTTTCCCATTTGCACAAATTGTTCCTTTTTTTGCCCGTTGGGCATTCGATGGTCTTTGTTGTGTGGAGTTTTTCTTTCAGCAGGTTCTGTGGTGTTTCCTTGTTTGTGACTGCCTGGGGGAAGTCGAACCTTAGGGTTGTATATTGTAGGCACACTTTGATAATAAATGTACTTTGAACTTTGAAGAATGCTGGAGGAACTCAGTAGGTCAGGAAGCAGAAGTAGATGAAAATTTAATGTTTCACGGCGGTTTTCCTTCGTCACAACTGAAAAGGAAGTTGAAGGTGCCAGAATATGTGGGTGGTGGGGGGAGGGGAGGGAGAGGAGTACAAGCTGGCAAGTGATGAGTGAGACCAAGTGAAAAGGAGGGGGGATGAAAGAAGAAACTGGGAGGTAATAAATCGTAAATACAGAAGATACTGCAGATGCTGGAAATCTGGAGCTGCACATACAAAATGCTGGTGGAACTTGAACAATTCAAGAGTTCCTCCAGCATTTTGTACATGTTGCTCTAAATTTCAAAGTTTATTATCAAAGTACATATCTGTCTCTACCCTGAGATTTACTTTCTTGCAGGCATTGAAACAGAACAAGGAAATACAATAGAATCAATGGAAAGCTGCACAAGTACTGACAACCAATGCACTAAAGAAGACAAACTACAAAAACAAAAATAAATAAATAAACACAAAACTATAGGTAAGTAAATAAATAAATAGATGGGCAGACAAATAGATAATTTCGAGAATATAAGTTGTAGAGTCCTTGAAAGTGAGTGCATAAGTTGTGGATTCAGTTCAGTGTTGAGGTGAGTGAAGTTGTCTATACTGGGTCAGGAGCCTGATGGTTGAAGGTAATAACAGTTGCTGAACCTGGTGGTGTGGGACCAAAGGCTTCCCTACCTCCTTCCCCAATGGCAGCAGTGAAAAGAGAGCATTTCCAGTATTTGCAGAATCTCTCGTGTTCAGGCAGATATTTAAATTGTGCAGAAATGAATGGTCACTCAATGTAGTGGTGCCCTAAGGCAGGGTTTCCCAACCAGTCTGATGTCATGCGCCCCTGCTGGTAACCAAGGGGTCGGTGGACCCCAGTTTGGGACCCCTGCTCTAAGGTTTCTTATAAAACTGACATTTATGCTTCTCTGGTTTCTCTTGGGCATGAGCAGTACAGACAGCCTTCTTCAGTGTTCTTTCAAATTTCTACCTTACATGGCCAACGGACAATGAGTTACATGTCAAAACATGAGCTCATTGTTAATCCACTGTCTGTCTTCACTACTTGTGTAGGTTTGTACAAATAAATGGCAGAGGCATTTTATGTTCAAGAAAACATGTTTATTGAACACGAAAGATTGAACACAAAGCACAGGAATTATCTCATCACATCAGGCCAGCATTTTAAAGTGAACCCCAATTCAAAGTCGTGGATGTGTATTTGTGGTTGTGAATTCTGTATGTTTCCACCAATTACATTACCCTACCCCAGGCCCAACACCCCACCTCCCCTGCATTCCCAAAATTCACTAAAACAGGCATTGTGGGCCTATCCGGAGTTTGGACAAGCCACCTGGCTCAGGTCCAATGTTCCATGGGTGGAGGAACAGCAGATGCCTCTGGCTCGTCCAGAGGTGTGCTGACATGCCCATGGTGTTGCCGTGATGGTAAGGGCAGGTAGCGGAATCTTCTAAATTGGACCATCGTAAGGAGACCTAAGGGGATGTTTTGTGTGAGACATGGCGGATGAAAACTAACAAGGCAGAATGTAGGTCAACAGGAACCCTAGAGTGCTGTACGCCATGATGGGAGACAGGAATAGGTGCATAGGAATTGAATTTAATGAGGAGGGTGGAACACTATTGAGAGGCCGACCGGGGGTTGTGGTATGAGGAACCTCGCAGTCATGATGGCTGTCGTGTACGATCTGAGCTGTGGATGACTGCAGATGTTCTTTTGGAGCTGTTCTGAACCCCAGCAGGTCCCACAGAAGCTGGTCATGCCAACACTTATCGGTCAGGGAAGCCCTCAGAGCAACTTTTAAGGAGCGGTGAAACCACTCACATAAGCCATTGGACACGGTGACACACCGTGGTGTGATGCAGTCTAGCACTGAGGTCCTGGGTCATCGCATCCCAGAGGTCTAAAATAAATTCAGGATCACGGTCAGAGGAAATATCAGATGGGGTGCCAAACTGAGCAACCCAAGTGCTGATGAATGCCAAAGCCACCTCAGCAGCCATCACTGTTGCTAGAGGGATAACCTCTGGCCATCTGGCAGTACAGTCTATCACGGTAAGGAGGAGGGTGAAACTGTAGGAGGGGGAAAAGGGGACCAACAAGGTCCACGTTGATATGGTCAAACTGTGGCTCAGGGACCTCAAAAGGTGCCAATAGAGCTTGGACATGACGGTTAATTTTGTCCCCTGGCACTCGTCACAAATCATGCATGTCCCTTCTGAGCCCTTTGCCAAACAAACTTTAGTGCAACCAGCTTCTCTGAGGCTTTCCAGCCAGGATGTGAGAGGCCATATATGGAGTCAAAAATAGTCTTCTAGTTTGTGGGCACTAGAGATTCATTTTAATGTGGCAAAACTCAGTAACCATAATCGAATCAGTGAAAGACAGCGTGGACAACCAGTGTGCAAAAGACAACAATCTGTGCAAACACAAAAGAAAAATAAATAAACTAACAAATATCGAGAAGATGAGATCAAGAGCCCTTGAAAGTGAGTCCATAGTTTTGGGAACAGTTCAGCATTGGAGCAAGTGAAGCTGAGTGAAGTTATTCCCTCTGGTTCAAGAGTCTGATGGTTGAGAGGTAAAAACTGTTCCTGAGCCTGGTGGTGTGCATTCTGAGGCTCCTGTACCTTTTTTTTCATGGCAGCAGTGAGAAGAGAACATGACCGGGTGGTGGAGGTCCCTGATAATGGATGCTGCTTTCCTGCGACAATGCACTGTGCAGATGTGCTCAATGATGGGGAGGCTGTTACCCATGATGGACTGGGCCAATATCCACAATTTTGCAGGATTTTCCATTCAATGGCTTTGGTGTTTCCATACCAAGCTGTGATGCAGCCAGTCAATATTCTCTCCACCACAAGTCTATAGAAGTTTGTCGACTTTTTATATGTCTTGCTGAATTGTTGAAAACTTGTAAGGAATTAGAGGCACTGCTGTGCTTTCTTTGTAATTGCATGTATGTGCCGGGTCCAGGATAGGTCCTCTGAAACGACAGTACAAAGGAATTTAAAGTTACTGACTCTCTCCAGCTTGGATCTCCTGATGAAATCTGATGGATCTCTCTGACGGTGGTGTCTGAAAAGAGGATGCTGTCCAAGTTGCATGCCATCTTGGACAATGACTCCCATCCACTCCATAATGTACTGGTTAGGCACAGGAGTACATTCAGCCAGAGACTCATTCCACCGAGATGTAACACTGAGCGTCATAGGAAGTCATTCCTGCCTGTGGCCATCAAACTTTACAACTCCTCCCTCGGAGTGTCAGACACCCTGAGCCAATAGGCTGGTCCTGGACTTATTTCTACTTGGCATAATTTACTTATTATTTAATTATTTGTGGTTCTATATTTCTACACCATTCTTGGTTGGTGCAACTGTAAAGAAACCCAATTCCCCTCGGGTTCATTAAAGTATGTCTGTCTGTCTGAAAACTGGCATTTCTCCTCCTGAAGTGAAGATTGGCAGAGGGAAGGGAGAACCAGATGGCAGGTAATAGGTGAATCCAAATGAGGGGGAAAGTAGGTGGGGATGGTGAGAATCTGGGAGGTGCTAGGCAGAACGGGTAAAGGACGAAAGAAGAAGCAATCTAATAGGAGTGGGACAATGGATTAGATTAGTTTAGCTTTATTTGTCACGTATACATTGAAACGCAGTGGAATGTTTTGTTTTGTGTCACATCAAATCAGCCAGGATTGTGCTGGGCAACTGTCACCAAAGGGAAGGAGGGTGGGAACCTCAGGGAGGTGATGGGCAGGTAGCGAGAAGGGGTAACTCCGAGTAAATCCCTCTGCTCTGGGTGTACGAGTAAACAAGTCAGAGACACGAGAGATTCTGCAAATGCTGTAAATCTTGAGCAACACGCACAAAATGCTGGAGGAATTCAGCAAGTCAGACAGCAGCTAAGAAAGGGAATAAGCAGTTGGCGTTTGGACTGAGACGCTTCATCTAAATATGTCCTGACGAAGGCTCCTAACCGAAACGTCGACTGTTTATCAGCCCACATGAATACTGCCTGACTTGCTGAATTCACGAAGCACGATTACTCCATTCAGGTGTATTCACCGTTCGCGTTTCGAGCAGTGGGTACGGGAGAGGCGTCTCGCCCTCCGTAGAGCGGGCGGCAACCGAAAGGAGTTGGTGCTGATCGAGCAGCCGTGGCCGGCGGGCTCTCCCCACGCTAGGCCGGGGCGTGACTCGGGCCTCCTCAGCGAAATGACGTTGGCGCAGCAGACGGCGCTGGCCGTGTGCCTCTTCGTCTGTGCGTTTGTGGTGGTGCCGAGGATATTGCTTGGGCCGGGCGGAGGGAAGGAGACGGCGGCGCGGTTGTCGGGAACGGGGCCCCGGAACCCAGGTAGGAGCGTCGTGGAGGGGAGGGGCGGGGCCTTGATGTCGGGAAGATCTGACCCGGGGAGGGGGTGGGTGCAGTACTTGAATAGGTGTGCACGATACCCCGGCGTGTAGGGAGTTTACAGAGAATGGTGCAAAAACAAATTTAAAACTGCCAGTGAGTGGCAGTTCTGTGGATGAAAACGACTTGTTAACGAGAGAGGTCAAAGTGGCCTGACTGGTTCAAACTGACATTGGTGTGCAGAGGGACATCTGAAGTGGATGGACGTACACTCAGTGGCCACTTTACTAGGTTCAGGAGGCTGCTGAGTGTATGTTTATGGTCGTCTGCTGTGTATTTTAGCAGTTCTTAAGTTTGTTGATAGCTTCACTGGAACTCTGCATGTTCTGAAACTCTGTAAGTGTCTTCTCACTATGCCTGCTGTTTTTTTAGTTGTGTGGCCTCTATTTTCTCTTCACTAGCTTACTCCTTTTCTCCACCAAAGGTACATTTTATTTCTCTTTAGCCTCATTTCCTCTGGCTAGAGTTCAAGTAGCAGTGTTTGGTGAGTTGAGAGTTAACTCAAGCACATATTCCAGTAAAGTTGTCAGGATGAAAGATGTAACGGTTGGCTTAATTTCTCCCTTCCCCATCAAAGCATACCGTCAAATCAATCAAATCAAATCAAGTTTAATTATCATTCAAACCATACTCGAATGAGACAGCTTTCCTCTGGGGCCAAGGTGCATTGCTTACATTCAAAATGGAGAGGGAACACATGGTTACAGAAGAGAAAAAAACGTGTAGTCCAAATCCCTGAGCAAATTGATGCTACAACTCCTGGCAAACCAGGCTGTCATTCCACTGGTTCAGAGTGATAACAACTATGAATACAGCATGCATAGATGCTGCCTCACATGTGCTGAGCTTCCCCCAGCTTTTTGTGTATATCTTCCAAACTTAGATTTTTATAACTGTTGTGGGCTGCACTATGGCTCAAGGCAACTTGTGTTAATAAATGTGATTAGGCAAGGGTCATCGACCTTTTTGCACCGTGGACTGGTTTAATATTGACAATATTCTTGCAGACCAGCCGACGGGGGGGGGGGGGGGGGGGGGGGGGGGGGGGGGGGGGGGGGGGGGGTAGGGTGTTAATCATGACGAGAATATAGGTAGTAAGTCAACTATAAGTCACTTATAATTGGCTAATACACTCAATTTTGTTTCTAAAAGGGTTTATCTAACAAATTTAATATTAAACACACAGTGCATATCTTCCTCACATGAATATAGGGATGTCAATTATAACTCACTTATAAGTAAATAGCATAATAACATTTTAAGTAATGTTTGTTTATTATACACATAGCGCATACTTTCCTTGTATGAACATATAAAATCATTGCAACACACCAGTGAGAGGATATGGTAAGGGCCCGAGGTCCCCGTACCGGGGCCGCGGCGGTCACAGTCCAGAGAAAATGAACGACTGAGCAAGGAGTGCGTCAGGGCACCACCCCCACCCCCCCCCCCATGGGTAGGTAGGATCTATCAGCCAACAAAAATTTGGCTCGAGGGTTGACTTTCAGTAGATCGCAGCGAGGTAGCTGTTCTGCTACTTATGAAACCCTGAGCCTGAATTAGGTCGTCTACAAATATTTTAGCACCGGGTTCCCCTGAACATTCGGTGTGCTAAAAGGTGTGCCCATCTGTCCGCGCTCCGGGCCAGTTGCAACGGCACTTCTTGCTGGTCGCACCAGCTGGCCGTTTACCCGAAGCCAACCGGTGATCCCTGGCATGAGGGTATCTGCGTGTAGCCGTGTGGGTAATGACTTAGCGTGCGTAATGACCTTGCGTGCGTTCAAGTTCAACAGTGGGCGTGACAGGGAATGAGGAAAGGTGCAGCTGACTCATATCGTTTCATATGGCCAAATCATATTGTTTTCTCGCGCCTGGAAGCACATGATTTGCGGCCCAGTGGTTGGGGACCTCTGTGATTAGATACCAAGCATAATGGGGAAAATATGTACTTCATGAAGTATGCCATTGAGGTATTTTCCCAGATGTGATATGATCCAAGCACTAACCTCTCTGATTTGAGCAATAGTATAGGTTCAAGTGTTAGACGGGAATCCACAGAAATCTGCTCATTTCAGATTTGTTTAACCTTGAGGTGGACTTACTTGAAATTCAGTCATCCTCTGAAATTCTGTTCTCTTAATCAAAATTTTCTGCCTTGTCCCCAACCCCGTTAAAGTTTTCTCTTTAAAGCATTTGTCCATTTTCTTTTTCAGTGTTAATATAGATTATGCTGTTAGCTTTGCTTTTGCATTTGCTATTTTGCATAACCACAGAAGATTCAAGATTACTTAGTGTTCATTGTTACTCTGGATCTGATGCAGCACAAGAAAAAACCACAAAAAGATAAAGAACGCAAGAAAAAATACACAATAAATATATATACGTATGATAGCTTATATACTTTGATTGTATGTCCATAAAGTGACATTAGGCACAGGAGCATTTGTGCATAAGGTGACTGACAGGAAATGATAAAGTTGTGGTGATTGGGGTGTGGAAGGGTGGGTTAGTGGGTGGAGTTGTTGATCAGACTTGCTGCATGGGGAAAATAACTTTTTGAGTGAATGCTATGTAACCTTCTCCCTGATTGGATTGGGACAAACAGTCCATGAGCAGGGCAGATAATATTACTGCCTCTTTTCTGGCACCTTTCATGAATGTGTAGGTGGGTTGGTGCTGGGGAGTTTTGACTGCCCGTTATAGAGCCTTCCTGTCTGTCTAAGTGCAGTTTCTGTACCATGCAATAATGCAGATTACTAGGATGCTCTCTACTGCAACATCTGTAGAATGTTGTGAATTTTGATGTGCATAGTCCAGCTCTCTTCAGTCTCCTCAGAAAGTGGAGGCATTGGTGAGATTTTCTGCTTGTATAGAATGTGCTTTGGAGCAGTGAGGTTGTGCAAGATGTGCAGGAGTCTGATACTGCTCTCAGTTTCCACTGTTGTGCCACCAATGTAAATGGGTGTGAGCGTTGCAAGTTCTACTGATAATCTTCTCCCTTGTTGACTTTGAATAAAAGATTATTTGTCTGGCACCTGGCTTCCAGCTCTTCCACCTTCTCTGGGTCATCGCATAATTGTTGATGAGCCCCACTATGTCGTGTCATCAGTGAACTTGACAATATGATTACTCAGTACTGTGTGAGCAGAGTGCACAGGAATGGGCTCAGCATACAGCTCTGGGGGGCACCCCTGAGTTGGGGATGATGGGGAGGGAGGAGCAGTATCTGAGGTCTGTTCTTTAGGAGGTTCAAGACCCAGATGCACAGTGGTGTGTTGAGACTGAGGAGTAGGAGTTTATTCACCAAGGTCCATGGGTCAGTGGTGTTGAATAAGACCATAAGACATAGGAACAGATTTAGGCCACTCAGCCTATTGAATGCCAAACTGAAATCCAGGAACAGCATTCTGACGTAAGTGTCCTTGTTTTCTGGGTGTGTCAGGGCTGGTGAATGACATGCTATGGCCTCTGTTGTAGAGTGGTTCTAGAAGGGGCAAAAATAAATTTAATCCTTCATCCTTCTGGAGGCTTCTGTACCTCTTTCCTGATGGTAACAATGAGAAGAGGGTATGTCCTGGGTGATGGGGGTATTTAGTAATGGACACCACCTTTCTGAGGCACTGCCTGTCAAAGATGTCTTGGATACTTTGGAGGCTAAAACACCCTTTGTTTCAATGAAATCTCAGTTTTTGCATTTTTTTTACAATAAAGTATTAGAATTTTAAGAGTGGCATATTTTCCTCTGTATAACTGTAAGGCAAAGTAGCAGAGCTAGGCCCTTCAGCCCATTAAGTGTACTCTGCCTTCCGATCACGGCTGATTTATTACCCCTCTCAAACCCATTCTCCTGCCTTCTCCCCTTAATCTTTGGTGCACTTACTTATTGAAACCTATTAAGCTCCACTTTAAATATACGTAATGACTTGGCCTGCACAGTTGTCTATGCCAATGAATTTCACAGATTCACTATTTTCTGGCTAAAGAAATTCCTCCTCATTTCTGTTCTAAAGGGTCATCGTTGTATCTGAGGCTGTACCCTCTTGTCCTAATGTACAGGAGAGATCCTTATCACGTTCACTCTCTCTTTTGTGTTTTAAATAGTTATTGCGTGCATTGTATGGCTGAGTTTGGCTTGTTTTGTGTTTGGTATCATTAAGAGTATGGAGTATTGTGTAATGGTGACTGAATTTGTTTTATTAAAAATCTCTTCATTTGATTGACAATACAGGTTCTGGAAGAGGCCACCCATTGCACACGAATTCTGAATCAACTGGTCCCAAAGGACAACCTAATCTCAGGATGCAGCATATGAGAAATCAGAAAGAATTAAATGCTGACATGGCTCGAGGCAGAAACAAAGGCTTCATTTTCCAGTTATTGCCACTTTACGCAATAAGCATAGGTGCGTACGCTGTTTACAAACTCATGCAGGTAAGTGCGCTACTAGTACACAAGACTGGAAACTTTGACACTGAATTTGCCAAGATAGCACACCCAGAATGCTGGAGAAACTCAGCAGCTCAGGCAGCATCTATAGAAAGGAATGAAGAGCTGACATTTCAGGTCCTGACGAAGGGTCTCGGCCTAAAATGTCAACTCTTTATTTCTTTCCATGGATACTGGCTGACCTGCTAAGTTCCTCTAGCATTTTATGTGTGTTGGTCTGGATTTCCAGCATTTACAGAATCTCTTATGTTTTAAATTTGTCAAGGTGTTGTTTTTTATTCATTCCTTAAGAGGCCATTGCTGGCTGGTTGTGTCTAAATGCCTTTGAACTCAGTCCTTTGCCAGGTCAGTTCAGAAAACATTTTTAAAAAATCAACCACCTTACAGTGGGTATGAAGCCACTTGTAAGTCCGACTGGGTGGAAACTGCAGATTCCTGAAGGACGTGAGTGAAATAATTTAATGACTGGCTTCATTATCACCAAGATTGATAGCAGTGTTTTAATGCAGAATTACTCAATTACATAAATTCCCCTTATTTTCCCCTTAAACATTTTACCTTTCACTCTTAACCCATAATCTCTAGTTCTAGTTTCACCTAACCTCTGGAGAAAGGTTGATTACATTTACCCTATCTATACCCCTCACAATTTTGTATATCTTTATCAAATCTCCCCCTATTCTCTTACACTGTAAGCAATAAGGTCTTAACATACTCAACATTTCCTTATAATTCAGGTCCCTAAGTCCAGCAACATTCTTGTAAATTTTCTCTGCACTCTTTCACTCTTTTAGTATCTTTCCTGTAAGTAGATGGCCAGAGCTGCACATAATACTCCAATTTAGGCCTCACCAACATCTTGTACAACTTCAGCATTACATCCCAATCCTCTACGCAATGCATTGATTTGTGAAGGCCAATGTGCTAAAAATGCTCTTTACGACTTCTTAAGGTATCTGGCCTAGTCTGATAACTACAACTCAAATATATCTATAGTGGTGTAAAAATGCATAAAAATTAATTTTATTTTTCACACGTACATTGAAGTATTCAGCAAAATGCGTTGGTATGCGTCAATAACCAACACATTCCAAGGATTGTGCTGGGTGGGGGAATCACGCAAGAGTTGCCATGCAACTGGTGCCAGTATTGCAAACCCACAACTTGCTAACCCTAACTCGTATGTCTTTGTATTGTGGGAGGAAATGAGAGCAACTGGAGGAAACCCATGTGGTCACAGGTACAACATACAAACTCCTTGCAGACCTCTGCAGAAATTAAAAATAGATTGCAAATGCGGGTGCTATAATGGGTTATGCTAACCACCACACTACTGTGCCTATCAGAGAATGCTTACTTTCTGTAGAGATATTGATCCTGAAAAGGTTTAAAATTTTGCTGTAGTACAGAGAGGATTCAAAGATGAACACGTAACATTTTTACCTTTTAGCCATATCTTCCGATGAATGCTTCTGATTGGTATTGTTTAATTTCCTGTACTAGACATTGAAAATACTGTAGTTTTCAAATAAAGTAATCCACACTGTTAAAAGAAGGAAAATCTCACTATTGATATACTAATTTGCACATCTTCAGAATATCAGTGTGTGGTAATTATTTATTGAAGTGTGGTCGCATGTAGCTAGGCTAGACATAGTAATAGGTATTGAGGTAGATGATCAGTTTATCATTTTCTAGTGATATTACTTGAGAAATAGAGGTTGACCTGGACACCAGGGGGATTCCACTTCAAAGCATGCATTGGGTCTTCTGAGTCTACGTCTATGAACCTTCACTTGAGATCTCATGTAGCGGTGTTACACTTGGTTATCAGCAAGGATACATGCTTTTGTCATTTCATTGTATGTTTTGATGTACCTGTGATAAATAAATCTGAATCTTTGATGATCAGCCCACATTTTACAGATAATGGAATTTAGAATTTACTGCTTATGATAATCAAACATCTATTGCTCTAGTTTTTAAAAGATTTCCTTAGAACTACTATCAACCACTGTTTGTGCTGTTTTTTTTCCCCTGCATTTTTAGGTAAAGTTCAAAGAGAATGAAAAATTAAATAATGAAAAAAAGAAAGAGGTTGAAGATAAAAAGAAAAATACAGGTACCTGTCTAAGTTATTGATGCTGGTAATTTTATATTGAGTAGTGGATAATCAAAGTTGAGAATTTTAGAAAGGTTGTGATAAATAATAATTGTAAATGCACAATCACCACTCAAATTCTCCAAATCACATGTTTCCCTGACTTGGATATAAGACCCTTAGAAATAGGAGCAGGAGTAGGCCATCTGGCCCGTCGAGCCTGCTCTGCCATGCAATAAGATCATGGCCGATCTGGCCATGGACTCATTTCCATCTACCTGCCTTTTCCCCTTAACCTTTAATTCCCCCACTATGCAAAAGTCTATCCAACCTTGTCTTAAATATATTTGCTGAGGTAGCCTCCACAGCTTCATTGGGCAGAGAATTCCATAGATTCACCATTCTCTGGGAAAAGCAGTTCCTCCTCATCTCCATCCTAAATCTACTCCCCTGAATCTTGAGCCTATGTTCCCTAGTTATAGTCTCACCTACCAGTGGAAACAACTTTCCTGCCTCTATCTTACCTATCCCTTGAATAATTTTATATGTTTCTATAAGATCTCCCCTTATTCTTCTGAATTCCAGCGAGTACAGTCCCAGATGACTCAATCTCTCCTCACAGTCTAACCCCCCCCTCATCTCTGGAATCAACCGGGTGAACCTCCTCTGCAAAGCCAGTATGTCCTTCCTCAAGCAAGGAGATCAGAACTGCACACAGTACTCCAGGTGTGGCCTCACCAGACACCTGTACAGTTGCAGCATAACCTCCCTGCTCTTAAATTTAATCCCCCTCGCAATGAAGGCCAACATTCCATTTGCCTTCCTGATAGCCTGCTGCACCTGCAAATTAACTTTTTGTGATTCATGCACGAGCACTCCCAAGTCCCTCTGCACAGCAGCATACTGCAATTTTTTACCATTTAAATAATAATCTGCTCTTTCATTTTTCCTTCCAAAGTGGATGACCTCACATTTACCAACATTGTACTCCATCTGCCAGACCCTTGCCCACTTACTTAACCTATCCACATCTCTCTGCAGACTCTCCGTACCTTCTGCACAATTTGTTTTTCCACTGAATTTAGATACAAGCAAACTTAGATATACTGCACTCAGTCCCTTCTTCCAGATTGTTGATGTATATCATTTTTGTCATAGTCACTGGAGTAGGAACATGAAACTTTCTATTTAATCATAAACACAAAGCAACACACATGAAATGCTGGAGGAACTCAATAGGTCAGGCATCATGTATAGAATTGAATAAGCAGTGAACTTTTCGGGCCAAGACCCTTCTTCGGGACAGGAAAAGAAGGGGGAAGGAGGCAGAATAAGGCTTTTGGGGAGGAGGGGATGAAGTAAGAAACGGGGAGCTGTTAAGTGGAAAAGGTTAATGGCTGGAGAAGAAGGAATATGATGGGAGAGGAGAGTGGACCATTGGAGAAAGGGAAGGACGAGGGGCACCAGGGAGAGGTGATAGGCAGGTTGGGAGAGAAGAGGTAAGAAGGGAGCCAGAGTGAGAAATTGAAGAAGGAAGGCGAAACAGGAAAATTGATGTTGGAGAAATTGATGTTCATGCCATCAGGTTGGAGGCTGTTTACTGCCTCTGTGGAAGCAGTGGTATGTGCTGGATTTTAAATGATTGCTTTTGAAGGTGTGTATTAAATAAATGAATTATACCTCTAGAGATATATGTATACATCCCAGGCAGAATTATTGGATATTGCAAAGTGGGTGGGGAGGGGGGTGGACCTTTGTATCTCCTGTATTCCCCTGCTCCACATTAGACCATAAAACATTGGAGCAGAATTAGGCCATTTGACCCACTGAGTCTACTATACCATTCCATCACGGCTGATTTATTATCCCTGTCAACCCCCATTCCCTGGCCTTTATTCCTGTAACCTATCAGTCACCACTTTAAATGTACTCAATGACTTGGTCCACAGCCTCTTTGGTGAAGAATTCCACAGGTTCACCTAAAGTTCAAAGTACACATGTCACCATATACAACCCTGAGATTCATCATTTTGCATTCACAATAAGTACAAGAAACACAATAGAATCAATGAAAGACTGCACCCAACAGGACAGGCAAACTACCAATGTGTAAAAGACAATAAACCGTAAATACAAAAAGAAATAAATAATAATAGGGGACGTCACATGATGACTTAGGATCGAGACGTGGAAATCCAGCTCTCCCGTAAAAACCAATAAAGCAAAGTTTAAGTGAAGAAGAGTTAATAAATACCTTCTAGAAACTACTTATAAACAATTCAGGACTATCTTTAGATATGCCTCCTAAACAGAAATAGAAGAGAATTACTACTTTGAAGACAGCGCGAGTTGGCGGGGAAAGAGGCCCGGCTGTTTTGGCGGAGCCTCGTACTCAAGTTGGATCTCTTCCTGGCGAAGTACTTGCCCCCTCCGATGGTGCAGGGCAGGAGGCTGCGGCAACATCAACGGTCTCTAAGAAGAAACAGCGGGAGCTGCGCATGCGTGAAGAAACGACTATGCACAAACAGGTACAAACAGAACTATAAGTTCCAACTGCGACTGGAAGTGAAAATGAAAGTGAATCAGAAGTAGAATCAGACTCTCTGGAAAACACAAATGAAGAAATAGATGAAGAAGAACAAGAACAGGAGGAAATTGAAGGTGGAAAACTTTTTGGAGACATAAGAAAAGTCCTGATACAAATAATGCATGAATTAAGAGTAATAAAAACAGATATTAGAAATGTAAAGATTGTGCTTGATAAGGTGGTGGAAAAACAAAAGAAAATGGATAAGAAAGTTAAAAAGTTGGAAGAAAAAAATGGGAGACAACACTGAAAGAATCGACAAGATGGAAGATAATATCCTTGCCTGGGACATCAGAAAGAAAACGGTTGTTGGAAAAAGTAGATGTGCTTGAAAATTTCAGCAGAGGAAACAATATTAAGATTATTGGTCTTAAAGAAGGTATAGAGGGAGAAGATTCAATAAAATTCTTTCAAAAATGGATCCCAGAAATCTTGGAAATGGAAGAGGGAAGTCAGTTAATTGAAATCGAAAGGGCTCATAAAGCTTTAAGACCAAAGCCCCAACAAGATCAAAATCCACGTTCAATCTTGACAAAGTGTTTAAGATATCAAGATAAAGAAAAGATCTTGAAGGCAGCTGCTCAAGGTGCTAGAAAGAGAAATGGGCCATTGATGATAGAAGGGAAAAGAGTTCTTTTTTTGTCCTGATAATAAGTTACGACCTTTTGAAGAGGCAGAAGGAATTTAATTCAGTGAAAAACATCTTATGGGAAAAGGGTTATAAATTGATATTGAGTTACCCAGCAACACTGATAATTTTTTTGGATGACGAAGAAAGAAGATTTTTTACTGATCATCAGAAAGCAGAGGAGTTTGCACAAGAACTTCCTAATATTCGCGAGATGTGGTAAAGAATTATGGAAATGAAATGGGTTAAAGATGAAGACTGAGATAGGGATCGGATTTGATGGACATTTATGAGTAGAAGAACATACAATCATACTTTAAGTATATGATAGAAGGGGAACAAGATAAAAAAAATTGAGAAATATTAATTGGGAGTAGAGATATTATTTTTTTTTCTTCTTCACTTATATATATATATTTTTTGTTACGAGAGAGCTGGAGGAGCTTCTGATAGATTGCTGCAGGATTCACGTGTGTAGTCATGGCGATTGCCATGACCCGTAAAACGGAGGGGGGTAATGTGCTTCTGTTCATTCACAACATTAGTGGGGGGGTATTGTTTTTTTTTATTTACTATCTATCTATCTTCTATTTTTATTTTTTTGCCTGGATGATGGGGGGGGGAGCAACATGGAGAATTTTAAAGAGATTCCCCAAGATATTATGAATGACTAATTTACTCAATTTTTTAAGTTTTACTGTTAATGGGCTTAATGGAACTGTGAAAAGAAAAAGAGGTTTAACACATATTAAGAAAATGAAGGGAGATATAGCTTTTTTGCAGGAAACACATTTAACAGAGACAGAACATCAAAAATTAAAGAGAGATTGGGTTGGATGTGTTATTGCAGCTTCACTTAATTCAAAGTCGAGGGGAGTTGCAATTTTGGTTAATAAAACCTTATCAATTAAAATACAAAATGTACTAATTGATTCTGTGGGGAGATATGTGATTATACGTTGTCAAATCTTTTCGGAATTATGGACTCTTATGAACATTTATGCACCAAATGAAAATGATGCAAAATTCATACAAGAAGCTATTTTGAATTTGGCCAATGCACACGATAAAATATTAATAAGTGGAGATTTGAACTTTTGTTTAGACCCAGTTCTAGATAGGTCAACTAAGGCTGTTACAAAATCAAAAGTAATAAAGCTAACTTTATCATTGATGAAAGACTTAAATTTGATTGATATATGGAGAAGAATTAATCCAACAGAAAGAGATTATTCATTTTATTCAAATAGACATAAAACATTCAAGGATTGATTTTTTCCTATTATCAGTGAATATTCAGGATAGAGTGAAAAGTGTGGAATATAAAGCAAGAATATTGTCAGATCATTCCCCTTTGATAATGACAATGATAATGATGGATAAGGAGGAATTGATTTACAGATGGAGGTTTAATTCAATTTTATTAAAATGTCAAGATTTTTGTGATTTTATGAAAAAACAGATCCAATTTTTTTTGGATACAAACTCATATTCAGTTGATGATAAATTTATACTATGGGATGCGATGAAAGCATATTTGAGGGGTCAGGTAATAAGTTATACTTCTAAAATTAAGAAGGAATATATGGTAGAAATAAATCAATTAGAAAAAGAGATTACAAAATTAGAAAAAGAATCCCAAAGATATATGACAGAAGAAAAATGAAGACAACTTGTCAATAAGAAGTTACAATATAATACACTTCTGATATATCGAACAGAAAAAGTAATTATGAGAACTAAACAGAGATATTACGAATTAGGTGAAAGATCACATAAGATTCTTGCTTGGCAGTTGAAAACAGAGCAGACTTCCAAAACAATAAATGCAATCAGAACAAGTGCAAATAAAATTACTTATAAACCTTTAGAAATTAATGAAACTTTAAAAAAAATTTACTCCATATTATATCAATCAGAATCACAAAATGAAATTGCTGAGATAGACAATTTTTTATCACAAATAACTCTTCCAAAAATGAATTCAGAAGGACAGAAAGGATTAGATATGCCCTTTACATTAAAAGAGGTTGAAGAAGCTTTAGGATCACTTCAGAGTAATAAATTTCCAGGAGAAGATGGTTTTCCGCCTGAATTTTATAAAAAATTTAAAGATTTATTAATTTCTCCCTTTATGGAGTTAATATATCAAGCAGAAGGAACACATAAACTTCCACAATCTTTTTCGACAGCGACCCTAATAGTATTGCCAAAAAAAGATAGAGATCCTTTAAAACCAACATCATATAGACCTATCTCTTCGTTGAATACGGATTATAAAATAATAGCAAAAATTTTATCTAATAGACCATTTAAATATTTACCAAAATTAATACATATGGATCAAACAGGTTTTATTAAAAATAGACAATCGGAGGATAATGTAACTCGGTTACTTAGCATAATTCATCTGGCACAAAAGAAGGAGGAAATGAGTGTGGCAGTTGCTTTGGGTGCAGGAAAAGCATTTGATAGATTGAAATGGGACTTTTTATTTAAGGTATTGGAAAAATATGGGTTAGGAAAATCTTTTATAAAATGAATTAAAACCTTAAATACTAGTCCCAAAGCTAAAGTAGTGACAAATGGTCAAATTTCAACATCATTCCAGTTAACAAGGTCAACTAGACAAGGCTGTCCATTATCACCTGTCCTATTTGTATTGGGGATAGAACCATTAACTGAATTAATTAGAACCGATCCAGATATTGTGTGCTTCAGAGTTAACCAGGAGGGATATAAGATTAATTTATTTGCTAATGATGTTTTGATTTATTTAACAAACCCATTGCATTTGTTGCATAAATTATCTTTTAGATTGGAAGAATATGGGAAAATATCAGGGTATAAAGTAAACTGGGATAAAAGTGAAATTTTACCCCTTACTAAAGGAGATTATAGTCAATGTCGATTAGTAACTCAATTTAGATGGCCGACAAATGGTATAAAATACTTAGGTATAAGAGTCGATAATGATATAAAGAATTTATATAAATTAAATTATTTGCCATTATTGAAAAATATTCAAGAAGATCTTGATAAATGGATGATGTTACCGATAACAGTAGGTAGAGTTAATGCTGTAAAAATGAATATATTTCCTAGATTACAATATTTATTCCAAACATTACCAATACAGCTGCCCCAGAAGTTTTTTCAAGAGTTGAATAAATGTGTGAGGAAGTTTCTTTGGAAAGGTAAGATGTCAAGAATATCGTTGGAAAAATTGACATGTAAGTTTGACCTAGGAGGGTTACAACTCCCAAATTTTAAGAATTATTATAAAGCAAATCAACTTAGATTTATTGCATCTTTTTTTGATGAAGAAAAACCTGCATGGATTAGAATAGAGCTAGATAAGATAGGAGAAAATATACCAGAAGATTTTATATATAAATGGGAATCCAAATGGATACAGGAAAAGAAAGAATCTCTTATATTAAAACATTTGATCGATTTATGGAATAAGGTAAACGTGGATGATGAGATAGAGAAATCTTTATTAGCAAAGAGAACCCTAATACTAAATAGACTTATTCCTTTTACAATGGATGATCAACTTTTACATAACTGGTTTCAAAAAGGGATCAGATATATAGGTGACTGTTTTGAAGGAGGTATATTGATGTCATTTGATAATTAAAGAATAAATATAAAATATCAAATAACATTCTTTTCTGTTATTTTCAATTAAAGGCCTATTTAAGAGATAAACTGGGTCAAACAATGTTAACGCCAAAATCTAATGAAATAGAAACTTTAATTCAAAAAGGAAAAATTAAAAAAATTACGCCTTGTATGTATAACTTGATATAAAAACAGTCAATTAAACCAGGAATTCATAAGTCAAGACAAAAATGGGAAACTGACTTGAATATTAAAATTGATGAAAAAAATTGGTCAAGACTATGTCTTGATAGTATGACAAATACAATAAATGTCCAACTTAGGTTAGTACAATACAATTTTTTACATTAATTATATATTACACCACAAAAAATAAATAGATTAAACCCAAATTTGTCTGACCAATGTTTCTGGTGTAATCAAGAAATCGGTACTTTTTTACACTCTACTTGGTCTTGTTTTAAAATTCAACCTTTTTGGATAAATCTAAGATTTTTATTGGAACAAATTATTGGAATACAACTTCCACATAGCCCAATATTATTTTTATTAGGCGATATTGAAGGGATAATACCGAAACCTAAATTGAATAAATATCAGAAAAAAATTATAAAAATTGCATTGGCAGTAGCCAAAAAAGCTATTGCAGTTACTTGGAAATCAGATTCATACTTAACTATGGACCATTGGAATAATGAAATATATAGCTGCATTCCACTAGAAAAAATTACTTATAATTTAAGAAATGAATATAATATATTTTTGAAAATTTGGTACCCCTATCTACAAAAGATAGGACTAAATATATAGGTCCTTTGAAGATAAAATTATTAATTATTTGGGGAAAAAAAATAAAGATATATACTAAAGTTATTTTGAACTCCAATGAGCTCAGAAGAGCTCATGGGGATCCTCCGGTATCCAGGCAATCCTTTTTTTCTTCTTTTTTTCTTTTTTCTTTTCTTTTTTAGACAGGGATGTTAAGGGGGGAGGGCTAATAGTAATTTTCATTACTCTATTATTCTATTCATTTTATGTAATTCTCTTAAAAATTTAATAAAAATATATAATAATAATAATAATAATAATAATAACTGATATATCCAGTTTAAGATGCCGCTGATGAATCTCAGCGACTTTTGGCTGCTGGCAAATGAAACAAGTACTTTGCTTATCACTCTTTTTCTGACAAGTCACAAGCAATAGTCTGTAACTTCCCTTTGGACTTGGAGGCAACTCGATGTGGCTGAGTGCAAGGAAGATCTGTGGTTCATTTGCTTTAAGCACTGTACCAAATTGGAAAGGTTGGGTACAGTTTAATTGAGCCTGCAGGGTCAAGACCCCAGAGTGTACCGAAGCAATTGAACCCATTGTTTTGAATGAGGATTTAAGTGCTGGGCCAAATCATAAAGGTTGGGCACAGGCTGAATCGAGTCCAGGCTCCAAAACATATCGACGTGAGCGAACCTGCTGTTTGGGTGGCGATTTCAGCGCTGTGCGGAATTGGAAAGATTGGGTATGGGCTGAATCGAGGTGGCGAGGTCCAGGCACCAGAGCATATCGAGGTGACTGAACCCAATGTTTGGATGAAGATTTAAGCGCTGAGTCAAATTGGAAAAGTCGGATACAGGCCGAATCATGATGCCAGAGCTGGTCTAGGTGCCAGAGCATATCGAGGCCACTGAAACCTATGTTTGGATGTCGATTTAGGTGCCGGGACAGATTAAAAACGACAGAGTATCAGGTCCTAAGGTGAGGGACAGGCCAGTTCAGCATGTTGTTCTGTGCTGAGCTATGGATCTTGACTCTCTTGAATCTTGCTCAGCTGAGAAGATCATTGGGGTCTCTCTTCCTGCCATTACAGACATTTACACCACACACTGCACCCACAAGCTAACAGCATTGTGAAGGACCACATGCACCCCTCATACAAACTCTTCTCTCTCCTGCCATCTGGGAAAAGGTACTGAAGCATTTGGGCTCTCGTGACCAGACTGTGCAACAGTTTCTTCCCCCAAGCCATCAGACTCCTCAATACTCAGAGTCTAGACTGACATCTACATCATTTATTATTATATTGAAATTTGTCCTCTACTGTGCCTATTGTCTTGTTTATTATTAATTGTTGTGCTGCCCTGCATTGTTCTGTGCACTTTATGTAGTCCTGTGTAGGTCTGCAGTCTAGTGTAGATTTTTGTGTTGTTTTACGTAGTCTAGTGTAGCCTCGAGTTGTCTCACATAGTCCAGTGTAGTTTTGTGTTGTTTCATGTAGCACCATGGTCCTAGAGGAACGTTGTTTTGTTTTTACTGTGTACTGTACAGGCAGTTTATGGTTGAAACGACAATAAAAAGCGACTTCTCTTGACTCTTTGTGGACTTCAGTTCAGAATGTTATTTGCATCATTTTTCTTTTTTCTCTTTCTGTATCTCAGTTGTTTGGTCTTTTTTTAAATGGGTTCTTTTGGGTTTCTTTGTTTTGTAACTGCCTGCTAGGAGATGAATCTCAAAGCTGTATAAAGTATATATACTTTGATAATAAATGTATAGTACTTTGAACTTTGTATAAACTTTCTAGACTCCTTGAAAGTGAGTCTAAAGGTTGTGGGCACAGTTCAGTGATGGGATGATTGTCTTTGAGTGAAGTTATCCCCTCTGGTTCAAGAACCTGATGGTTGAGGGATAATAGCTGTTCCTGAACGTGGTGGTGTGAATCCTGAGGCTCCTGTATGTTCTTCCTGATGGCCACCCTCTGGCTCAAAAAGTTCCTCCTCAACTCCTTCTATTGTGAGGCTGTGGGTTCTACTAGACTCTCTCACTATAAGAAAACCCTCTCTACATTCACACTTTCTAGGCCTTTCAATATTTGATAGGTTTCAGTTAGATTCCTCCCCCCCCCCCCCCCCCCCTGCCGTTTGGGATTACCTTTACAATTGGCACTGCAAAGTTTGAGGTCAAAAGCCTTTGGAGGGTAATTGAGATAGATAATGCAAGCTGTTCTTGTTAGTGAACATAAGACAGATCAAGATTAGAACATTAGGCCCATTGAGTCTACTGTGCCATTCCACGATGGCTGATTTGTTCTGCCTCTCAACCGCATTCTCCTGTATCGTATGCAACATATGTTCCAAGAATTAACACTTTTGGGGAAGAGAACTGGAACTTTCAAAACTGCACCAAAGCATTAACCCAGATAGTACACATTTCTTCGGAGTTGAACATCAGTGCTTGGCCTGACTTGAAATGAGAATGTTTCCAACAGTGTTTCCAAGAGTTATAAAATAGTACTTGGACTCAGAGCAATGTAGGTAATGAGATGCTTTCTTTGTACTAGAAAATCAGCTTTCTGAGCTGGAGGTGCGTTTGGCACAGACTGAGAAAATGCTGGAGTCGTTAGTGAAAGAGTTGGATCCACTCACCAGTTGGTAAGTCATGGTTGTTTCTGTTCATTCTTCTTGTGCCAAGTGTTTCTTTGATCTTGTGAACTGAATCTTGTTTTGATCCTCTTCGCTGACTACTGTAGCTGCTTCCTTGCTGAGGTTGATTATTCCATTCAATTCAAGTTTAGTTGTCATTCAACCATACATGAATATTCATGAATATGGCCAAATGACACAGCATCAGTCCAAGGTCAAGGTGCTATAAGCACTTTACCAATAGTCACACTCAAAAACATATTCACGAAATGAAAGTCCGGAAGGCCCCCGCCCCACCTCCCCCACCCACGACCGTAGCTTGATGCCCAGTCCTCGCACATACAAGTCAACAAACCGCCCCAACACCCACAGCACATATAAAATATTAGTAAAAATACGATGCAGAATATGAATGTATATAGTCCAGACCTCTCCAGCCCACCTCTATCATCTCTCGACTGGCCCTGATGCCTGCTAGGCGACACCATGGCTTAGAGACCCAGTCCACTAATATACAGACATGTGTAGAATATTAGTAAAAATACAATGACACGGAATATGCACTTATGTAGTCCAGACCTCTCCAGCCCACTGTTATCATCTCTCAACTGGCCCCAACACCCGCTAGGTAATACCACAGTTTAGACACCCAGTCCTTACATATACATATAGAGTATTAATAAAAATACAAGCAGACAAATATTTATGTATATAGTCCAGACTCTTCAGTCCAATAGAAATCTTCAGTTGATCACAACTTCATTGCGCAGCCCCCAGTAGAGCACGACGGCTCAGATGTCTTTTATCCAGCAGCTAAAAAGCAAATGGCCCTGCAACTTGAGGCCTGAGTCCATTGAACACCGCCAAAAAATCTGCAGTCGACCACAACACAGCTTGTCTTCTGCTGAGCAAAACCCTGGGAGGTCAGTAACGTCTTCATTCTGGACGCTGTGCCACACTGCCCCCAGTGAGGTGCAACGGCTTCATCTCCTCACTCTGGTAGCTGCAAGCAGGCGACACAGAGGCTAGGGAACTCCCCCGCCAACCAGCCCTGCTCTCATCCAATCAATCAGCGAATCGAACTTAGAGCATACCAGATTAACAATGTCCAAAGGGGTCTTGTGATTGCAAGAAAAGCGACTATGACAGCCACTCACAAATTCATTGTAAGCCTCCATCAGCTCAGGCAGCAGCACATTGCGCTGCTCCTTCATTATTTCCACCAGTGAGCAACTCGCTGATGGTGTAAGTCTGCAGTACTTTTAAATTCTTAATGTACAGCAGTATTTTGCAATCATAGGAAGTACATTTAAGAAGAACGATAGTGCCTTCTGTTGACCCTGTAGAAGCCACTGCGAGCAGTTGCGTTGCCATCTTGCCGTTACTTATTTGACTGTGTGTCACCTCTTAGAGGGAACTGTGAAACAAATACCTGTTTCCGTGATCTCCTACAGCACCCGCTCTCCTAGTACAATAGATTCATCATTCATTTCTTAACAACAATTTTAAACTTGATCTTAGCTTTTAAAATTTTAGCTTTAAAACTGGCTAGCATCAATTGTCCTTGGTGGAAGAATTCCAGAATTTCTACCATCATTTTTATGCAGGTTTTCTGATATTTGTTTATGTATTGATTGATTCAGTGTGGCCTAATGAACCCGTGATACCAGTTACCCCAAAATATCCAATTAACCTACTAACCTGCCGGTCTTTCGAATATGTCAGGAAAGTGGAGCACCCAGAAGAAACACATGGGGTCATGGGAGAACGTACAAACCCCTTATAGACAGCAGTGGAATTGAACCGGGTAATAGAGGTATGCTAACCACTGCTGCACAACAGTGCACTCCACCACCACCACCACCCCTTCCCCCAGCATATCACTCACCACTCAGTGGAAATTGTTTCTATTTATGCATCACAGAACATCAAAAATTACAGCACAGTACAGGCCTTTTGTCCATGATGTGCCAATCTTTTAACCTACTCTTAATATCTATTGAACACTTCACTCTTACATAGCCCTCCATTTTCCTTTCATGTTTGTGCCTAATTAGGAGGTTCTTAAATCCTCCTAATGCATCTGTAAATTAGTTTCCATTTAATATTCTAATCAAACCTTAGTGATCAAAGTTACAAGAAATATAGCTTTTATGGATTCTAAGAAAAAAGAAGAGTCTCTATGGGTTGAGTTAAAAAATGGCAAAGGTAAAAGGATCCTAATGGCAGTTGTAGACAGGTCTCCAAACAGCTGCCAGGATGTGGATTGCAAATTACAGCAGGAGATAGAAAAGTCATATCAGAAAGTCAATGTCATGTTAATTGTTGGGGATGTTAACATGAAAGTGGATTGGGAAAACCAGGCCAGTACTGAACCTCGAGAGAGAGAGAATTTGTGGAATGTCTAAGGGATGGCTTTTTAGAACAGCTTGTTGTTGAGTCCACTAGGATATTGGCTATGCTGGATTGGGTGTTGTGCAATGATATGGCGGTGATAAGAGGACTTAAGGTTAAGGAACTCCTAGAGAACAGTGATCGCAATATAATCGAGTTCATTTTGAAATTTGAGAGGGAAAAAATAAAATCTAATGTGTCTGTATTTCAGTGGAATAAAGGAAATTACAATAGCATGAGGAGGGAACTGGTCGAAGTTGACTGGAAAGGGACGCTTGCAGAAAGGACAGCAGAGCAGCAATGGCTGGAGTTTCTGCAAAAAATGAAGGAGATATATTCCAAATAAGAAGAAATTTTCAAAGGGAAGAAGGACACTACCGTGGCTGAGAAGTGAAGTCAGAGCCAAACTAAAAGCACAAGAGAGGGCATATAAGGAAGCCAGAGCAAGTGGGAAGATAGAGGATTGGGGAGATTTTAAAAGCTTGCAGAAGGAAACTAAGGTCATTCAGAAGGAAAAGATGAATTATGAGAGGAAGCTGGTGACTAATATCAAAGAAGATATGAAAAGCTTTTTTTAAGTGTATAAAGAATGAAAGAGAGTCGAGGGTAGATATAGGACCAATACAAAATGACGCTGGAGGTATAATAATTCAGAGATTATAATATCTGTTATAAATTATAATATCTATTATAATATAAAGAGATGCAGAGATGGCAGAGGAATTGAATGTGTATTTTGCATCAGTCTTCACAGTGGAAGATGTCTGCAGTATACCGGATATTCAAGAGTGTCAGGGAAGTGAGGTTTGTGCAGTGAAAATTAGGACTGAGGAGGTGCTCAGGAAGCTTAATGGTCTGCGGGTGGATAAGTCTCCTGGACCTGATGGAATGCACCCTTGGGTTCTGAAGGAAGTAGCTGGAGAGATTGTGGAGGTGTTAAAAATGATCTTTCAAGAATTGATAGATTCTGGCATTGTACCAGATGACTGGAAAATTGCAAATGTTACTCCGCTATTTAAGAAGGGTGGAAGGCAGCAGAAAGGAAACTATAGACCTGTTAGCCTGACATCAATGTTTGGGAAATTGTTGAAATTGCTTGTTAGGGATGAGATTACGGTGTACCTGGAGGCACATGACAAGATAGGCCAAAGCCAGGTTGGTTTCCAGAAAGGAAGATCCTGCCTGACAAACCTACTGCAACTCCTTGAGGAAATTGCAAGCAGGGTAGACAAAGGAGATGAAGTAGATGTGGTGTACTTGGATTTTCTGAAGGCCTTTGACAAGGTGCCACACATGAGGCTGCTAAGCAAGATAAGAGTACATGGAATTACAAGGAAGTTACTAGCATGGATGGAGCATTGGCTGGTCGGCAGAAAACAGAGTGAAAATAAAGGGATCTTATTCTGGCTGGCTGCCGGTTTCCAGTGGAGTTCTACAGGGGTTGGTATTGGGACCGTTACTTTTTACGATGTATGTCAGTGATTTGGACTCTGGTATTAAGGGATTTGTGGCTAAGTTTGACGATGATACAAAGATAGGTGGAGGAGTGGTTAGTTTTTTGAGGAAACAGTGAGGCTGCAGAGGGACTGAGATAGTTTAGGGGAATGGGCAAAGAAGTGGCAAATGAAATACAATGTTGGAAAGTGTATGGTCATGCACTTTGGTGGAAGAAATAAACAGGCAGACTATTATTTAGATGGGGAGAGAATTCAAAATGCAGAGATGCAAAGGGACTTGGGAGTCCTTGTGCAAGCTACCCTGAAGGTTAACCTCCGGGTTAAGTTGGTTGTGAAGGAGGCAAATGCAATGTTGGCATTCATTTCTAGAGGGATAGAATATAAGAGTCAGGATGTGATATTGAGGCTCTATAAAGCACTTGTGAGACCAAGTGTGGTATTGTGTGCATTTTTGGGCTCCTTATTTTAGAAAGGATATACTGACATTGGAGAGGGTTCAGAGAAGATTCACGAGAATGATTCCAGGAATGAGAGGGTTACCATATGAGGAACATCTGGCAGCTCTTGGGTTGTATTCCCTGGAGTTCAGGAAAATGAGGGGGGATCTCAGAGAAACATTCCAAATGTTAAAAGGCCTGAACAGATTAGATATGGCAAAGGTATTTCCCATGGTAGGGGTTTCTAGGACAAGAGGGCACGACTTCAGGATTGAAGGACGTCCTTTTAGAACTGAGATGCAGAGAAATTACTTCAGTTAGGGGGTGGTGAATCTGTGGAGTTTGTTGCCACGAGCAGCTGTGGAGGCTTATGGTCAAAATTTTAACTCTTAGCGTCCAGGTATCATTTTTGTATTAAAATGTTGTGCTACTTCTGATACTACTATGCATAAAAGTACGGACGCAAAGAAGTGAGGCTCTTGAGTCAGTGATTGACAGATGCATGAATTAAAATCAGGATTATAAATTAATGATAAAAATAAGGAAAGAAAGATTGGGAAAATAATTGAGAGAAAACTAACAGTTGGACAGAAAATGTTAAAACAATACCTCGCCAACAAGAAGTTAAGAAGGAATAAATGTAAGTGATTCTGAAATATTACCTGTTTATTTCCTTCCGTAGATGCTACCTGTCCTGGTGAGTTCCTCTAGCATTTTGTGTGTGGAGTTATAAAGGAGTGCATGTAATATTTAATATTGAGGGCCAGGTGGTTCTTTGATGTGTGTTGGTGACTGAGCAGTGGCATTAAAAATGCGTTTACTTGTGAATGTGCCAGCTTTTTTATTCCTACTAAGTTTAGCACAGTGTTAGTAACTAGGAAGTGAATACAACAACCTCATTCACATGCAGTTAATTTGATACTGTCTGTTAGTACTGTCTGTAGGTATTTAATTGTGGTCCAGCCTGTACCACTAACCTATGATTCTTGTGTTTAATTTTATTGATAAAGATGATGAATAATTTGCTCCCTGGCTTCTCTCTGAGCAACATATGCAGGCAATTATATTTTACCGTGCTTAAATGTAACTGTAGGTTTTGTGGTTTTGAATTCACTACAGTGTCAATGCAGTTGCTTCTGGGCAGAAGAATGAAATTGCGATACAGCTTCAGGAAATAAGAAAACTGATAAAAGAGAAGCAGAAACCTGATATTGATGGTAAAATTATTGTTGTGTGTTTGTGTGTACATACAGTAAATTTTTGGGATGATAATAAATCGTTTCAAGTTTGCTGCTGTTAGCATAAATATGGTAGTGTTTGCTTCCCCTCCTCTGATTAACCTGGACAATGAACCAACCCGTGAACACTACCTCACTATACTTGCTGTCATTTTGCATGCCTTTTTTAATTTATATACAGTGCCTATAAAAAGTATTCACCTTCCTTGGAAGTTTTCGTGTTTTTATTGTTTTATAACACTGAATCACAGTGGATTTAATTTGGCTTTTCTTGACACTGATCAGTAGAAAAAGTCTCTTTTGTGAAAACAGATTTCTACAAAATAGTTGATTGCATAAGTATCCACCCGCTTTACTATGATACACCATATCATCACTGGTGCAACCAATTGGTTTTAGAAGTCACAATTAATTAAATGGCGATCACCTGTGTGCAGTCAAGGTGTTTAATTTTTTTGTAGTAAAAATACACCTGTATCTGGAAGGTCCCACTGCTCGTGAGTCAGTATCCTGGCGAAAATTACACCATGAAGACAAAAGAACACTCCAAGCAACTCCGCAAAAAGATTATTAAAAATCACAAGTCAGGAGATGGATGCAAGAAAATTTCTAAGTCACTGAATATCCCTTGGAGTACAGTTGGCAATCAAGAAATGGAAAGAATATGGCACAGCTGTAAATTTGCTAGGGCAGGCCGTCCTCAAAAACTGAGTGACCATGCAAGGAGAGGACTGGTGAGGGAGACCACCAAGAGACCTATGACAACTCTGGAGGAGTTAGAAGCTTCAGTGGCTGAGATGGAAGCGACTGTATATACCACTGTTGCTCGGATGCTTCACCAGTTGCAACTTTATGGGAAAGTGGCAAAGAGAAAATGACTGTTGAAAAAAAACCTCACATGAAATCTCAGCTAGAGCTTGCCAGAAGGCATGTGGGAGTCTTTGAAGTCAGCCGGAAGAAGGTTTTGTTGTCTCATGAAACCAAAACTGAGCTTTTTGGCCATCACACTAAATGCTATGTTTAGCGCTCGCCAAACACCACAAATCATCAAAAACACACCATCCCTACTGTGAGCTTGGTGGTAGCTGCATCATGCTGTGGGGATGCTTCACTGCAGCAGGCCCTGGAGGGATCATGAAGCAAAATACAAGAAAATCCTGGAGGAAAATCTGTGCAGTCTGCAAAAGAACTGTATCATGGGAGAAGATTTGATTTGCTGCAAGAAAATGATTCTAAGCATAATTTCAAAGCTGCACATGAATGGCTTAGAAACAACAAAGTTAATGTCCTAGAGTGGCAAGTCAGAGTCCAGACCTCATTCCCATTGAGAGTTGAAAAGGACTGCTTATTCACTATCCCCATGTAATCTGACAGAACTTGAACAGTTTTGCAAAGAAGAATGGGGAAAATTGTAGTATCCAAATGTGCAAAGCTAGTAGAGACCTATCTACATAGACTCAAGTTGTAATTGCTGTCAAAGGTGCATCTACTAAATACAGACTTGAAGGGGTGAGTAATTATGCAATCAATTATTTTGTGTTTAGTAATTATAATTTTCAACCAATTTGTAGAAATTTGTTTTCACTTTGACACGGAAGAGGTTTTTTTTTGTTGATCATTGTCAGAAAAGCCAAATTAAATCCACTTTGAGTCAACGTTGTAAAAGAATAAAACTTGAGAACTTCCAAGGTAGGTGAATACTTCTTATAGGCACTTTATATGTGTTTTATTGTAGAACATAGAAAGAACATAGAAAACCTACAGCACAATACAGGCCCTTCAGCCCACAAAGCTGTGCCAAACATGTCCTTACCTTAGAAGTTGCCTAGGGTTCCCCATAACCCTCTATTTTTCTGGGCTCCATGTACCTGTCCAGGAGTCTCTTAAAAGACCCTATCGTATCCGACTCTACCACCATTGCCAGCAGCCCATTCCACGCACTCACCACTCTGCATTTAAAAAAAAAATGTACCCTGACATCTCTGTACCTACTTCCAAGCACCTTAAAAAGGTGCCCTCTCATGCTAGCCATTTCAGCCCTGGGAAAAAGCCTCTGACTATCCACAGAATCAATGCCTCTCATCATCTGTATCAGGTCACCTCTCATCCTCCGTCGCTCCATGGAAAAAAGGCCAAGTTCACTCAACCTATTCTCATAAGGCATGCTCCCTAATCCAGACAACATCCTTGTAAATCTCCTCTGCACCCTTTCAGTGTTTTCCACATCCTTCCTATAGTGAGGCAACCAGAACTGAGCACAGTACTCCAAATGGGGTCTGACCCGGGTCCTATATAGCTGCAGCATTACCTATCGGCTTCTAAACTCAATCCCACAATTGAACGATGCACCGTATGCTTTCTTAACCAGAGAGTCAACCTGTGCAGTAGCTTTGAGTGTCCTTGGACTCGGACCCCAAGATTCTTCTGATCCTTCACACTGCCAAGAGTCTTGCCATTAATACTATATTCTGTCATCATATTTGATCTACCAAAATGAGCCACCTCACACTTACCTGGGTTGAACCCCATCTGCCACTTCTCAGCCCAATTTTGCATCCTATCAATGTCCCGCTGTAACCTCTATGACAACCCTCCATACTAAACACTATCTACTATCATACTATCTAGATAGCAGGAGCTCTGACGGAGATCTTTCAGATGTCAGAGATAGCAGGAGCTTTGACGGAGATCTTTCAGATGTCATTAGAAACGGGGATTGTGCTGGAGGATTGGCGTATTGCTCATGTGGTACCATTGTTTAAAAAGGGTTCTAGAAGTAAGCCTAGCAATTATAGACCTGTCAGTTTGACATCAGAGGTGGGTAAATTAATGGAAGGTATTCTTAGAGATAGTATTTATAATTATCTGGATAGGATCTGATTAGGAGTAGCCAGCATGGATTTGTGCATGGAAGGTCATGTTTGACAAACCTTATTGAATTTTTTGAAGAAGTTACGAGGAGTGTTGACGAGGGTAAGGCAGTGGATGTAGTCTATATGCACTTCAGCAAAGCCTTTGACAAAGTTCCACATGGAAGGTTAGTTAAGAAGGTTCAGTCGTTAGGTATTAATGCTGGAGTAATAAAATGGATTCAACAGTGGCTAGATGGGAGATGCCAGAGAGTAGTGGTGGATAATTGTTTATCGGGATGGAGGCTGGTGACTAGCGGGGTGCCTCAGGGATCTGTTTTGGGCCCAATGTTGTTTGTAATATACATAAATGATCTGGATGATGGGGTGGTAAATTGGATTAGTAAGTATGCCGATGATACTAAGGTAGGAGGTGTTGTGAATAATGAGGTGGGTTTTCAAAGCTTGCAGGGAGATTTGTGCCGGTTAGAAGAATGGGCTGAATGTTGGCAGATGGAGTTTAATGCTGAGAAGTGTGAGGTTCTACATTTTGGCAGGAATAATCCAAATAGACTATACAGGGTAAATGGTAGGGCATTGAGGAATGCAGTGGAACAGAGAGATCTAGGAATAACAGTGCATAGTTCCCTGAAGGTGGAGTCTCATGTAGATAGGGTGGTGAAGAAGGCTTTTGGAACGCTGGCCTTTATAAATCAGAGCGTTGAGTACAGAAGTTGGGATGTAATGTTGAAATTGTACAAGGCATTGGTAAGGCCAAATTTAGAATATTGTGTACAGTTCTGGTCACCGAATTATAGGAAAGATATCAATAAATTAGAGAGAGTGCAGAGACGATTTACTAGGATGTTACCTGGGTTTCAGCACTTAAGTTACAGAGAAAGGTTGAACAAGTTAGGTCTCTATTCATTGGAGCGTAGAAGGTTGAGGGGGGATTTGATCGAGGTATTTAAAATTTTGAGAGGGATAGATAGAGTTGACGTGAATAGGCTGTTTCCATTGAGAGTAGGGGAGATTCAAATGAGAGGACGTGATTTGAGAGTTAGGGGGCAAAAGTTTAAGGGAAACACGAGGGGGTATTTCTTTACTCAGAGAGTGATAGCTGTGTGGAATGAGCTTCCCGTAGAAGTAATAGAGGCCAGTTCAGTTGTGTCATTTAAGGTAAAATTGGATAGGTATACGGACAGGAAAGGAGTGGAGGGTTATGGGCTGAGTGCGGGTAGGTGGAACTAGGTGAAATTAAGAGGTCGGCACGGACTAGGAGGGCCGAGATGGCCTGTTTCCGTGCTGTGATTGTTATATGGTTATATGGTTATCCACAACAACTCCAACCTTTGTGTCATCCGCAAATTTACTAAACCATCCCTCCACTTCCTCATCCAGGTCATTTATAAAAATCACAAAGACTAGGGGTCCCAGAACAGATCCCTGAGGCACACCACTGGTCACCGACCTCCATGCAGAGTATGACTCGTCTACAACCACTCTTTGCCTTCTGTGGGCAAGCCAGTTCTGGATCCACAAAGCAATGTTCTCTTGGGTCCCATGCCTCCTTATTTTCTCAATAAGCCTTCATTGGGTACCTTGTCAAATGCCTTGCTGAAATCCATATACAATACATCTACTGCTCTACCTTCATCAATGAGTCTAGTCAACTTGTAGTTGACTTTAACTTGTAGTTCTTTTATGAATTGCACTATACGCTGCTGAAAGCAACAAATTTCTTAACGTATGTCAGTGATAATAAACCTGATTCTGATTCCTTAAAACATATCTTTTTGACTATGCATGTTGTCATCTTCCCTTTATGTTTCACAAGTATGAAAATTAATCTTGATTATTCTCATGTAAAATTCTTTGGGAATTTTAATCTTAAAGTTGCTACACAAATGTAATTTGTTGTTCTTGGATTGTGGTGGTAATCAGATATCTTTAACCCTTTTGAAAATGAGAAGGAAATAGGAAATTTTGAATCAAAATTATTTTAAAAAGTAAGTTTTTTCTTGTAGCATAGAACAGTACAGGCTATAGTGTGCTGACCTTTTAACATACTCCAAGTGCAATTTAACCCTCTGTCACATATAATCCTTTAATTTTCTTTCATCCATGTGCATATCTAAGAGATGCAGAAAATCCTGATGTCTACCACTATGTCTCTACCACTACCCCTGGCGGCATGTTCCATGGAACCATTTCTCTATATAAAAAAAAACTACCGTACCTCTGACATTCCACCCCCTTCACTTTTCCCTCCAATTCCCTTACAATTATACCCTTTTGTATTATCCTGTCCTGGGCAAAGTGTCTGGCTGTCAGCTATATCTATGCCTCTTGTCATCTTATACACACAACTCTATTGACTTAATTGTAGTTTTGTAAATATTATTTAAATAATAAATTCCTGTTTAGAATTTTAATCTAAACATTTTCTTCCCATCCTAGAGGAAATGCTTTCTATCTGTAAGAATTTTGAAGGGTTTGTCCAGAATGCTGCAAAAGAGGCACAGCTGAGTGAAGATCAGACCTTCCTGGAGAACGGGGAAGAGTTATTAGAGGACAGTGATTCAATAAATAGCAAAGTGTTTACATCACCATTTCTCGATGAGACTGAGTCTGTGGACAGCACCTCTGGAGAGGACTCTGAGGGAAACTTTGAAGCCCTGGAGGATCTGCCAGAAACTAATGGGATCATGGAATTGAGAAAACGCAACAAAGTGAATGAGTTTGTGAAATGAGTTGCTGTGTGTCCCTCTTATTGATTCATTTTGGTTTTTATTTAGATTGGCATGTGATTGCTTTATTACTATTTAAAACAGTAAGGTACTACATATATTTTATTATCTCTACAATATGTACTGAAGTATAGAAAGTATCATCTTGATCTTTTGTAGCTAACGTTATTTTCTTGCTTGAGGGTACTGATGTTTATATATAAAATTCACTAATGAAAATATGTCAGTATTTCATTATTTAATCAATTCAAGTTCTTATTTGTAAATTGAGTGTCCATTGAATTACCATGTACATAATTGAAAAAACATATTAAGAGAGATGCAATTGGTAATAGGCTCTAGCTGGACAATGAACTCACACTACTCGATTACACTCATTTTACTTTAGGACCCAGAAATGGGACTTGCTGGGGAAAGCGAGTGGGTCAGATCTAGAAATTATGAATTAGGGTCCATGCATACAGGATCATTGGTGTTAGGTTTAGAGGCTAGTTGCCAAAACAAAAAGTCTCAAAACATGGGGAAATCTGCAACTTTTTGCTGAAGGTGTAGGGAAAGCAGAAATGTTCATCAAGTTCAGAAGTGTCCTAAAGAACAGAAGAACACGGGTAGGCCACTCAGCACTTCAAGCCTGCACCACCAACCAGTATGATCATGGCTGATCTACGCTGGCCTCCCCAACTCCTAATACCCTTGACCTTTAGAATATTATCTATATCCAGTTTAAAGGAGGTGAGTGGTGACTTGATAGAGGTGTACACAATTGATAAGAGGCATAGATTTAGTGGACAGCCAGAGACGTTTTCCAAGGGCAGAAATAGCTAATATAAGAGGGGTATGATTTTAAGGTGACTGGAGGAAAGAATAAAGTAGGTATCAGGGTTTTTTTTTAACTCAGAATGGTGGGTGTATGAAATCTGACGGGTGGTGATAGAAGCTCACACAAGGATATTTCAGAAGCTTGGATAGGCATGTGGATGACAGAAAAATGGCGGGCTATGTAGGAGGGAAGGGTTAGATTGTGGAGTAAGCTAAAGGGTCAGCACACATCATGAGCCGAAGAGCCTTCTCTGTGCTGTAATGTTCTATGTACAGTAACTGCAGTAACTGCTTAAAATGCTCTGGCCTTCCCCAGGAGAGATCCACTACCCCCTGTGAGAAGAAACGTGTAGGAACATCAGTTTGAAGTGACTGACCATGTTTTGTAGTTAGGCTTCCTTTCGCAGGGTTTTCCTGCTAGTAAAAACTTATCAACATCTGCCCGCTTGGTTCTTGTATGTTTGAATAAGGTCAACACCCATTCTTTTAAACTCCAAGGAATACAGAGCCAAACTGTCCAACCCTTTTCATACAAGAAGTTAGTGTGATGAATCACCTTTGGACTGCCTCCAATGCTCATGTAAACCTTAATTTTTAGCTAAGGGGATCAAAAATGTGTGCAGTCTTCCAAAATGGCCTCACCAACAAGCGGACTTAAAGAACTTTAATCTCAAGGACACCTGAATGGGTTGCTCGCAGTGTGATTGGGCTGAGTCTTTTTACAGCAAGGAGTGTTCGCAATAATCATCCATGTATTTAATGGCATTAAATGTAAATGAGATTCTGCAGATGCTGGAGGAACTCAGCAACTTAGGCAGCACGGAGGGGAATGAACAGTCAATAGGGCTGAAGTCCTTCATTCAGATTCTAAACTAATGACACTATGGTTCTTTGTTTTTATCTTGTCACACACACTGAGGCTGCTGCTCTGATGAGAACAGTTTTGCGATGGATAAATTTTGAAGACCTAATTTATTCAAGTGCCCTCTCCTTTGCATTGTGAATTATGGTTCATTCAGTCAGGAGTTACTATTTCATGACACATACAGAACAAAACAATCTAATGCCTTTGCTTTGCATATAGATGTTAAGATTTTTAAGGTAGATTTAGAGTAAATTTACAATCTTATGATCAAGGAAAAGTATTACTTTTGTAGCAGCAATTGAGTAGGTACAGTACAAAAGGCACACCTTTCAAATCGAGCAAGGTAGTTTTTGGAATGCCTTCAGCTTTTTTGTTACATTGTTTTGATTCTTCATTTTTCTGTGGTCTTCCTGTTGTTGATTTTTCATTACCTGTTATAAAGTAAATTGTGTTTAGTGTGTTTAAATCATTGTAGAAAATAACAACTTAAATGCTTTTTCATTTAGTTCAAAACTTGAACTTGTCAAAATATACTGTGTGTGTATAAAAATGTAAGGGCTTAAAATTGGCAATGAAAGGAATGGGATTACACTGCACTTTCCAGAAAAGAGTTCAAAGTAAATTTATTATCAAAATATGTATATGTCACCTTGAGATTCATTTTCTTGTAGGCATTCACTGTAGAACAGAGAAATACAATAGAATCAATAAGAAACTACAGGCAGACTGACAAATACCAATGTACAAAAGAAGACAAACTGCAAATTAAAAAAAAAAGTAAATAATGTTGAATAGTCCTTGAAAGTGAGTCCATAGGTTGTAGAATCAGTTCAGGGTTGTAGTGAGTGAAGTTTTCCATGCTGGTTTAGGACTCTGATAGTTGTAGGGTAATAACTGTTCCTGAACCTGGTGGTTTTTGGACCCTGAGGCTCCTGTACCACCTTCCCAATGGCAGTAGTGGGAAGAGAGCATAGTCTGGATTGTGTGGGTCCATGACTGCATTCTTTTGGCAGAGCTCCTTGTAGATGTTCTGCATGAACTGTGCCTGTGATGGACTGGGCTGTGTCCACCATTCTTTTGTAGAATTTCTGTTCATGGGCTTTGGTGTTTCCATACTAGGCTGTGAGGCAACCAGTCAGGATACTTTCCACTGTGCATCTACAGATGTTTGTCAAAGTTTTAGATGACGTAGAATCTGCACAAACTTCTAAGACAGTAGAGGTATTGTGTTGCCTTTGTGAAGGCACTAATGTGCTAGTCCTAGGATAGACTTGATATAATATATCCTGACATAACTTCTATGACTTGATATAACTTCTATAGTTTCCGTGGAGAACATACTGACAGGCTGGATCACTGTCTGGTATGGTGGGGGCGGGGGGGGGGGGGGTGGCTTCTGCACAGGACTGAAAGAAGCTGCAGAGGGTCATAAATTTAGTCGGCTCCATTTTGGGTACTAGCCTATTAAATACCCAGAACATCTTCAGGGAGCAGTGTCTCAGAAAGGCAGTGTCCATTATTACAGACCTCCAGCACCCAGGGCATGCCCTTTTCTTACTGTTACCATCAAATAAGAGGTACATAAGCCTGAAGGCACACACTCAGCAATTCAGGAACAGCTTTTTTCCCCTCTGCCATCCGTTTCCTGAATGGACATTGAACCCATGAACACTAACTCACTTTGTTAATGCACAATTATTTGTTTTTTGTGAAAATTTAAACTATTCAAATCACATATACTGTACTGTAAATTTATTTATTCTCTTCTATATTATGTATTGCATCGAACAGCTGCTGCTAAACTAACATGCTGGTGATAATAAACCCAATTCTGATTCTGATGTAATGATCAAAGGAATTTAAAGTTACCGACCCCGTTCCCCTCCTATCCCTTTATGAGGACTGGCTCACGGACTCCTGGTGTCTTCTTCCTGTAATCAATAATCAGTTCATGGTCTAAAATCAAAAAAGCATAGGAACAGAATTAGGCCATTCTGCCCATTTCATCATGGCTGATATATCATCCCTCTCAACCCAATTCTCCTGTCTTCTCCCCATCACCTTTATACTCATTACTAAACAAGACGGCATTAATCTCTGTTTTAATTATATCCAATGACTTTGCCATCCAGTGTCACAGCCATCGGTGGCAATGAATTTCACAGATTCATCATCCTCGCAAAGTTCTCATCTATTCTAAATAGACATCCCACTATTTCTGAGGCTGTGTCCATTGGTCCCAAGTTCCCCAACTATAGGAAATACCCTCTCCACATCCACTTTATTTAGCCTTTTAAATATTCAATGAGATCCCCCTCATTCTTTTGAACTTCAGTGGATACAGGCCCAGAGCCATCAAATGCTCTACATATAGTAATCCTTTCATTCCCAGGATAATTATCGTGCACTGCCTCTGGACAGTCTCCAATGCCAGAACATCTTAGAGAAGGGGCCCAAAACTGCTCACAATACTTCGTGCAGATTGATCAATGTCTTATATAGCCTCAGCATTATATCCTTGCTCTTACATTCTAGTCCTCTCAAGATGAATGCTAACATTGCATTTGCCTTCCTTGTTGCCAATTCAACTTGCAAGTTGACCTTTAGGGAACCCTGCACAAGGACCCCCAAGTCCCTTTGCATAACTATTTTATGAATTTTCTCCCCATTTAGAAAATAGCCCACACCTTTATTCCATCGACCAAAGTGCATGACTCCCCATGCACTACATTCCATTTGCCACTTTTTGCTCATTTTCCCAATCCACTTAAGTCCTGCAGATTCCCCGGCCTTCCTCCTGTCTTCGTTTTGTCTGCAAACTTGTACACAAAGCCATCAATTCTGCCATCAAAATCATTGACATATGAAAAGGAGTGGTCCTGTCTCCATTAGTCAACAGCAGCCAACCAGAAAATGCCCCTTTATTTCCACTCTTTGCCTCGTGCCAGTCAACCATGTTATTATCTTTCCTGTCATAACATGGGTTCTTGTTTGGTAGCGTCATGTGTGGCACCTTGTCAAAGTCCTTCTGAAAATCCAATTAAACTACATCTGCTGACCCTTCTTTGACCATCCTGCCTATTATTTCCTCAAAGAATTCCAACAGGTTTGTCAGGCAAGATTTCCCCTTAAGAGACCATGCCGACTTTGGTCTCTTTTATTATGCATCTCCAAGTGACTAAATATTATCCTTTATGATGGACTATAACCTCTTCTCAACCACTGAAGACGGCTAATGGGCCTATCATTTCCTTTCTTCTGCCTCCCTCCCGTCTTCAAGAATGGAGTGCCATTTGCAATTTTTCGCCCTCTGGAACCATTCCAGAATCCAGTGATTCTTAAAAGATCATTAATAATGCCTCCATAATCTCTTCAGCTATCTCTTTCAGAACACTGGGGTGTTCAGTCAGCTTTTCAACCTCCCTCTATGATGATTCGTGAGCACCTTTGATCCGGCCAACAATACTGGCGTTGTCTGACTTTTGCAAACATCTGTGCTATTCAAGCAGATAACGGCTATCGACTGTTTCCATGGCAACCCTGGCCTTATCCAATCAGCGATATTTCTTTTGTCTACTCCGTATCCTCTGTCTCAAAAAAATACTGCAGTGTGTTCTCTTACGGTTGTCATGGAGGTTCTTCTGTCTGAAGTGTTAACCCTTACAACATGCGTTGCCTATTGAGTGTTTCCTTTAATTTTAGGCGCGTTTTTAAGATTATGAGGACACTCACTTCATTCTTCCTCTCGTGGGGTATTCCACGTTAAAATGATTCTCAGCATATCTACAATTATTTTACTTTTTCCTGATTTATATAAAAAACATTAACTTTATTGGGATCTGGAATGTAATGTTTAAAATGATGCCGGGAGCAAAATAAGCAGTAACATTCTTAAGAAATTAGATACACTGTAGAGTATGTTAAAGGCGCGCTACTCGCCTTTATCAGCTATTCATAGCCCAAGTTCAATTATGTGACAATTCCCGTGATTAACCACAGAATTTCAGCTGAATACTCCTTTGCAGTACAGTACTGAGGGACTGCCGCATTGTTGGAGAGGTGAAATTTCAGTTAAAGATGTTAAATCCAATCACTCTCGGATCCCTTTGAGACGTACTGTTTCTGGTGCCTTGACCATTATTTTTCACTCATTACTAAAACAGATTATCTCTTTGGTTTAATCATGAAAGTTTGATTATGTAAATTGTCTGTTTTCTTTCGCACAGTCGCGATTATACTATCAAAGGACTTTCTTGGCTTGAAACTTTCTGAATAGGGATAAACTATACTATGAAAATACAAGTTTTAGGTATGAACTTTTCCAGAGTGACATTTCTTAGCAAATTGAGCTGCATCACTGATCCTTTTCAAACCGATGCCCAGGGAACAAAGAGCATTGAACGGCAACTCCGAGTACACTGTTTGGCGCATGGGCATTAGGATCCCGGAAGCCCTGGGCCGACAAGACTGACGCGAGGGGCAGGTCGTCATGGCAACGCGCAGAGAGCGAGGTGGGGTAGTTGCCAGGTGAGTGGTAGGCGGCGGGCACTGACGTCAGTGGACAGACCAGATGAACCCAGCCCAGGTTTGTGTAACCCTGACCCTTTGGTTGTGCATTCCCACGGTTCATGACGCGTGCCGTGTAAAAAGTTCTGCTAATGTTATTTTTTTTTGGTGGGGGTGTCTTATTTTTACAGAATTGGCCACTTAAAATGGATCTGGAAGTAAAGGGCTTTGGGACATCAAGGCACGGAGGCCGACAGAAATCAGCTCAGGTACACTCAGATGAAAATTGGGAGCCAAACAGTTAAAGGTCTACAGAGTTGTGAGAAAAGATGTTTGGTAAATTATTGTTACGTGTGCGATGTACAGTGCAAAGCTTTGTTTTGCATGGCATTCATGAAGATCATTTCATCACATCAGTACATCGAGGTAGTACGAGTGGAAGGGCAACAACGCAGTGCAGAATATAGGAATACAGTTACCAAGAAAGTCCAGTGTTCAATAAGGTGCAAGTCCATGATGAGATGGCTTGTGAGACCCAATCTTCACGTAGAGGAGGTCCGTTTAGTTGTCTTATAACAGCGCGGTATAAGCTGTCCTTGAGTTTGGTGGTACAGGTTTTCATATTTTTGTAACTTCTGCCCAATGGGATGGAGGACAAGAGACAATATATGAGGTGGCCTTTTTAAAATTTTGGCTGCTTTAACAAGGCAGGGAGAATTGTACATAGAATCCATGCGGGGGAGGCTGGTTTCCATGATGTGCTGAGCTGTGTCCACAACTCAGCAGTTTCTTGCAGCCTCGGGCAGAGTAGTTTCCAGATGTTGTTTTCTGTGATGAATCTGCAAAAGTTGGTGAGGGTCAAAGGGGACATGCCAAACTTCTTTAGCCTCCTGACAAAGTTGGTGCTGGTTTACTTTCTTGACCATGGCCTCTGTCCAGTCAGAGGCACCCAAAAGAGCTTCTCAGTCCAGATGATGGGTCCCTAAAGAACATAAACATCTGGAGCTGCTGCAGGCTCCTCTACCTATAAAGCCTTCATTGCTGTCTATCGGTTCATCCTTGATTTTCTATCTCAGTTCCATTTTCCAGATTATCCCCATTTGCCTGGATTCCTTTTATAATCCAGAAATCGGTTCGTCTCTGAATGAACTCAATGGCAGGAGTAGATGCTGAGAGAAGCACTGAGGTGACTATCATAGTCAATGCCTCCATTGCCACTGAACACTGGGTGGTTCAGCTTTGAATGACAGTTTCTTGAATGTTACTTGTTCAAGGAGGAACTATAAGTGACATTGAAGCACTCTTGGAGAATGTATTGAACTTTTTAGTACAATAGTCATCAAGAAAGACAGCCCTATTAGCATTTACTGAATAGATAAATAAACTATTTTTGAAGAACACAAATTATTTCATAATTTATTGAGCTATTTGGTGCCAGAGCAAATGATTGGGACAGATACAATAAGAGCATTTGGACAGGTATATGGATGGGAAAAGTTTAGAGAGATATGGGACAATTGTGGGCAAATGGGACTAGTGTAGATGAACATTTTGGTTGGCATGGATGAATTGAGCCAAAGGTTTTATTTGTGTGTTGTATAATTCCATGACTCTTGCTTTTTTATTATCTTACTAACTGTAATCTGTTAAGCCAACATTTTATTTATTTTCCTCTCTATTACTTTGGTGATATCAGGACCTCACTAAACATGTTTAGTTTCTTGTGCTGGTTTATTTTGCTGCCGACTAGTATATGTAATTGTTATAATTTCATTTATATTTAATAATGTTGGTCTCTTTCCAAATGTCATTTAGAAATAATTGGCTTTGTAAATATATTTTTCTAAATAGGGTTGGAGGATAAGTTCCAGCGTTGCTTATGGCCCACGTCCCAATGAGTAAGTCTCTGATGTTAAATTTACTAATGACTTCATCTTTTCAACATTGCTTTTCTTTGATGAGATGTACTATTAGGGCCCATGGATTGTTTTGGGAGAAATTAGAGTTATGAGAGTCTAGCTTCTAACTAACTACCTAAGTTTGTATAATGAGAGGACCAGTGTGGGAAAAGAGCGATATTTGGTTGTAAGGGGTCGAAGAAGATGTGACTGAGATGTGAGGTGGTGGGGTTTTTGGACACAACAGCTTCTACGGGGCCAACCAAAGGTGTTTTTGCCTTCTTTTTCACTATTGCAAGACCTTGCTGGATATTAAGAACTTAAAGTAGTACAGGTCTATCCCATCAGCAAGGTGGAGAGACTGAAGGAGCTGGATTTGGTTTGGACTGTGTTGCTGCCTGCTTTAGTGAGGTGTCAGAGAAGGTAAAGGCGGTATGCAGTCTAACAGCAGTTGATTGTCTTTGTTGATTTCCTTGTGGTCAGAAAATCCCTTTGGACATTGGTAATGTGGAATGCTGTAAGTCGAGTTCACTGGTTTATTGATGGAACTGACAGTGGGGGAGCCTTTTGGCATTGGTCATAGTGAGAGGTAGGTCTCAGGCCGCGGTGTCGCCTGCTTGCAGACATCCAGGAGGGAGGTGTCAGATTTGGTGCCGGAGGCAGTGTGGCGCAGTGTCCATGCTGGTGTCAGTACTGCCTCCAGTGTTCGCTTGACAGGAGATTAGGTCTCAAGCCACGCTGATGCTTGTTTTCAGCTGTTGAGGAGAGAGGCATCAGAGTCAGTGCTGGAAGAACATCCATGCTGGTAATGAAGCTGCCCTCCAGTGTTCACTTAGCAGAAAACAAGCTGTATTGTGTTCAAATGCAGACTGCTGCAACATTCATGGACTCAGGAACATGGACTATTGTTTTGTGTACCTGTACTTTACTGCTATCTTATATGTGTTTTGTGTTCCTTGTGCTTGTGTTGGTACTGTGTTTTGCACCTTGGCCCTCAAGTAACACTGTTTTGTTTGACTTTATTTATGGGTAGTCATGTATGGTTGAACTTGAATGGACAATAACATTTTTCTTTCTGATTGCCTGCAGCCAATAGCTTGTCTTTCAGGGTAGCAATGATACTTTGAGTAGTTTCTTCCCGCAGGAAGTAAACTGATCAACCATTAATGAACCCCCACAGCCCCCTCTATCTCTTACTTCAGTCACTGCACTGTAAACACTTTAAGCCATGTTTTATAATGTAGTTCACATCATATGCTGGTACCTTATGTGTTTCTTCCTCTTGGTATTCCTCTCTGCACTTTGTGGCGCATCGGGTGACAACCTTGCTGTTTCTTTAGCATTTTATATGTTTTCTACAAGGTCGATGCTCAACCGAGCATGGATGGAAAACGTGCAGGTTCAAACCCAGGATCACTGGATTCAAATCCAGGGCTGATGCCACTGCACCAACAGCTGGCATTTATGTATTGATGCACATTTTATTCCATTTCCATGCCTTAACCTCTAAGTTTATCTTTATATACTTCTGTATTTTATACAACTATTGAATGCTATTTTTTATTGCATGTTGCGTCCCGACCATACACCACAACAAATTCCTAGTGCATGTAAATGTATATGGAGAATAATGTTGATCCTAGATGTTGCTGGTGCATAAAAAAGTAAAAAGACTTTTATTCTCGCAGTCTCAATACACCCCAGCATTGTGAGCCCTTTAAGTTCCTGTTTTCCTCCCTCCAATAGCTGTTGCCAGCATCACTCCTCCCTCCCCTCACTCCATCTACCTCTCAGTTTTGTTCTCTCTGCCTCCATCTATCATCGACCTGCCACAACTCTAGCTCCATACCCTCCCCCACCTACCTGTCATCATTTGCCCCTCCTCAGCCTCCTGTTTTACCACACTCCCTCTCCTCTTTATACTTGCCATCCCCTCTCTCAGCCCCAATGCAGTGTTTTGACCCAAACCTTCCCTCTGTTCCCCTACAGATACCGCTCAACCTGCTGATTTCCTCCAGTAGATTGATATTTGCTCCATATTCGAGCATCTGCAGTCTCTTGTGTCTGTCAGTGGTGTTTGTTGTCCACTTTGTTTTGACCGCACTTGGAGTATTGTGTTTAGTTCTGGTTGCCTCATTTATGGATGTGGGGGTTGCAGAAGATTTTTAACAGGATGCTGCCTGGTTTAGAGAGTGTGTCTTATGAAGATGGTTTGAGTGAGCTATGGCTTTTCTCTTTGGAGTGAAGGAGAATCAGATGTGCATAAGATGCTAAGAGGCATAGACAGAGTGGACAGCCAGAGACATTTCCCCAGGGTGGAAATGGGAAGCAGGCAAAATTTTAAGATTATTGAATGAAAGTGTAGGGTGGATGTCAGAGGTAAGTTTTTTTTACATAAAGAGTAGCGAGTTCATGGAAAGCACTGCCAGGGGTGGTGGAAGAGGCAAACACTTTAGGGATTTTTAAGAGACTCTTAGATAGACATATGGACAAATGAAAAAGGTGGGTTGATTTTAGATTAAGTTAAAGGGTCAGCACAACATCATGGGCTGAAGGGGCTTTACTATGCTCTGCCAGTGAGTGCTGATGAGAAAATGATGGTGAGCTGCCACTGAAGTCTGTGTGGTAAAGTCTCTCAGTGGCAGTGTTGATCTGGAGATCCAAGGGGTTCACCCAATGACAACAAGACACTCAATTATATATTTAAATCAGATTGACAGGGTGGTAATGGTATTTCCCTTGACTTGATGCACCAGCAGCTACGACTGTTGGAGGACTGCAATTTAGACCATAAGATGATTAGAAATAGGAGCAGAATTAGGCCATTTGATCCATTGAGTATGCTGCACCATTCCATCATGGCTGATTTATCCACCTCAATACGATTCTGCTTTTTTCCCTAACCTTTGATAGCCTTGCTAATCAAGAACCTATCAACATCTGCTTTAAATATACCCAATGACTTGGCCTCCTCCACAATCATCTGTGCCCTTCAGCTAAAGAAATTCCTCCTCATCTCTCTTCTAAAGGGAGTTCCTTCTATTTTGAGGCTGTGCCTCTGGTCCTAGACTACCCCACTAGAGGAAGCATACTCTCCATGTCCACTTTATCTAGGCCTTTCTATTTAGACTCTATTTAGGAGGCGTTCTTGAAGAAGATTTGGTGAGTTATGTTTGTTGGAGGCACACACTGCAGCTCTGGTACCATATGTTGAAGGGAGAACATATTGTTGAACATTGTGGATTAGTCTTAATTTATTCATAGTGGATTCCGGTTCATTAGTCCATCGGTTAATCAGAACAGGTGCTTATTTGGAACAGCTCTTGAAGAACAAACACTAATTGAGAAAATAGCTGGGAGTCCTTTCAGTTAATTAGGACATTATGCCACTTAATTGGGACAAGAGACTTACTGAACAGTTTCTAACGAGCTTCAGTTGTGTAACTTTGTGTGGCCATCAGACACTGCACTGTGCTTCGAGCAAGCAGTTTTTAAATAACATCAGTTGCATTTGTTTGTGTTCAAAATGCAATGATTTTTGTCAGTGATAGTTGGTAAAAAATAAGTAGTAAGACAATTTAGAATTACTTTGCTCACCGTGGTTTCAAGCGTTCAAGCTTGGAGATGCTAGAAATGGCTGGGAGTGAAAATGATACAATTTCACTCCTTCAACAAGTTAGGTACTATGGAAAATTTGAAGGTATCGACAATCTTCTTGAATGTTACAATGAAAATGAAGATCTGGAGGTTGCAATCATTGATTGAAAGCAGTCCATTATCTGCACTAATTTTGTTAATTTACTATCAGAAGAATGTGGCAGCATGTTGGTTGTCTGTTGTATCTGGTGATGACAGTGAAATCTATGCAGGAAAGTTTTTAAAGTTGAAACATTATTGCACTGGCTCAGTTCACTTTCTCAACCAGATGTCCCGGTCTAGTGGTATGGGTAGTCAAAACTGAGGTCTTCCCTGGTTGCAGTGGATAACCATGATGACTTCTATCCCTTGTTATGCCCTTCACTCTCCACAAAGCGTTTTGGAACTGCCTTAGGCCATTGGATCTTCCTGTTGATCACATCTGCCCCATCCGCCAGAGCTGACTTCTTATGCTGGGACAGGTGTATCTCTATTTCTCCATGGTGTGAGGCTAGTGGCTACACTCACCGGTGTAGCCTCCTTGTCGAAGTTGTGTACCGGGGTGTGGCTCCTCTTGAATGCAAACAGCTACATGGAGCTACAGGTGAGAGCTGAGTGACTGGGGGGGATCAAGTGAGCTGCCCAGAATGGACATAACAAGCTTCTCACCAGAGATGCTGCCCTTCCCTGGATACCCCACACATGGCAGTGTACACTAGATAAGTTCCCATGTTGGTAACTATTAAGAACTAATACACAGTTTTGTAGTACTGTAGTAGCACTGACAGTGTTCTAATTTGTTCTGTATTTCTTTTAAATGCATAATTCATTATGCAGTTAAGTGTTTATCTTTTTTATACATTTTTAACTATTTCCATGAAACTTTGGTTAATTGGAGCAGCTATTTAATTGGGCTGAAATGTACTGGTTCTGATGTATCCCAATTAATTGGAATCCATTGTACTTGTATAACAGCAGGCTTTTTTTCTTCTCTTCAGTGTGCCTGCATTAGATTTGGGGAAACTTGGTGATTTGGATAGTGAGGTAAGCAGCTAATCACTCTCTAGAATTCTATTTGCAATAAATTCTCATGCCAGAAATGAGATGGTTTGAAAATTTTCCCTAATATGGATTACACATGCCTAGATATGCATATTGCCTGATGTTTAAAGAATGCTGACTTTCTGAAGTGCATGCCTTTTGAATGATTTGGATAAAAATGAGATTAGAATGACTTTATTTGTCATGTGTACATCGAAACATAAAGTGAAATGTGTTGTTTGTGTCAATAACCTAACACAGTCTGAGGATGTCCTGGGGGGCAGCCTGCAAGTATTTCCATGTTTCTGGTGCCAGCATAGTATTCCCACAATTTATTAACCCTAACTGTTACATCTTTGAATAAGACCATAAGACATGGGAGCAGAATTAGGCCATTAGTCTGCTCTGCCATTCCATCATGGCTGATCCCAGATCCCACTCAACCCCATTCACCTGACTTCTCATTATATCCCTTGATGGCCCAAACAATCAGGAATCTTATCAACTTCTGCTTTGAACCTACGCACGGACTTGGCCTCTACTGCAGTCTGTGGCAGAACATTCCACAGATTCTTTGGCTAAAAAAAGTACTCCTTACTTCTATTCTAAAAGATCACCACTCAGTTTTGAGGCTGTGCCCTCTAGTTCTGGATACCCCCACCAGGGGAAACATCTTCTCTACATTTATCTTAACTAGTCCCTTCAACATTCGGTAGGTTTCAATGAGATCCCCACGCATTTTTCAAGATTCCATTGAGTACAGGCCCAAAGCTGTAAAAGTTCCTCATATGTAAACCCCTTCATGAATGTGTGAGTATGTTAAAGCAGCTGGAGGAAACCCACAGTCACAGAGAGAACGTACAAAACTCCTTACAGGCAGTAGTGGGAATTGAACCCCATTCTTACAGCTGGTGCTATAGAACATTACACTAACCACGATGCTGATGTGCTGATAGGAAAACTAAATAGCTTTAATGGTATTGCAGTAAAAGTAGAACATTCTCCAGAATGTTGATGTGTTAGGAACTTTCTATGATGTTTTATCATCACCACTGTGTATAAGGAGTTTGTACGTTCTCTCTGTGACTGCATGGGTTTCCTCCAGGTGATCTGGTTTCCTCCCACATTACAAAGACATCTGGGTTAGCAGGTTAATTGGTCATAAAGGTGTGATTGGGCAGTGCAGGCTTGTTGGGCTGGAAGGGCCTATTACTGTGTATCTTAAAATTTAATTGTCATAGTTTGACAATTGAGCAAAGATTTTTGACTGGAATAACACAGAAACAAGATGGTCAGTTCATCGAGCACAAGGTGGTTTTGGACTGCCAGAGGCACACTCTGTTCTGAGCTCAATCCCCAGTAATTCCCAGTTCTTCCAAAGGCTAATAACTGCTCAAACAGTTTCTCTGCTAAAGCCTTCGGCAATGGTGCTTGGCATAGATTATAGTCCTTACCAAAGATGATTTTACAAAGTGTCTTGGAACATTTTAATACATTAAAAGCAGTCTTAAAGTGTGACTTCTTGTCATTATATGGATTGAATAGGGGGATAAATGTATTTAGAAAGAACACTTTCATGGAGAAACAGTGCAGTATGTTCAAGATAGTATCAACATGCTATAGTAATTGTTACTTAATTGACCTTAGAAATGCAAAACTAGATGAAGTTCCTTTAGCCAGGGGGTGGGGAATATGTGGAATTCATTGCCACAGATGGCTGTGGAGGCCAAATCACTAGGTATATTTAAGGTGGACGTTGATAGGTTTTTGACTTGTAATGGCATCACTGTTATGGGGAGAAGGCAGAAAAACGAGGGATAATAAATTAGCCATATTGGAATGGTGGAGCAGACTGAATGGGGCGAATGGGCTAGCTTTGCTCTTGTGTCTTATGATCTTAGTTTCCTGTTTAGTAATACCAGTATGAATCTTGTCCTTGCAGAGTGATTTGTTATATACACCTATTATGTCAGCAAAACCTCGACTGGCTTCTCCAGATTCTACCTCAACTGTAAGCTGGGGCACGCCTTTGCCATCTGCACATGCAGCGTACCACTCCTACCGTCAGGTATGTTATTGCAAGTAAATGGTTGACAGTGGTCATGGTCTGCAGTTTACAATATTTGTTCTTACGGCACGTGTATTACATTATTGGATCACAGGCCTGGTTTAATAATTAATAGGTATAAGATTACCACTGGCAGCTAGAGACTTTAAATACAATTAAGGAAATAGATCTCCCATCTAATTTCACTAATATACTTTCCCATCAAGGCTTTTGATGGCATGGTAGCATAGTGGTTATTGTAACACTTATCAACAGAGCTGTAAGATTGGGGTTCGATTCCTGCTGCTGTCTTTAAGGAGTTTGCACATTCTCCCTGTGACTGTGTGGGTTTCCTCCAGTTTCCTCCCGCATTCCAGAGATGTATGGGTAAGGGTTAGTGAGTTGTGGGCATGCAATATTGGTGCCGGAAGCTCGGTGCCACTTATGGGCTGCCCAGCCGCATCCTTGCTGATTTAATGTGAAGTAAATCACACATTTCACTGTATGTTTCGGTGTACATTTGACAAATAAATCTAATCTTTAAGATCTTTAAATCTTTAAGGAGTATAGCCTCAGATGCAGTGTGGCAAGTTTGTAACTGCCAAGTGAAATGGGTCAACTAGGCATTTGGTTTGAGGACGATTAGGGGTGGCCATCACATGCTGAGCTTGTGTATGTGGCTATCCTGAGGAAGAACAATAAAACATGGAACAAAGCCATTGAAGCCACATTTTCTCTTTGAAAGGGCTGTCCATTACCTGAGGAGAACTGAACTGATCTCCCACGGCTAGTTGGTTCACACTGAGCCAGAGAATTCTGGTCACACTTACTAAACTCCCTTAACCTTGAACAGGGTTACTTTGCCATCTTCCCTCTCATTTCTTTTCCAGCACAAATATCCAGAGCCCTAGTGTTAGAACAGCAGTGATGATGATTGATCAACAAAGGCCAGGAAGTATGAGGTGGTTGCTACCCTTGATTCAGGATCCTTGTACTCCCTCGAGTACTACATAAATTGATTAGTGTTTTAAAGTTATTGTGGATCTCCTGAAATAAGAGGATGCACGATAACGTTAAAACACTAATTAATTTGTTCAGTACTCAAGGAAAGATAGCAATACTTATTTAAAGAAACGTCTGCCTGACTTGAATCTACTGCAGATTGCCTTCGTTCCCTCTTCTGTCCTTGACACCACTCGCAACACCGTCCGGCGGTGAAGCCCCTCCATAAGCATAGTGGTTGTATGTGCTCCCAATTATACTACTTCCAGGAGGAAGTGATACCCTATGCCTTGCCCAATCAAGGTCTCCTCTCGCACAGGTTACCACTGCAACCATGCCCTAGCAGAGTCCTGCGAGGCAAGCAAGTTCAGTGATATGGTAAATTTAGCATAGCATTTCTAACTGTATTCCACAATCCATGTTTCAAAATGTTCCAGTGAGCGCAGCTACACGTCAGTCAAGTGACTTAACAGCTGCTTGGGATGTTCACCTGTTGTTTGGCTTTATATTTTATCTTACCAAAAAGTTGCTAGTCTGTGTTAACTAAACTTTACTGTGGCTGCTGAGGAATTAAATTTATGTATGTAAATACACCCAGTAGCCAGCTTATTAGGTACACCTGTTTGTTCATGCAAATATATAATCATCCAATCATGTGGCAGCAACTCAATGCATAAAAGCATGTAGACATGATCAAGAGATTCAGTTGTTTTTGAGACCAAACATCAGAATGGGGAAGAAATGTGATCTGAGTGACTTTGACTGGGGAATGATTGTTGGTGCCAGACAGCATGGTTTAAGTATCTCAGAAACTACCGATCTCCTGGGATTTTCATGTAATTGGTCTCTAGGGTTTACAGAGACTGGTGTGAAAAACAAAATAAAATCCGGTGAGCAGCATTTTTGTGGTTGTAAACATCTTGTTAATGGGAGAGGTCAGAGGAGCATGGTCAGATTGGTTCAAGCTCACAGGAAGGCGACAATAACTCAAATATCCACATGTTACAACAGTGATATGCAGAAGAGCATCTCTGAATGGATAACGTGTCAAACCTTGAAGTGGATGGGCTGTAGCAGCAGAAGACCACACCAGGGTCCACTCCTGTTCCTAATAAAGTGGCCACTAAGTGTATATGCATACCTACACTTTTAATGCAATACATTTCAAAACATGCATTAACAAACATTTTTGCCCACTTTACTCACTAGTAATATATGAAGAATCAGTAGATGGGCTAGAGCTGCAGAAGACCACTCTGGATAGTTAATTAAGTACACTCCTTTAACTAATATGGTGGTCACTGAGTATAAAGAACATAAAAATAAAAGGCAAGCCAAAGTATTGTCGCTTATGTTGGAATTCTTTGAGGAAATAGCAGGCAGGATAGACAACGAGTCACTGGATGTTGCTTACTTGAATTTTCAGGCAGCCTTTGACAATGCCGAACATGAGGCTGCTGAACAAGATAAGCGCCTATGGTATGACAGGAAATATGCTAACATGGAGAGACGCTTGGCTGGCTGGCAGGGGACAAAAGGCAGAAATAGAAGGGTCCTTTTCTGGCTGGCTGGCAGTGAATAGTTATGTTTTGTAGGGGTTGATAATGGGACCGTTATTTTCACATTATATGTTAATGATTTGGATGACAGAATTGATAGCTGTATGGTCAAGTTTGCAGATGGTACAAAGGAGCAGGTAGTGTTGAGTAAGCAGAATTTACAAAGGACTTAGACTGGGAGAATAGGCAAAAATGTTGCCGATGGAATACTGTGTAGGGAAGTGTACAGTCATGCATTTAAGGAGTTGACTACTTTCTTAACAGAAAGAAAATTTTAAAAAAGGGACTTGTGGTTCCTTGTGCAGGATTCCCTAAAGGTTATCTTGCAGGTTGAATCAGTAGTAAGGAAGGCAAATGCAATGTTAACATTCATTTCGCGAGGACTAGAATATAAGAACAAGTATTTAATGCTGAAGCTTTATAAGGTATTGGTCAGACCGCACCCAGAGTTTTGTGAGCAGTTTTGGGCCCCTTGTCTAAGAAAAGATGTATTAGCATTGGAGAGAAGGTCCAGAGGATCCTGGGAATGAAATGGTTAATGCATGATGGCTCTGAACCCGTATTAGCTGGAGTTTAGAAGAATGGCAAGGGGGTATCTCATTCAAACCTATCGAATATTGAAAGGCCTAGGTAAAGTGGATGTAGGGAGGATGTCTCCTATAGTGGTTGAGTCTAGGACCAGAGGGCACAGTCTCTCGGAGGATTTCCACTTAGAACAGAGAAAAGGAGGAATTTTATCAGCCAGAGGGTGGTGAATCTGTGAAATTAATTTCCACAGACAGCTGTGGAAGCCTAGCCATTGAATATATTTAAAGCGGAGGTTGATAGATTCTTGATTAGTCAGGGTGTCAGAGATTATGGGGAGAAACAGGAGAATGGGGTTAAGAGGGATAATAAATCAGTCATGATGGAATGGCAGAGCAGGTTTGATGGGATGAATGGCCTAATTCTGCTCCTATGTCTTATTGCTTCTAAAAGTTAATTTACTTCAAGTAAATAATTTTAACTGAATTCCATCCTTTTAGCCATGCCCAGTGGAAGAGTTGACGGTTCCTGAAAATCTACCTGCACCGTCAGAGCGGTACAGAATGAAGTACCAGCAGTATGAAGAGGAGATGAAGACAAATTACAAGCAATATGTCCAGCAGATGGCGCAGAAGAGCAAAGCAGTTCCTTCACATCAGCATCCCCCACCAGCAGGTCCCCAGACCCAGGTAGCTTGCTGCCTGCCCAAGGCAATGTTCCCCTTAAAATCTGAATCATGTTTATTAGCACTGACACATTGTGAAATCTATTTATTTTCAGCAGCAGTACAGTGCAGTACATAATAGTTACTACAAATTACAAAAATAAATAAATACAAAAGATGAATGATGAGGTGGTGTTCATGGGTTCATGAACCATTCACAAATCTGATGGCAGCAGTCAAAAACCCAAAGTCAAATTTATTATTCTCAAAGTACATAGAGTATATGTTTAGGGGTTCCCAACCTTTTATATGCCATGTACCCCTACCATTAATTGAGGTGTCCGTGGACCCCAGGTTGGGAACCCCTGAGAGATTTAATTTCTTGCAGGCAAAAATTGCAAAAATTTACAGGAAAAATGAAGAAATACAATAGAAATTATGAAAAATTGTGCATAAACAAAGACTGGCAAATAACTAATGTGTAAAAGAAGATGCAGTATGCAAATAAAAAGTTAATACTGAGAACATGAGTTGCAGTGAATCCTTGAAAGTGAGTCTATAGGTTGTGGAATCTGTTCAGAGTTGTGTTGAGTGAAGGTACCTGTTCCAGTTCAGGAGCCTGTTGGTTGTACTGCTCCTGAACCTAGTGGGATGGGATCTAATTCTTCTGTACCTTCAGCTTGATGGTAGTAGTAAGAGAGCATGGGCTGGATGAAGCTGGTTTTAAAGCATTAAGTGTTTGTCTTTGGGCTTCTATACCTCCTCTGTGATGGTAACAATGAGAAGAGGGTGTGTCCTGGGTGATGGGGGTCCATAACAATGGATGCTGCCTTTTTGAGGCATCACCTTTTGAAGGTGTCCTCAGTGCTGGGAAGATTAATGGCCAAGATGGAGCTGGCTGAGTTTACATCTTCCTGCAGCTTTTTCCAATCCTGTGCAATGGCCCCCCCCAACATAAGAAGAGAGCATGGTCTGGATGGTGGGGGGGGGTCCTTGAAGCTGTTCTTAAAGCTTTGTGGGTCTTCAGGCTCCTGTACCTCCTCTTTGATGGTAGCAATGAGAAGATGGTGTGCCTTGGATAATGAGGGTCCTTCATGACAGATGCCACCTTTTTGAGGCATTACCTTTCGAAGGTGTTCTCAGTGCTATGGAGGCTAGTGCCCACGATGGAGCTGGCTGAGTTTTGAACTTTCTGCAGCTTTTTCTGATGCTGTGCAAAGGTCTCTCCATACTAGATGGCAATGCAATCAGTTAAGATACTCTCTAGGATACATCTAGAAATTTGAGTCTTTGGCGACATACCAAGTCTCCAGAATCTCCTAATGAAATATAGCAGCTGTTGTGTATGTTCTTTGTAATTGCATCGATATCTTGGGAAAATGATAGATCTTCAGAGATGTTGACACCCAGGAACTTGAAACTGTTCACTCTTTCCACTGCATTTATAGATTTACTGGAAGCAAATGCAGCATTATTATTATCCATTCCAATTTGACCTTGAACTGACTTTTGATTTGATGGGCTATTTCAGAATGCAGTTAAGGGTCAACTGCATTGCTGAGGGATTGTGGCTACATTTGAATCTATATTCTTCTGTTCTCGACTCCATCTAGAATAAATCATTACATAATGAACAACACCAGTTGATTGATTTGAGGTGTTGAAGATAATTATTTAGCATTTTGGTCAATAAAAATTATTTATTTTAGATGACGGAGTCCGAAGTAGAGGAATGTAGCTTCAGACGGAAAGCTAGACGTCTCGGGGTTGATGTCAGGATGCACATCTTTACACAATGAGTATTGGTAATCTTTAACTCTCTCCAATAAATAAATGGTTGACTGGTTAAAAATGGAAGCCATTTAAATCTGAGACAGGTAGATTTTTATTGAATATGGATATTAAAGGGTGTGGGAGCAGACTGGGTATAAATGGAAGTAAGATACAAATTCTGTGATTCCGTAATGGGTTTTTGTTTCTCTTCCCACAGATGCAGCCAGTCCTGTTGAGTGGTTTCAGCAGTTTCTGTTGTACTTACGAGGGTTGATTGATACATTTGTGGTCTAAGGTAGAAGGAGTCTATTTTGGAAAACATAGCTCATTTATTTTTCCTGCATTTACACACTTAGTCCAGCAGTTGTGGAGCATACGGATCCCTTCTTTGTAGAATTCAGCGTTTTGGATCTCCAGAAAGTGGTCGATAGCAGGAGTGATTGATTTGTGGCCTAAGGTAGAAGGAAATGAGTTATAAACTTCAAACTTTCTGCATAATCACTCAGAGTTGAACTACATGTGCATGTAACGAGAGCTGTGTAACTCATTTCCTTCTACCTGAGGCCACAAACTTATCAATCACCCCTGCTGTGGACCACTTTCTGGAGGTCCAAGACGCCAACTCCTACAAAGAAGGGATCCGTATGCTCCACAACCACTGGACTGAGTGTGTAAATGTAGGAGGGGACTATGTTGAAAAATAAATGAGCTAAGTTTTCTACAATTGACTCCTTCTACCTTAGGCCACGAACATATCAATCACCCATCATATTTATTTCATTTAGAGATACAGCATGGTAGCGGGCCCCTCTGTCTAATTACACCCATATGACCAATTAACCCACTAACCTGTACGCCTTTGGAATGTGGGAGGAAAGTCTTATAGAGTTAAAGATTAGTTTATTTGTCACATGTACATTGAAAGATCAAAATCAAGTCAAGTCACTTTTATTGTCATTTCGACCATAATTGCTGGTACAGTACATAGTAAAAATGAGAATGTTTTTCAGGACCATGGTGTTACATGACACAGTACAAAAGCTAGACTGAACTACATAAAAAAAAACAACAACACAAAGAAAGCTACACTAGACTACAGACCTACACGGAATACACAAAGCGCACAAAAACAGTGCAGGCATTACAATAAATAATAAACAGGACAATAGGGCAAGGTGTCAGTCCAGGCTTTGGGTATTGAGGAGTCTGATAGATTGGGGGAAGAAACTGTTACATAGTCTGGCCTTGAGAACCCAGTGCTTCGGAGCCTTTTCCCAGACGGCAGGAGGGAGAAGAGATTGTATGAGGGGTGCATGGGGTCCTTCATAATGCTGTTTCCTTTGCAGATGCAGTGTGTAGTGTAAGTGTACGTGATGGCGGGAAGAGACACCCCGATGATCTTCTCAGTTGACCTCACTATCCGCTGCAGGATCTTGCTATCCGAGATGGTGCAATTTCTGAACCAGGCAGTGATGCAGCTGCTCAGGATGCTCTCAATACAACCCCTGTAGAATGTGATGAGGATGGGGGGGGTGGGAGATGGACCTTCCTCAGCCTTCACAGAAAGTAGAGACTTTCTGCCAAGGTACTGCACTGTAAAAATTGTCTTTTACATTGAGAATGTGCTGAGGACAGCTTGCATGTATCCCACACCGGATGCCAATGTATCATACCCACAATTTACTAATCCTAACCGTATGCCTTTGGACTATGGGAGGAATCCAAAGCATCCAGAGGCAAACTTATTTTGTTTTTAGCTGATCTCTGGTTGCTGGCTGAATGCCTTTCTGTCACTGTTTGGTTGATGTCCATCCATTTCTCTTGTGTCATTATATTGTTAATAGGAGCCAAGAGTTGATGATGTGACTCCCAGGTACCTAACAGCTCTTGATGAGAAAGCTAGCCTTCAACAGTGCTACACTAGCAAACCATATAATGAGCAGCAGCACATGAGGAAGTTGGCAGCTGTAAGTCTGTTTCTAACTAAATTCCTTTGAATGAAATAATATATTCTTGTCAATGATTTATTATCCACTGCAGTGTGGCCTTTCCCAGTCAAAAAATATGATCTTGAGAAGATGCCAGAGTGTTTTTATCCTCCCTGGAGAATAATTAGATCATATGGCCCATCCAGTCAGCCATTCAATAATAGCTCATTTTTATTCATCTCTATACTCCTGTCTTCTCCCCATAATCCTTAATAAAACCATAAGACATAGGAGCAGAATTAGGCCATTCTGCTTTGCCTTTCCATTATGGCTAATTTCTCATTTCCCTCAACCATTCTCCCCTCCTCTCCCCGTAACCTTTGACGCCGTTACTGATCAGGAACCTATCAACCTCTGCTTTAGATATATCCAATGACTTGGTCTCCACTGTTGTCCGTGGCAATGAATTCCGCAGACTCACTACTCTCCAGCTAAAGAAATTATTTCTCATCTCTATTCTTCTATTCTGAGGCTGTGCCCTCTGGTCCTGGATTCCTCTCAATATAAGAAACATCTTTTCCACATACACTCTATCTAGGTCTTTCAATATTCGATAAGTTTCAATGAGATTGCCCCCTTGTTCTTCTAAATTCCAGGAGTACAAGTCCAGAGACATCAAATGCTCCTTATGTGTTAACGCTTTCATTCCTGGTATTCTTATGAACCTCCACTGGACTTTCTCCAATGCCAGCAAATCCTTTCTTAGGTAAGGGATCCAAACTACTCACAATATGCCAAGTGTGGTCTGACTAATACCTTATAAAGCCTCTGCAATCCTCTTACCAATCAAGAATCTATAATCTCTGCCTTAAATATACTGAATAACTTGGCCTTTGCAGACCTTTTTGGGAATGAGTGCCACATATTACAGAAAGGTTCCTTTATTCCGAGGCTGTGCTCACTCATCCTCGAACTCCTATTATTGGAAACATCGTCTGCAAGACCACTCTATCCAGGTCTTTCAGTATTCAGTAGGTTTCAATTAGATCCCTCCCTCATCCTTCTGAACTCCATTGAGTGACCGGCTCAGAGACATCAAATACTTCTCTTCTGTTAACCCTTTCATTCTTGGGGTTGTTCCTGTGAACCATCTCTGAACCCTTTCCAAGTCCTTTAGATAAGGGACCCAAAATTTCTCACAGGTGACCACTGTTACACAAATGTACAGCTTGGCAGCTTTGAATCTGAATGTCCTTATTATTTCTTCTCACTAAAAAAAAAGAATTCTGGTAAAATTCTACAGAAAATGCCATTCAGGCCAACATGTACAAATTTTTAAAAATAGACTCTGGTCTTTAGGTTAATCCCACATCCTAGGTCTTGGTTCAAATCTTCAGAGATTGATGGCTTTTCAAATGTTTTTCTTGGTACATTTTAAATGTTGTGGGGACTTCTTCCTTCACCTAGTGAGTTCCAGGCATTTATAACCATATAACAATTACAACATGGAAACAGGCCATCTCGGCCCTTCTAGTCCGTGCCGAATGCTTACTGTCACCTAGTCCCACTAACCTGCACTCAGCCCATAACCCTCCATTCCTTTCCTGTCCATATACCTATCCAATTTTTTTTTAATGACAAAATTGAACCTGCCCCTACCACTTCTACTGGAAGCTCGTTCCATACAACTACCACACTCTGAGTAAAGAAGTTCCCCCTTGTGTTACCCCTAAACATTTGCCCCTTAACTCTCAACTCATGTCCTTTTGTTTGAATCTCCTCTTCTCTCAATGGAAAAAGCCTATCCACGTCAACTCTATCTATCCCTCTCATAATTTTAAATACATCTGTCAAGTCCACCCCCACCCCCAACCTTCGACACTCTAAAGAATAAAGACCTAACTTGTTCAACCTTTCTCTGTAACTTAGGTGTTGAAACCCAGGTAACATTCTAGTAAATCTCCTCTGTACTCTCTATTTTGTTGACATCTTTCCTATAATTCGGTGACCAGAACTGTACACAATACTCCAAACACTTATAATTCACTGAATGAAGATAGTTTTCTTGTCTCTTCTGTCCAGTCATAGATTAAGCCCAACTTATCCATGCTAGCCAAGGTATTTTTCTGCACTAATCCGTCTGTCTGCCTTTGGCCTATAAACCTATGAACAGTTTCTATCCTTGTATCTCTCCTAATGTCTTAAATTGTACCCACCTCTATGACTTCTTCTGGTAGCTCAGATTCAGAATCAGGTTTTGTATCACTAGCATATGTCGTGAAATGTGTTGTTTTGCTGCAGCAGTGCATTGCAGTACATAATTATAAAAAGCTATAAATTACAATAAGATGTTTCAAAATTAAGCTTTTTCATATACCCACCACCTTCTGTGGAAAAAGTTGCACCACTGATTTGCAATAAATGTTATGTAGATATATGCTCATCATGATTTTCTAAACCTCTATAAGGTCACTCCTCTGTTTCCTTTGCTCCAGGGAAAGCAGTCACAGCCCATTCAATCTTTCCTTGTAACTCTAGCTCTCCAGACCTGGCAATATCCTTGTGTATCTTTTCAGCACCCTCTCTAGTTTAATCACATTATTCCTCTAAAGTGATGATCATTAATGCACACAATAGTCGAAGTGAGATCTCACCATTGTTTGTACAGCTCTCCCGAGCCATCAGAGGTGCAAAGTGAGCACATGCCCAGCTAATCCACAGTTACTTCCAGGACAGCGACGACACACAGCGCATGTGGAAAGGCATCCAGGACATCACCAATTACAAGACAACATCACCTGACAGTGCAGGTGATGCCTCCCTCCCAAGTGTGCTGAATAACTTCTACACCTGGTTTGAGACGGAAAATGACGTTCACCCCTCCTGCGAATGACCAGGTGCTGTGTTTCTCCGTGGCCGATGTGAGAAGAACCCTGTGCAGGTCAACCCACGGAAGGCTGCTGGACCAGACAACATCCCTGGTAGAGTGCTCAGAGGATGTGCAGACCAGCTAGCAGATGCTCTCACTGACATCTTCAACATCTCCCTGAGCAGCGCCACCATTCCAACGTGCTTCAAGGCCGCCACCATCGTCCCCATGTCAAAGAAATCTTCAGTGTCCTGCCTAAATGACTACTGTCCCGTTGCACTCACATCCATCATCATGAGGTGTTTCGAGAGGCTCATCATGAGGCATATCAAGACCCTGCTGCCCCCCTCACTGGACCCCCTACAGCTTGCGTACCATCCCAACCACTCAACAGATGACGCCATTGCCACCACCCTCCACCTAGCCCTAACCCAATAAAGACACATACGTTCGGATGCTGTTCATGGACTTTAGTTCAGCATTCAACACAATCATCCCTCAGAAACTGATTGGAAAGCTGAGCCTACTGGGCCTGAACACTTCCCTCTGCAAATGGATCCTAGACTTCTTGACTGGGAGATCTCAGTCAGTCCGGATCGGGAGCAGCATCTCCGACACCATCACACTGAGCACGGGGGCTCCCCAAGGTTGCGTGCTCAGTCCGCTGCTGTTCATTCTGCTGACCCACGACTGGGCTACAACACACAGCTCGAACCATATCATCAAGTTCGCCAATGACACCACCATGGTGGGTCTCATCAGCAAGAACAACGAGTCAGCTTACAGAGAGGAGGTGCAGCGGTTAACGGACTGGTGCAGAGCCAATAACCTGTCTCTTAATGTGAACAAAACAAAAGAGATGGTTGTTGACTTCAGGAGGGCATGGAGCGACCACTCCCTGCTGAACATCGAAGGCTCCTCGGTAGAGATCATAAAGAGCACCAAATTTCTTGGTGTTCACCTGATGGAGAATCTCACCTGGTCCCTCAACATCAGCTCCATAGCAAAGAAAGCCCAGCAGCGTCTCTACTTTTTGCGAAGGCTGAGGAAAGTCCATCTCCCACCCCCCATCCTCATCACATTCTACAGGGGTTGTATTGAGAGCGTCCTGAGCAACTGCATCACTGCCTGGTTCGGAAATTACACCATCTCGGATCGCAAGACCTTGAAGCGGATAGTGAGGTCAGCTGAGAAGATCTTCGGGGTCTCTCTTCCCGCCATCAGGGACATTTACACTACACGCTGCATCCGCAAAGGAAACAGCAATATGAAGGATCCCATGCACCCCTCGTACAATCCCTTCTCCCTACTGCCATCTGGGAAAAGGCTCCAAAGCATTCGGGCTCTCACGACCAGACTATATAACAGTTTCTTCCCCCAAGATATCAGACTCCTCAATACCCGAAGCCTGGACTGACACCTTGCCCTACTGTCCTGTTTATTATTTATTGCAGTGCCGGTACTGTTTTTTGTGCACTTTATGCAGTCCAGTGTAGGTCTGTAGTCTAGTATAGCTTTCTGTGTTTTTTTTTTTATTACGTAGTTCAGTCTAGTTTTTTGTACTGTGTCATGTAAACCATGGTCCTGAAAAACGTCTCATTTTTGCTATGCACTGTACCAGCAGTTATGGTCGAAATGACAATAAAAGTTGACTTGACTTGACTTATAACATAATGTCCCTACTCTCATATTTATCCCTCTGTCCAGTGAAGGCAAGCATGCTGTCTGTCATCTTCATCATCAAAGCAGATAAATCTGAGACAAGTAGATTTATTTTCTGGGAGTTTGCTCTGCATCAGTTGTCTGCCATGTTAGACCAGGCCACCTCTTTCTTTCACCCCCAAGGTACTCCTTAAAAGCTTTTTCTCACATCCTCCTAATCAAAGGGACCACAGTTCAAAAATATATCCTGTAAGGTGCACTGGGATATTGATGTAAAGCACAGTGGAGGTCAAGTCACTCGGTGTATTTTTGGCTGAGATTGATAGATTCTTGATTAGTAAGGGTGTCAAAGGTTACGGGGCACAGGCAGAAGGAAGGGATTGAGTGGGATAGTAAATCAGTCATGATAGAATGGCAGAGCAGTCTCAATGGGCCAACTGACCTACTTACAATATGCTTCTATGTCTTATAGTCTTATGAGATATCCCAAAATTATAAAAAAAATATATGCAGATTTTAAGTTTTATTTTCTGCAGATCAATTGATAGTCACAGTTGAAACTAGTAATCCGATGCAAAGACCTTGGATCAGTTGATAATAAGCAGATCTCAGTGCTTGCCTTTAATTCAGTGGCAAGTTTAACACCTCAATAAATGGTGTAAATTAATGAACTTTGTATCTAGGAAGATCTTGCTATGGAGAAGCGAAAGCAGGCCGTGGTGGAACAAGTACTGGTGGATCACCTATCCAGGTAGGTTAAGAACAAAACCAATTTTCAAATATATTTAGGAATCAGCACTTTCAACAGCTGTGTTGAATTTAATTTCTCTGCTGTTTGGATTATGCACCTAATCCTGAATTGATGCCTGAAATTTAGTTGAACCTTTCCTTATAGAATCAGAATCAGGTTTATTATCACCGGCATGTGACATGAAATTTTTTAACTTAGCAGCAGCAGTTCAATGCAATACATAATCTAGTAGAGAGAGAAAGAAAATAAAATAAAATAAAACATAATAAATAAACAAGTAAATCAATTACGTATGTTGAATGGATTTTTTTTAAATGTGCAAAAACAGAAATACTGTATATTAAAAAAAGTGAGGTAGTGTCCAAAGCTTTAATGTCCATTTAGGAATCAGATGGCAGAGGGGAAGAAGCTGTTCCTGAATCACTGAGTGTGTGTCTTCAGGTTTCTGTATCTCCTACCTGATGGTAACAGTGAGAAAAGGGCATGCCCTGGGTGCTGGAGGTCCTTAATAATGGATGCTGCCTTTCTGAGACTGTGAATAGATATTCACAACAATACTGATGATGGTAGTTTTGAAAGATTAAATGCTTTACTGCATTCAACAGGATGGCAGCATAGGGGCTAGTGTAATGCTTTACAGTGCCAGTGATCAGTATTCAATAAACGAGATTCTGTAGATGTTGGAAATTCAGAGAAACACATACAAAATGCTGGAGAAACTCAGCAGGTCAGGCAGTGTCTATGGAGGGGGATAAACAACTGATGTTTCAGGTTGAAATCCTTTGTGTCTGGAGACGCTTCATCCAGTCCTGATGAATGGTCTTGGCCTGAACTTTGACTGTTTATTCCTTTCCATAGATGCTGCCCAACCTGCTGAGTTCCTCCAGTATTTTGTATATGTCAGTTGGTATTTAATTTTGCTGCTATCTATAAGGAATTTGTATGTTCATCCCATAACTTCATGTGTTTTTCCCACGTGTTCCAGTTTCTTTCCACATTCCAAAGATGCATGGATTAAGATTAGTGAGCTATGGGCATGCTGTGCTGGCTCCGGAGTCTGGTGACAGCTGTGGGCTGTCCCCAGCACATCCTCGGGCTGTGTTTGTCATTGACACAAATGAAGTATTTCACTGTGTTTCAATATACATGTGTCAAATAAAATCAATTTTTATTTAAGAGCAGCTCAGTGTTTAAACAATAACATATTTTGTGTAAAGGAATATATATTTTGCCCTATTATGCAGCAAAATTATTTAATTTGAATATATCTTAGAAATCACATGTATTCCCAGGTAGATTAACTTTATAACAATAACAGATTGGATTTACACAGCACTTTAATGTATTAGTTCATCCCAAAGCACTTCAAATGGACATTATCTATATCTGAGTTGTATGAAGAGATTTGATGGATGGGAGAAGCTTGGTCAAAAAGGTAGGCTTCAAGTGTAATCTTAGAGGGGGAGCAAAAGAACAGACAGTGCTGTTCAAAAGTCTGAAACACATACAGCATCTATAGCTAGGGTGCCTAAGACTTTAGCACAGTACTCCAGTAATTTTATATACAGTATTGCACTGTCCTGCTCCACAAAAACAAACAAATTTCATAACGTATGTGAGTGATGATAAACTTGATTCTGACACGGGTCTCTATTGTAAATTGAGATCGACAAGGGGGGCAGGGAGAAGGGAATCATGGTTGGGAAAAGGGGAAGGGAAAGGGAAGCACCTAGGAGACTTCCTGTAATGATCAATAAACCAACTGAATGGAATTAAATTGCCTTGCCTGGTGTCTCAGGGTTGGGGGTGTCTGGACCTGCACCAACTCATGTCCCTGGCATCCTTCTCTGCCATCTGTCCCACACCCATAAGACCGTAAGACATAGGAGCAGAATTAGGCTATTCAGCCCATCGAGACTGCACTGCCATTCCATCATGGCTGATCCCAAATCCCACTCAACCCCACACACCTGCCTTCTTGCCATATCCTTTAATGCTCTGATTGATCAGGAAACAATCAACTTCTGCCTTAAATGCACGCATGGACTTGGCCTCCAGTCTGTGGCAGCATTCCACAGATTTACCACTCTCTGGCTAAAATAATTCCTCCTCACCTCTGTTTTAAAGTGTAGCTCCTCAGTTTTGAGGCTGTGCCCTGTAGTTCTGGATACCCTCATCATAGGAAACATCCTCTCCACATCCACCCTGTCTAGTCTTTTCAATATTCAGTAGGTTTCATAGAGATCCCCCTGCATTCTTCTAAATTCCAGTGAGTACAGGCTCAAGGCTGCCAAACACTCCTCATATGTTAAACCCCTTCATTCCTGGAATCGTCCTTGTGAACCTCCTCTGGATTCTCTCTAATGAAAACACATCTTTTCTGAGATATGTGTGGCCTGACTAGTGTCTTATAAAGGCTTAGCATTATTTTCTTGCTTTATATTCTATTCCCCTTGAAATAAATGGCAACATTGTATTTGCCTGCTTTACCACAGACTCAACCTGTAAATTAACCTTCTGTGAGTCTTGCACAAGGATTCCTAAGTCTCTCTGCACCTCTGATGTTTGAACCTTCTCCCTATTTACATTAAGGTCCACACTATTGTTCCTTTTATCAAAATACATTATTGTACATTTCCTAACACTATTCTATCTGCCACTTCTTTGCCCATTCTTCCATTTTGTCTAAATCCTGCTGCAATTGTATTGCTTTCCCAGTACTTACCTACCCCTCCACATGATCTTTATATCACCTGCAAACTTTGCCATAAAGCCATCAATTCCATTATCTAAATCATTGACAAACAATATGAGAAGTAGTGGTCCCATACGGACCCCTGAGGAACACCATTAGTCACTTGCAGCCAACCAGAAAAGGCCCCCTTAATTGCCACTCGCTGCTTCCTGCCTGTCAGTCATTCTGCTATCCACGTCAGTATCTTTCCTGTAATGCCACAGGATTTTACCTTGTTAAGCAGCCTCATGTGTGGCACCTTATCAAACACTTTCTGAAAATCCAAATAAATGACATCTATTGCCTCTCCTTTGTCCACCTTGCTTGTTACTTCCTCAATGAACTCAACAGATTTGTCAGGCAAGATTTCCCTTGACAGAAACCATGATGACTTTGATTTATTTTAGCATGTGCCTCCAAGTAAGTTTAAACCTCATCCTTAATAATGGACTCCAACACTTTCCAAACCACAGAACTTGGACTAATTGTCCTATAATTTCCTTTCTTTTGCCTTCCTTCCTTCCTTAAAGAGTGAAGTGGCATTTGCAATCTTCCAGTCCTCCAGGACCATGCCAGAATCGCATGATTCTTGAAAGATCATGACAAATGTATCTGTTATCTTTACAGCAACTTCTCTCTGGACTCCGGGATGTAGTCCATCTGGTCCAGGTGTCTTATCCACCTGACGACCTTTGAGTTGCCTAGCACTTTGAAATATCAATAGCACTCATTCCTGCTACCTGACACTCGTGGACGTCTGGCACTGCTAATGTTTTCCACAGTGAAGACAGATGCAAAGTACCCATTAAGTTCACCTGCCATTTCTTTGTCCCCCATTACTACTTCAATAGTATCATTTTCCAGTGGTCCAATAACAAGTCTCGCCTCCTTTTTACTTTTTATATAACTGAAAACACTTTTTCTATCCTGCTTTATATTATTGGCTAGTCTGCCCTCATATTTCATCTTTTCCCTTCTTATAGCTTTTTTAGTTTACTTTTATTGGATTTTAAACACTTCCTGATCATCCAACTTCCCATTCACTTTTACTACTTTATATGCCCTTTCCTTGGCTTTTATGCAGTCCTTAACTTCCTTTGTCAACCATAGTTTCCTACCCCTGCCATTTGAGAACCTCTTCCTCTGTGGGACATATCTATTCTGCGCCTTGTGATCTATTCCCTGAAACTTCAGCCATCTCTGCTCTGCCATCATCCCCGCCAGTATCCTCCCCCAATCCACATGGGCAAGCTCCTCTCTCATGCCTCTGTAATTCCCTTTATTCCGTTGCATTACTGATACATGTGACTTGTGTTTCTCCCCCTCAAATTGCAGTTTCAATCATATGATCACTGCCTGGGTGAAGAAGATTGAGTGCAAAAGAAATAGTAGGTGTAAACCATCCAGTACCATGAGTCACAGAGTAAAGTAATTTAAATTTTCTTTGGTTTATTATTGTAACATATTGAGGCATAATGAAGCACTTTGTATTGCACGCCATCCCTGTAGATCGTTGCATAATGTAAATACATCAAAGTAGTAGAAGGGCAAACAGTGATAGAATGTAGATTATGGAGTTGCAGTTATAGAGAAAGTGCAGTGTAGGTAGAAAATAAGATATGTGGGCTCACTAGAGAGACATGGCATATAAAGTCCATAGCAAAGTAACTGCCGTAACGCTTTAGGTGTCAGCGATTGGGGTTTAATTCCTACTGCTGTCCATAGGCAGTTTGTACATTCTCACATGACTGCATAGGTTTCCTCTGGGTGGTTCCGTTTCCAAAAACGTACGGATTAGGGATTAGTAAATTGGTGGTGAACAGTTACAGGCTGCCCACAGCACATTCTCGAGCTGTGTTGGTTTCACTTTATGTTTCGATGTACATGTGACAAACAAAGCTAATCTTTATTTAGGAGCATCCTAGTGTTTAAATAATAAATGAAAAGGAAATATATATTTTGTTGTATACTATAGCAAAAATATCATCATGCAAATACAGTGTCTTGAAAGAGTATTTCAGCCCCTAACCCTTTGTTCACATAAATGATTATTACAAGCAGGGATCAATATAACTGAGTATTTTTATTTCTGAATCACATGCTCCTTTTTCACAGTAGAACCCATAAAACAGGGGGATTGTGAAGCATAGAAAACTACAAAATCAAAAACTGAAATGTCAGCAGTTCAAAAGTATTCACCCCCCCTTTGCTCAATACTTAGTTGAACCACCTCTCACATCTCTTAGAGCCAGTGATCTTTTTGGGTAAGTCTCTTTTAGCTTTGTACAATGTGATGGAGCAAGATTTGCAGATTGCTGCTTGCTAAGTAGCTCAAGCTGTGCCAGGTTCATTGGAAATCGTCAGTGGACAGCAGTCATGAGGTCTTGCCAAAGATACTCAAGCGGGTTCAGGTCAGGACTCTGACAGGGCCACTCAACAACATCATTTTTTTTTTCATTTGAAGGCACTCCATGGTTGTTCTGGCATTGTGCTTTGGGTTGTTGTCCCGCTGAAATACAAACTTCCTCCACAGTTTAAGCTTTCTGACAGGCTCTAGCAGGGTTTTATCTAGGATCTCTGTATTTAGCAGTGTTATTCTTCCCATCAATCCTGACCAGATTTCCAGTCCCTGCTGCTGAAAAGCAACCCCATACTTTTGAGCTGTTCTACACACTTGGGACCATTTATATTGGCCAATTAGTCTACTGACTTGCAAATTTTTTAGATGCCAGAAAAACTGGAACATCCAGATGAAATCCACAGGGAGAAAGAATTGAACCTGTAACTCTGCAACTCTGAGTCAGCAGCTCTACTAGTTTTGCCACTGTGCCACCCTATTCTGTTACCTAATAAGATCAGGGCTGTGTTTGTGCATCCACTGTCCTACCAGTTCACTAGCTGATGATTTCCCAAGTGTCCAAGGCTTATTAAGATGATAATTGAGCTATCCCAATTCTGGATTAGATCAGCTTTCTTTGTTACATGTATATCAAAACGTAGTGAAATGTGTAAACACGAGGAAATCTGCAGATGCTGGAAATTCAAGCAAATTCAAGATGCTGGTGGAACGCAGCAGGCCAGGCAGCATCTATAGGGAGAAGCGCTGTCGACGTTTCAGGCCGAGACCCTTCATCAGGACGAAGGGTCTCAGCCTGAAATGTCGACAGTGAAATGTGCTATTTGTTGTCAAAGACCAACACAGTCTGGGGATGTATTGGGGGCAGCCCTGAAGTGTCAACATGCATTCTGTGCATGCCTACAGCTCACTAACCCTAACCAGTTCCAGTTAATCTACCAACCCATATATCTCTGGTACGTGGGAGGAAATCCAAATACTTGAAGCAAACCCACGCAGTCATGGGGAGAACATACAAACCTCTTACAGTCTGTGTCAGGAATTAGAACCCGATCGGTGGTGCTGTGAAGCGTTACGTTAAACATATCAGAGTTCTCAGACATAAAGAATTCCAAACATCAATAAGTCAAAGAAATTTCATATTTAATAGCCAAACCCTTACACTAAGCCAATCCCCTAGTTCAGGGATCATCAGCCAGAAGAACTCAAAGTTAAAAGTAAATTTATTATCAAAGTACATACACTGTATGTCACCATGAGATGTCATGCTGAGATTAATTTTCTTATGGGCATTCACAGTAAGTACAAAGAAACACTATAGAATAAAATATACAAACAACATGGGAAAACGACCAATGTGCAAAAGCCTGTGCAAATGCAAAAATAAAAGAAAAACAAATTAATAATAATAAATAAGCAATAAATATTGAGATCATGAGATAGAGTTAGAAACAGAAAATGTAAGCACAGTACAGGCCCTGTGGCCCTCAAAGTTGTGCTGAACATGTCCCTACCTTATAAATTACCTATAGCCCTCTACTTTTCTAAACTCCATGCATCTATCCAAAAGTCTCTTAAAAGACCCTGTTGTATCTGCCTCCACCACCGTTGCTGGCATCCCATTCCATGCACTCACCACTCTCTGCGTTATATAAAAAAAAACCCTGACATTTCCTCTGTACCTACTCCCCAGCACGTTAAACCTGTGTACTCTTGTGGCAACCATTTCAGCCCTAGTAAAAAGCCTCTGACTATCCACATGATTACTGCCTCTCATCATCTTATACACCTCTATCAGGTCACCTCTCATCCTCTGTCACTCCAAGGAGAAAAGGTCAAGTTCACTCAACCTGTTTTCATGAAGCATGTTCCCCAATCCAGGCAACATCCTTGTAAATCTCCTCTGCATCCTTTCTATGGCTTCCACATCCTTCCTGTAGTGAGGTGACCAGAAATGAGCACGGTACTCCAAGTGGGGTCTGACCAGGGTCCTATATAGTTCCAACATTTCCTCTCGGCTCCTAAACTCAATTCCACAATTGATGAAGGCCAATACACCGAATGCCTTCTTAATCACTGAGTCAACCTGTGCAGCTGCTTTGAGTATCTTATGGACTTGGACCACAAAATTCCTCTGATCCTCCACACTGCCAAGAGCTTACCATTAATCCTCTATTCTGTATTCATATTTAACCTACCAAAATGAACCACTTCACACTTACCTGGGTTGAACTCCATCTGCCAATTCTCAGCCCAGTTTTGCATCCTATCAATGCCCCGATGTAACCTCTGACAGCCCTCCACACTATCCACAACACCTCCAACCTTTGTGTCATCAGCAGACTTCCTAATCCATCCCTCCACTTCCTCATCCAGGTCATTTATAAAAATCACTAGGAGTAAATATTCCAGAACCGATCCCTGAGGCACACCACTGGTCACCATCCTCCATGCAGAATATGACTCATCTACAACCACTCTTTGTCTTATGTGGGCAAGCCAGTTCTGGATCCACAAAGCAATGTCCCCCTTGGATCCCATGCCTCCTTAATTTCTCAATAAACCTTGCATGGGATACCTTATCAAATGCCCTGCTGAAATCCATATACACTACATCTACAGCTCTTCCTTCATCAATGTGTTTAGTCACATCCTCAAAAAATTCAATCAGGCTCGTAAGGCACGACCTGACCTTGACAAAGCCATGCTGACTATTCCTAATCATATTATACCTCTCCATATGTTCATAAATCCTGTCTCTCAGGATCTTCTCCATCAGCTTACCAACCACTGAAGTGAGACTCACTGGCCTGTAATTTCCTGGGCTATCTCTACTCCCTTTCTTGAATAAAGGAACAACATCCACAACCCTCCAATCCTCTGGAACCTCTCCCGTCCCTATAGATGATTCAAAGATCCTTTCCAGAAGCTCAGCAATCTCCTCCCTCGCCTCCCACAGTAGCCTGGGGTACATCTTATCCGGTCCCAGCGACTTATCCAACTTGATGCTTTCCAAAAGCTCCAGTAGATCCTCTTTCTTAATATCTACATGCTCAAGCTTTTCAGTCTGCTGTAAGACAGCACTACAATCACCAAGATCCTTTTCTATAGTGAATACTGAAGTAAAGTGCAAACACGAGGAAATCTGCAGATGCTGGAAATTCAAACAACACACACAAAATGCTGGTAGAACACAGCAGACCAGGCAGCATCTATAGAGAGAAGCACTGTCGACATTTCGGGCCGAGACCCTTCGTCAGGACTAACCGAAAGGAAAGATACTAAGAAATTTGAAAGTAGTTGGGGGAGGGGCAAATAAGAAATGATAGGAGAAGACTGGAGGGGGTGGGATGAAGCTAAGAGCTGGAAAGGTGATTGGCGAAAGTGATACAGAGCTGGAGAAGGGAAAGGATCATGGGACGGGAGGCCTCAGGAGAAAGAAAGTGGGGGGGGGGGAGAGCACCAGAGGGAGATGGAGAACAGGCAAACAACTAAATATGTCAGGGATGGGGTAAGAAGGGGAGGAGGGGCATTAACAGAAGTTGGAGAAGTCAATGTTCATGCCATCAGGTTGAAGGCTACCCAGCCGGTATATAAGGTGTTGTTCCTCCAACCTGAGTTTGGATTCATTTTGACAATAGAGGAGGCCATGGATAGACATATCAGAATGGGAATGGGACGTGGAATTAAAATGTGTGGCCACTGGGAGATCCTGCTTTTTCTGGTGGACCGAGCGTAGGTGTTCAGTGAAATGGTCTCCCAGTCTGCGTCGGGTCTCACCAATATATAAAAGGCCACACCAGGAGCACCGTACGCAGTATACCACACCAGCCGACTCACAGGTGAAGTGTCGCCTCACCTGGAAGGACTGTCTGAGGCCCTGAATGGTGGTGAGGGAGGAAGTGTAAGGGCAGGTGTAGTACTTGTTCCATTTACAAGGATAACTGCCAGGAGGGAGATCGGTGGGAAGGGATGGGGAGATGAGTGGACAAGGGAGTCGCGTAGGGAGCGATCCCTGCGGAAAGCAGAAAGGTGGGGGGGGGGAGGGAAAATGTGTTTGGTAGTGGGATCCCGTTGGAGGTTGCGGAAGTTACGGAGAATTATATGTTGGACCTGGAGGCTGGTGGGGTGGAAGCTAAGGACAAGGGGACAGTCCTTCCAGGTGAGGCGACACTTCACCTGTGAGTCGGCTGGTGCGGTATACTGCGTCCGGTGCTCCCGATGTGTCCTTTTATATATTGGTGAGACCCGACGCAGACTGGGAGACCGTTTCACTGAACACCTACGCTCGGTCCGCTAGAAAAAGCAGGATCTCCCAGTGGCCACACATTTTAATTCCACGTCCCATTCCCATTCTGATATGTCTATCCATGGCCTCCTCTATTGTCAAAATGAATCCAAACTCAGGTTGGAGGAACAACACCTTATATACCGGCTGGGTAGCCTTCAACCTGATGGCATGAACATTGACTTCTCCAACTTCTGTTAATGCCCCTCCTCCCCTTCTTACCCCATCCCTGACATATTTAGCTGTTTGCCTGTTCTCCATCTCCCTCTGGTGCTCTCCCCCCACCTTTCTTTCTCCTGAGGCCTCCCGTCCCATGATCCTTTCCCTTCTCCAGCTCTGTATCACTTTCACCAATCACCTTTCTAGCTCTTAGCTTCATTCCACCCCCTCCGGTCTTCTATCATTTCACATTTCCCCCTCCCCCCACTACTTTCAAATCTCTTAGTATCTTTCCTTTCGGTTAGTCCTGACGAAGGGTCTTGGCCCGAAACGTCGACAGCACTTCTCCCTGTAGATGCTGCCTGGCCTGCTGTGTTCCACCAGCATTTTGTGTGTGTTGTTGACTGAAGTAAAGTATTCATTAATTACTTATGCTATTTCCTCTGGTTCCATACACACTTTCCCACTGTCACACTTGATAGGACCTATTCTTTCACATCTTATCCTCTTGCTCTTCACATACTTGTAGAATGCCTTGGGGTTTTCCTTAATCCTGCCCGCCAAGGCCTTCTCATGACCCCTTCTGGCTCTCCTAATTTCTTCTTTAAGATCCTTCCTGTTAGCCTTATAATCTTCTAGATCTCTAACATTACCTAGCTTTCTGAATCTTTTGTAAGCTTTTCTTTACTTCTTGACTAGATTTATTACAGCCTTTGTACACCACGGTTCCTGTACCCTACCATAACTTCCCTGTCTCATCGGAACGTACCTATGCAGAACTCCTCACAAATATTCCCTGAACACTTGCCACATTTCTTCAGTACTTTTTCCTGAGAACATCTGTTCTCAATTTAAGCTTCCAAGTTCCTGCCTAATAGCCTCATAATTCCCCTTACTCAAATTAAATGCATTTCTAACTTGTCTGTTCCTAATTCTCTCCAATGCTATTGTAAAGGAGATAGAATTATGATCACTATCTCCAAAATGCTCTCCCACTGAGAGATCTGACACCTGACCAGGTTCATTTCCCAATACCAAATCAAGTACAGTCTTTCCTCTTGTAGGCTTATCTACATATTGTGTCAAGAAACCTTCCTGAACACACCTAACAAACTCCACCCCATCTAAACCCTTTACTCAAGGGGGATGCCAATCAATATTTGGGAAATTAAAATCTCCCATCATGACAACTCTGTTATTTTTACACCTTCCCAGGATCTGTTGCCCTATCTGCTCCTCAATATCCCTGTTAGTATTGGGCGGCCTATTAAAAACACCCAGTGAAGTTATTGACCCTTTCTGTTCCTAACCTCCACCCACAGAGACTGCATAGACATCCCTCCATGACGTGCACCTTTTCTGCAGCTGTGACTCTATTTCTGATCAACAATGCCACACCCCCACCTCTTTTTCCTCCGTCCCTGTCCTTTCTGAAACATATAAAACCCGGCACTTGAAGTGACCAATCCTGTCCCTGAGCCATCCAAGTCTCTGTAATGGCCACCACATCATATCTCCAAGTACTGATCCATGCTCTAAGCTCATTCGCTTTGTTCACAACACACCTTGCATTAAAATAGACACATCTCAAGCCTTAGGTCTGAGCACTTCCCTTCTCTTTCACCTGCCCATCCTCCCTCTCGCATTGTCTACAAACTTTCTCTATTTGTGAGCTAACCTCCTCATCCCAGTTTGGTTCCCACCTCCAACAGTTCTAGTTTAAACTCTCCCCAGTAACCTCAGCAAACCTCCCCGCCAGGATATTGGTCCCCCTGGGATTCAAGTGCAACCCATCCTTTTTGTACAGGTCACACCTGCCCCAAAAGAGGTCCCAATGATCCAGAAATCTGAATCTCTGCTCCCTGCTCCAATCCTTCAGCCACGCATTTATCCTCCACCTTACTCTACTCTTATACTCACTGTCACGTGGTACAGGCAGTAATTCCGAGATTACTACCTTCGCGGTCCTGCTTCTCATCTTCTTTCCTAACTTCCTGTAGTCTTTTCTTCAGGACCCCCTCCCTTTTCCTACCTATGTCATTGGTACCAATATGTACCACGACCTCTGGCTGTTCTCCCTCCCACTGCAGGATATCTTGGATGCGATTTGAAATATCCTGGAGTTCTTGAAAGTGTGTCCATAGATTTTGGGAAAATTCATTGTTCAGGTGTGTGAAGTTATATTCCCTGGATCAAGAGGCTGATGACTGAGGGGTAGTAACTGTTTCTGAATTGTTGGTGTGGGTCTTGAGGCTCCTGGACCTCTTTCCTGATAGCAGCAATGAGACGAGAGCATAGCCTGGATGGTGAGGGTACTTGGTGATGGACGCTGCTTTCCTGCAGCAACGTTGATGTGTGCTCGAACTGTCCTCTAGTATCCACCATCTTATTCCTTTAGAATCTTGCTCCTTCATGGAATCCCAACACTCTTTGCCTCATTAGTACAGAGGATTCAGTTAATTGGTTTAAATTGGGATCAGTACATTTTGGCCCAATTAAATGGCTGCCCTAATTAGCTAGTTTCATGGAAATAATTATAAAGATATAAAAAAAGGCAAGCTACCATTTAACTAACAAATCATATATTTAAATAAAATACAGAACAAATTAGATCTACCAATGCCGTTACAGTACTATAAAACTGTAGTTATTGACAGAAGAATTCATTCAGTGTATGCTGTTCTTTTGATCGACTGTAAATGAAAAAAATCAGCACAGGTTCCTAGTGCAGATAATGGACTGTCTTCAAACAACGCTTTTGATGATAGCGTCTTCCGAATCTTCACTTCCATTGTAGCATTCAAGATGATTGTCAATATCTTCAAGTTCTTCATAGTTTCTTACTTGTTGAAATAGTGAAATCGTTCATTTTCTGTTTCCGGCATCTCCAAGCCTGAATGCTTGAATCCACGGTGAACAAAACAGTTTGGAATTGTCTTACTGCTTATTTCTTGCCAATTATCAGTAACAAAAATCACTGCTTTTTGAACATAAATACATCCATTCGATGCTATTTAAAAGCAGTTCACTCTAAGTATGGTGTGATGTCTAACAGCCACACAAGAACTCGTAAATGACACTAATTAGAAACTGGCAATAGTCTCCTATCCCAATTAAGTGGCATAGTGTCTCAAATAAGTGAAGGGGATTCTGGCTATTTTCTCCATTAGTGTTTGTCCTTTAAGAGTTGTCCTAAATAAGTGGATGGCCCAATTAGCCAGAATCCACTGTGTTAAAGTTTGCACAAGATATAAAGGAGAACAAAAGTATGGTGTTTTTCTTGTAATTGTGTATGTGACAACTGGTTGGCATACTCAATGTACATATCACCAACTGCGAAAGTCAACAAAGGGACTGACTTGTCTCTCTGAGTTCATCAGTGGATTAATTATTACCTGCTAGAAGTTTATCAATAGATCTGCATAGGAGAGGAGCAGATTTCTTCTTTGACAATTTGGTTTGGTGAGAAAGTAGGAATTTGAAGTTGGTTTTATTTTGGGTGTCTTTCAATTAAGCCTTGCTAAAATTTAACAGCTTGGCTAACTGTGGCTAGTATTCACTGTGATGTGCTGTTGCAAATTTTCCCATGTCAAAATTTGCATGCTATTAATTGAATACCTTGACCTTAAAGATGAACTGGATATTTTAGTTTCAAACTGTTTTGGTTTTGCCTGATGAACCTCCCGTTCTTAACCTCTTTGATCTGTTGTATTGGTTGTTTCTCTGTCTCTTTTCACTACCTCTATGCTCTATCTCTTTCACAACTTCTCTCCCTGTCTCTCTTCATTCTCTCCATCTCCCTCTCCCTTCTCTCCGTCTCTCACTTCTCTCTGTCTCTATCCTCTTTCTGTCTCTCTCCTTCTCCCTCTGCCCCTTCTCCTCCCACCCTCTCTCTTCCTCACCCCTCCCCACACAACTTATCCTTTCACTCATTATACCCTATAATTATTCCCCTCTGTAACAGGGCAGTGATCAGTGATCCAGAACAAGACGGAAACAGCATTGATCTGACACATCAGCAAACTACACTCCCAGGCATTGGATCCACACCTCTAAGATTTAGAAACAGGAAACTCCATCAGACCAAGTATGCGCATGTTGAAATCTATTGAGACTGAATTATTTTCTTAATATAAAATTGACGATGATTGGTTGCAGGTCTGTGGGTAGCACTATTGATGTGGAATGGGAACACTGCTGGATCAACTACCACTCCCATTCCAAGTAGATCCAAGCTAACACTTTATTGTTCTACTGAGGGAGGGTCGCACTCCTGATTGAACTCTGTTAGTTGAGATATCAGGATCATGGATTAACTTCATTTGCCGAATATATTTACATGGATTAGGAATTTGCTCTGGTGTGTCAGGATATGACATGGAACAAAAAACAACAACATTCAACAGTTATAAAGAATAAAGAATTCTATAAAAATGAAGTAAGAGGTTAAAGTACAGATATTGAATAAAATGCACATAAATACATAAATACCAGCATGTATTTAACATGTAAACGGTGTTATAAAAATTGGTTTAGTGTTTACAGTGCAGTACAGTAATGGGATAATAGATGGGGGGTGGTAGGGCCTAATTAGAATGATTGATCAGATTAACTGCCTGGGAGAAGAAACTTTTAATATGGTGCACAATTTTTGTTTTAATAACCCTATTGTGCTTTTCAGAAGGGAAAAGTCAGTTTACATTAAACCAAGGTTGCATTTACCTAATAAAGTTGCACACAAATATCTAATCAGCCAATCATGTGGCAGCAATTCAATGCATAAAAGCAAGCAGACATGGTCAAGGTTGTTTCTGTTACAGTTCAGACCAAAAATCCAACTGGGGAAGAAATGTGATGTAAGTGACTTTGATCATGGAGTGATTGTTGGTGCCAGAAGGGCTGGTTTGAGTATCTCAGAAACTACTGATCTTCTGGGATTTTCACTCTCAACAATCACCTGTGTTTACAGAGAATGGTGTGTTAAAAAAAAAATTAAATAAAACATTAAGTTAGCGACAATTCTATGGGTGAAAATGACTTGTTAATGAGAGAGGTCAGAGGAGAATAGCCAGACTGGTTCAAGCTGATGGGAAGATGACAGTAACTCAGGTAACCACGTGTTACAGCAGTGGTGTGTAGAAGTACATCTCTGAAGGCACATGTTGAATGTTGAAGTGCATGAGCTACAGCAGTAGAAGACCATGAAAATACACTCAGTGGCCACTTTAGTAGGTACAGGAGGTACGTAATAAAGAGGCAGTTGTGTGTATATGTTTCAGATGTTGAAGTTTGTAGTTCAGAGTTCAATTCCGGCGGCCTCAGTAAGGAGTCTCTGTACATTCTCCCCATGGAATGCATGGGCTTTCTCTGAATGATCTGGGTTCCTCCCACAGTCTAAAGCCATACCAGATAGGTTAATTGGTCATTGTAAATTGTCCCATGATTAAACTAGGGTTAAATTGGGGTTGCTGGGGCAGTGTGGTTCAAAGGGCTAGAAGGGTCTACTTTACGCTGTACCTCTAAATCTAAAAAATACAGGCTGATTGACCTAACTAATTCATTCTAACTCTGGTGAATAAGATTCAATTTTATTTGCCATATATATTTACATGATTCATTGTGGTGTGTTGATAGGAATGCAATAAAAACAATATTCAACCATTATATAAAATTAAAGTTAGAAGTTAAAGTATGATTGGGAAATAAAATATGCATAATACATAAATACCAGCATGTATTTAAAATATAAACAGCATTATAAAATCTGCTTCCACCATTCAGTGCCCAGCCCTTTCCCCATATCCATTTTTCCCCTTCTGCATTTATTTTGCTTCCTCTGAAATGACTGTATGCCATATTCGTGAAAACAATTTCTTCATTCCAACCACTCTGTCGGTAAAATACTTGCACAAATTCCTTGTTGGATTTATCGGTGACCTCTTTTTATTGCCTTAATAGAGTGAAGACAAGTTCAACATTAACTGAAAATCTCCTCTCAAACAAGTTACGGTTTGATGGCCGGATTATTTCTAAGTTAGTTAAATTTTCACTCTTATTACTAAGTGTGATTTAATAAGTAATATGGGTAAAACTGCCTTTCGTTTAAATGTTGACCTATTTACATCCATTGTTAGATTCACAAAATGTACCATTTTCTGATGGAAATAAGTTAAGGAATTGGAATCAAGTTGGCAACTGTTGCGCATGCTATTTTGGAAAACTGGATATGCAAGCTACGGCATTCAAAAAACACAAGAAATTCTGCAGTTTCTGGAAATCCAGAGAAACACACACAAAATGACGGAGGAACTCAACAAACCTGGCAACATCTAGGGAATGCTTTGAGACTGGTGAAGGGCCTGGGCCCAAACTGTGGACTGTTTATTCATTTCCATAGATGCTGCCTGACCTACAATGTTCTTCCAGCATTTTCTGTGTGTTGCTAAGGCATTCAAAGCTATTCAGCTGGGGAGGCGAATGCCCATGATGGAGATGACTGAGTCTGCAGATTGTTCTGATCCCGTATATTGGCCCCTCCATATTAGATGGTGACACATCTAGTCAGAATGCTCTCTGCAGTACATTAATAGAAATTTGCAAGAGCCTTTGGTGACATACTAAATCTCCTCAAACTCCTAATGAAGTATAACTGCTAGTGTGCCTTCTTCATAATTGCATCAGAATGTTGGACCCACGATAGATCTTTAGAGATGTTGTCATTCAGGAATTTAAAACTGTTTACCCTTTCTACCTACGACCCCTTGATGAGGACTATAATTAAAGACTGGTACTTCAGAATTAATTTCTCCAATATTTGATGCAAGCATAGATGCCCACAGCTTGAGAATGGACAAATAATTATGCCTGAAGTTCAAGAGCTGTAGTCAGTCCTACTACCTAAACTCTGCTCCAGTGGTACTCTATACTGATATAACTAGCCTGGCTAATTTGTGTGCAATTTTGTCTTAACCAGAAATGGACGGGATGCATGTAGAGAGCTAATTGGCTTCTTCTTTGCATTTGACAAGTCTCTCACGGTATATGAATATCGCCAGTTTGGGAAGAATAGGTAAGTCCTCCTGAGCAATGCACCAGTACTACAGGTGTTGGATACAGTGAGTGTTAAGATACTGCCCAGGAAAGGATAGTTTATACACAGTGTGCAGTCATCCCACGCAAGCAAGATCTTTGAAGAGCATAGCTCCTCTTTGTACAGCAGAGAACTGGAGGATGCAAAGCACATACACCAACTAGGAGACAATTACTTTACTAAATTCAAAGTATCATTGGTTGTTAGTTTGTAGTTTCTATTGACTATTAATACCTGTACTGCTGTTGTGTGATTGGTAGTTGATCATGGATGTAAGGAATTCAAACATGCACAAGATTACCAGTTGGTCAATATCCATTTCTGCTAGTCAATTTCTGTATAAAAATGGCACTACTATACTTCTGTTCAGACTTCAGAGCAGTTTGGTGACCATGGTGCTTTCCATAAATGTGTAATTTATTTGTAGTAACATTATGTTATGTATTGTGTGTGTGAATTGTGTGTACTGTGTTATGCACCTTGGTTCAGAGGAATGTTGTTTCATTTGGCAGTAACATGTCTATGGTTGAATGACAATAAACTGAAATTGAACTTGAACTTCTACGCAAGTGAATAAAGTGTGCTTAAAGAGTGAATGTGAGTTTTCAGAGTCTGGTGTATCGGCAACGATAAGTGCACACATTGGAGAGCACCTGATCTGCCCACATCAGTTTTCCAGCCCTACCAGCCACCCCTCACCCTCCCCCCACATCACCACCACCCAGCCCTATCCTCAATAACCTCTAGATTGTTCAGTTGCACGTCAATAACAAATACCTAAGAGTGAACTTTTCTGATCAAAAGCTTTACTGTGACTTAGAGTAGGTATATTCTCAGAATTCTGAATTACATAAGATAATTGTTCTTTAAGGCAACTTTCTCATGCGTAGGTAAGCTCAGAGTTTTATAACAAGTGAAGTCCTTTGAAACATGATTATCCTCTAGGGGTTGAGCATAGCAAACTACTACAAACAGTAATTAATAACTCATTCATCAGATAGGTTATTATAGCACTGGTGGCTAAAGGTTAATAGTTGGCTAAATACTTATGACCTTCCAGGTCTGCTTAAGTGTGCAGGAAGGGATTCAAAGAACATAAAACATAGAACAGTACAGCACAGGAGCAAGGCCTTTGGCCCACAATGTTCTGCCAAACCAATTAAATTAGTAATCAAATAACTAAACTAATCCCTTCTGCTTACACGTTCTTATCCTTACATTTCCCCCAAATTCATGTGCCAATCTAAACGTCTGATAAAATTCCCTAATGTATCTGCTGCTAGCATCACCTCTGGCAGCACGTTCCAGGTACCTACCTCTTTCTGTGCGTAAAAAAAACAACTTGCCCCTCACATCTTCTTTGAACTTACTATCTCTCACCTTAAATGGTTGCCCTCTGATATAAGATATTTCAGCCCTGTTTAAAAAGCTACTGTCTACTCCATCAATGCCTCTCATAATCTTATAAACCTCTATCAGATCTCCCCTCTGCCTCCACCACTCCTGAAAAAGCAACTCATGTCTGCCCAACCTCTTGTTATAGCACATGGTCTCTAATCCGGGCAGCATACTGGTAAACCTCTTATGTACCCTCTCCAAAGCCTCGACATCCTTCTTATTATGGGGAGACCAGATCTGTGTGCAGTACTCCAGATGAGGCCTGACCAGAGTTATATAAACCTGCAACATGACTCATTGAATTCCACATTTCATATAATAAAGGCAAATGTGCCATCTGTCTTCTTAACCACCCTATCAACCTGTGTAGGCACTTTCTGCGAGTTAAGAACCTGGACCCCAAGATCCCTCTGCTCATCGACACTGATAATGGTTTTATAGTTTAATGTTTTACCTGAAAGTTGGCTCCTCCACAATGGAATGAAGTCTCAACCTGAAATTTCTTCTGAAGACTGTACATGGGGACTTGAATAAACATCTGCCTCAGAGTGCAGTATACTAAAACAGAGCCATGGTTGATTTAGCACAAAAGCATGTATTCGGGGCCAATCCACACCTCTGGTCAATAGAAGAAAAATCTGGGCATCTCAGGACTTCTCAGGGTGAGTCATTTCTGCTAATGACCTGTCAGAAGATGGTGAGTCATTGAGTTACACTCATTAGCCCAACTCCACCATACCAATCAAGTTCTCCACCTAAGTTGCCTGCATTTGACCCATATCCCTCTAAACTCTTTCAATCCATGTACTGTAGCTCTCCAAATGACATTTTAACATTCTAATCATATCTCCCTTTACCACTTCCACTGGCAGCTCATTTCATCTACCTAACACACTCTGTGTGGAAAAATTTGACTCCGGTCCCTTTAAATCTTTCCCCTCTCCCTGAAATCTATGCCTCCTCATTTTAATTCCCTCACGCTGTGAAAAAGACTGTGTCCATTCATCTTACTTACGCCCCTCATGATATGTTATTAACCTCTGTAAGGTCGCATCTCAGAGTTCTATGTAGAGAAAAAAAAACAGCTATCCAGTCTCTCCTCATAGCAGGCCCAGACGACTCATGTTAATATCCTTCTGAATCTTTTCCACACCTTTTCCAGCTTAATTGGATCTGCAGAGGATTTTTCTGAAGGTGGGGGAGTCTAGGACCAGAGGGCACAGTCTTACAAAAGAAGGATGTCAGTTAGATTAGAGTTGAGGAGGAATTAATTTATTTAACCAGTGTTTGATAAATCTATGGAATTTATTGCTATGGACAGTTATACAGATCAAGTCATTGGGTGTATTTAAAGCAGGGTTTTGATAAGTATGTAATTAGTAAGGGCATCAAAGGTTACAGGGAAAAAGGAGAATGGGTTTGAGAGGAAAAATAAATCAGCCATGATCAAAAGGCAGAGCAAAGTTGATAGGCTGAATGGCCAAATTCTGCTCCAATGTCTTAGGGTCTTAAGGACATCCTTACTGTTCTCAGGTAATCTTGAACTGCACACAGTGTTCCAAGTGCAGACTCACCAATGCCGTGTACAGTTGTAAAATGACATCCCAACTCTTGTAGTCGTTAGCCTGACCAATGAAGGCAACATACTAAATGCCTTCTTCAGCAATCTGTCCATCCATGTTAATGTAAGTGTAATGCCCTGGTTAAGACTTTTACTGCTAATGCTGTAGGGTATTTATTTTCGTAGCTTTCCGGAGAAGCAGTGTGTCCTGCGATTTCAGTTAAAGAGAAGGGGTTGTGACGTTCACTTGGGAATGTAGTGTCAGCCAGTCAGGATGGTGGAATAGGAGAAGGTTCTCGACAAAGCTGGGCGGAGAGGATTTGTGACGGTCACTGGTGGGGTTTGTGGTCTTTTGGCGGGAGATGTAGAGAGAAGATCTGGAGAGATGGCCATTGGATTTGACCCAATGGGAAAGTGCAATTTGAAGGAGCCCAAGATGGTAAATTCTACCGATGATCGGTAATGAGAAGTCAGTGCCACGAGTAAGGGACACACCGAGGTTTTGGAAGATATGAACTCCAACATCTGCACATTGAGACTGGTTTAATTATAATGGACACTTTTATTTTTTTCTCTTAATAACTGGTTAAGGTGAAATTAGTAAACACTGGCTTTATGACTGTTGGTGGTGTACAGTCTGTTACTACTTGCCGACGGAAAATTACACATGGGCAGCATTCACTCAATTCAGAGTACCATTAGTCAAAACATACCAGCTTTCTGGTTTGGTGGGACCCAAGTTATACCTACCCTAGACGTACATTGTTTGAGAAAAGTGGCTCCCTCACTGCTGAGTCTAGTGGCTGTTAGCAGAGCCGGCTAACAAACCAAGTTTCTATAAAGTCTGCTGATGGGGCCTTATAAGTAACTTAATGTGTTCAAGTTGAAGAAGCCCATGGGCATTTACACAAAGGGTGGCATGGTAGTAGCTGTTAGTGTAATGCAATTACAGCAACAGTAGCCTGGGTACAAACCCTGCTGCTGTCTGCAAGGAGCTTGTGCATTCTCCCTGTGAATGGGTATCCTCTGGGTTCGCTGGTTTCCTCCCACATTCCAAAGATGTATGGGTTAGTAGGTTAATTAGTAATGGGTGTAACTGGGCAGTGCAGGCTCATCGGGCTGGGAGGGCTTGTTACCATGCTGTACCTGTAAGTAAAAATAAATAAAATAAAACCCTGTATAATTTGAAGCCAAACAGGAACTCTGATGTGCCATTTATTTTAACTTTCTCTTCTACTACCTTGTGTGTCTCCCCTACTCTCCTAGCCACCCTACCCGTCAGTTATGTTTCCTTTGCATTGATTGTAGTTTCCCAAAAGTGAGTTAGATTGGTATATAACCAGTCATACTGTTGGTGGTATTTCCACTGAGAAGGTTTGTTTGGGGGGGGGAGGAGGCGGTGGAATCTGCCTGGCACCTCTGGACACATAAGGTAGGTTGCAGTCAAATATCTCAGACAAGGAAGCGTCTGAAAGCCAGGCCCAGAAATTCCCTGCATATTTGTCTTCTCCTGTGATAACTGTGGTCCTTTGAAGTTTTGACTGTAAACTTTTGGTCTTTTTTTTCAGGACTAACGCACTTCCATTTATTCAAAGGGGCATTTACTGCCATTGTTACGGTAGGCGGAAGAAAAGGCAATATGATGTTGACGATTTCTATGTGGTAGGTAGTAAGCAGTCAACCATTCAGTCCATAAAATGTGCGTTAATGATTTCTCTATTTTGGTAATTTCCTCACCTCCCGTTGTTTACACACTTTATCCTTTAATGTTTCTTTTTACCAAGTAACTTATTCCATTGTTGTTTGCTGTTGGTTGCTATTGATATGTGTTCTGAGGTGCAAAGAAAAGCTTTTGTTCGGTGTGCCTTGAAGACAGATTATTCCTTACACAAATTTATCGAGATAGTATAAAGAACACAGAATATTGTGTTTCAGTTACATTGAAACTGCACTGCATGTAGACAATGTGTGTTCCATGTATACACTGATGACTTGGTCACTGTTCTCTTCGCCAAGCCAGGGTGCAAACCTGACCTTTCTGACCTCAGATCACGTCGGTCTCCCTGCGAGTGTCCAAGCAAAGCAGCTACTGACACTGCGGATCACCAGCATTGACGAATTGGCAAAGCACTCATTGCAGTAAGTTATGGAATCTCTTGTTCTTAAATAAAATGTAGTTTAAACGAAATAATAAAAATGAGATTAATGTGGGAATTCAAACCTTTCTGAACCCTACTTTCCCACCATAGTCATAGGTGATACAGCACAGGAAAAGGTCCTTCAGCCCTTTGAGATTAAAGATTAGCTTTAATTGTCACATATATATCAAAACATTGAAACAAACAGTGAAATGCAGTGTTTGCATCAATAACCACCATGGCTCAAGGATCTGCTGGGGGCAGCCCGAAAAGTGTCACCATACTTCTGGTGCCAACGTAGCATGCCCAGAATTTACAAATTTGGTATGTCTTTGGAATGTGGGAGGAAACCTGAGCACAGAGTAATGGGGAGAATGTACAAATTCCTTATGCTGGCAGGAATTGAACCCTGGTTGTGGTATTGTAAGTGTTGCACTAACTGCTACACTTCATAGCATAGCATAGCATAGGAGACTGAATGGTAACTCAACAGAAATTATATGACAAAAGCCATATACATAGTCAAAATGCTTTTCCCATAATAAGGTTCAATGATTCCTAGAGTCATCAGATTTCTGAATGGTCCATAAACACTGCTTCACTATTCCTCTTCCTACCTACCTATCTGTCTATCTATCTATCTATTGACTATCTATCTATTCATCTAGTTTTATGCTCTACAAAAATAACACATTTCACAACTGGTTCATGACAGTAAACCTGATTCTGATTTTAATTCTGATTCAACATGGAAACAGGTCCTTTAGCCCAATGAGTCCATGCCAACCATGATGCCCACTTAAGATAGTCCCATTTGCTGCATTTGTCCCAAGTCCCTCTAGACTTTTACTCTCCATATCTCCATATATCTTAAATATCAAGCTGTGTTCCTTTATTCATCAATTTATTCATGAACTGTATGCAAGGAAACTAGAGTGTTATCTTCCCAAAAATCACAATTCATACAGTGATTATCACATCCAGTACAATTAAATGTAACTTTAGCCCTTTAGCCCAATGAGTCCATGCCAACCATGATGCCCACTTAAGATAGTCCCATTTGCTGCATTTGTCCCAAGTCCCTCTAGACTTTTACTCTCCATATCTCCAAATGTCTTAAATATCAAGCTGTGTTCCTTTATTCATCAATTTATTCATGAACTGTATGCAAGGAAACTAGAGTGTTATCTTCCCAAAAATCACAATTCATACAGTGATTATCACATCCAGTACAATTAAATGTAACTTTCATCATCCAGATGAAAGGTTATGCATCCAGGACCGATGTGCACACACTATTTTCTCTCAACTCCTCCATTTCCTAAGAAAGACCCTGGTTGACTTTGTTCCATTCTCCCTACAGCCATTGAGTTCAGTATCCTAAAAACTCTGTAATTAATAAACAAAAAAAAAACCTCCCTTGTATCTTTTGGCCAATTTAATGCCCCCTGGCCCTAATGGAAACAGCTGCTCCCTCCTTCCCATACCTAAGCCAATCATTATTCTGTTGTACACTTCCATCAAAACATCTCCTGTCAAGCTAATGTGAGCATTTGGGACTTTTATCAGTAGGGTAAAGTATGGCAGGGGAACAAAGATGGGCAACCTTGTATGTATGAACACCGTGACTGGTTTCCAGACTATTTATGCCAAGTGGCTCCTTCCTGTGAGCTGTTGTGTCATGATAGCAACCTTTCTTTAGATAGCTACAAGGTGTGATTTCAAAACCGTTGCTGCTCTTTACATATCAATATATTCAATGGAAGTTGCCAAATATATTTTCCCTTTATGTATTTAAACTTTTCAATGTCTGTCAAAAGTTTTAGAATATTATAGGATATGTTTGTCTTTATTTGGGTATAAAGGAGAGAGCCTTAATAGTATCCATTGTTTTTATTTTGTTATCCATGGGAATTAACATCTCTATCCTGTGCAGATAATGCGTATGTATGATGCAATAGCTTTATACATATCGAGGTTCAATTCCCACTGCTGTCTGTAAGGAGCTAGTACGTTCTCTCTGTGACCTCATGAATTTCCTCTGGATGCTCTGGTTTCCTCCCACATTCCAAAGAAGTACAGTATGTTTAGGATTAGTACATTGCGGGCATGCTCTTTTGGTGCTGAAAGTGTGGAAACAGCTGGAGGCTGCCTCCTGCACAGTCCTCACTGATTTGATTTGATGGAAATGACGCATTTCACTATGTTTTGATGTACTGTACATGTGACAAATAAGGCTAATCTGTAAATGAAAAATCTTTCATCTTTATTGTCATCACTACAGAAAACATTGCCAGGCACGTCACAGTGGATGGAACAACAGGGTTTTGTATGTATGACCTATGAACACCATTACATACAGTGCTCCTGTGATTTTATTAAATTCAGAAGTCCACGTTCCTATGAACAGCTGAAGTAGTTCCCATCTCCACCTTTAGGAATTGTTTTTTCCAATCAGTCTTATATCCTTTGGATGTCATTCATTACAATACTATGGAGGTGTGGTTTCCATGTTGTGTAATGTTTGTGTGGTTTCTGGCTTGTGAACAAAATTGACTTATAGACATCTGCAAAATCAGAACCTGTTTGTTGCTCAGGGACTGTCTATACACAGCTTAGCTTTAGAATAGAAAGAAAAATATTAGATTTTTTTTATCACTTGTATATCAAAACATACAGTGAAATGCATCATTTGTGTTAAATCAGTCAAGGTTGTACTAGGGGCAGCTCATTAGTGTGGCCGTGCTTCTGGTGCCAGAACAGCATGCCCACGACTCACTAACCCAAACCTGAATGTCTTTAGATTTGTGCTTTAATTCAGCAGCAAACATACAAGGACCTGTCTCCAACCACAGATTCAATGCAAATTGTTCTTCTTTTCTGATTTTAAATGCAGCTTTTCCCATTTGCATAATTCCTTACAGAACCGGTGGGGATCCATCCTTAAGTAAGCAAGAGATTGAAGACAGAAATATCCTTTTGACTGCACAAGGTGACGTTTCATGTTGTAAAAGCATATAATAACTTGTGTATGTTCAAACCAAGCTGGAAAGAGTAATTCATCTCTTTGTTAGCTTCATTGATGTATAATATGTGGCTACGTTTCCTGATTCGATAGAAGGCCATTCTGCCTATTGAGTCTGTGTTAGCCCACAGAGCCATCCTAATATTCATCTCCCCACTTCCTCATCATCTCACTCAAGTTTCTGCCACTCTCGCACACACTGGGGAATTAACCTTCCAGCCCAGTTTTTGTGTTCATCAAACCTTTTGGTATATTACTGCTCCTCTCAGATGTTAGTACATCCCCTTATCATTTCTGAGGTGCTGATTATATTTCTGAGGCACTGTTATTGACACTATATTGCATCTTTATTTCACTCACATTGTATATAACATTGTTTTACAAACATAAAAGAGCATAAGGTATAGGAGCAGAAAAAATTGAGTCTGTTCCACCAGTCATATTTAATGTATTGACCCTCACAACCCCATTCTCTTGCCTTCTCCCCGTAACCTTTGGTGCCCTTACTAATCAAGGACCTATCAAATTCCAATTTGAATATGGAATCAGAATCAGGTTTAATATCACTGGCATATGTCGTAAAATTTGTTGTTTTACAGCAGCTTTACATTGCAATACATAACAATAAAAAACTAAGTTACAGTAAATATATATATGTTAAATTAAGTAGTGAAAAAAGAGAAAAAAAGAACTATTGAGGTAGTATTCATGGGTTCAATGTCTATTCAGAAATCAATGGTAGAGAGGAAGAAGCTATTCTTGAATTGTTGAGTGTGTGCCTTCAGTCTCCTGTACCCCTCTCCGTACTGCCATCACGGAGGAGGCACACACCCAATATACCCATTGACTCAGCCTCCACAGTCATTTCTGTTAATGAATTCCACAGATTCACCACCTTCTGACTAAAGAAATTCCTCCTCATCTCTGTTCTAAAGGGACTTTCTTGTACCGTGAGGCTGTGTCCTAGACTCCTCCACTAGTGAAAATATCCTCTCCATCTCCACTCTACCTTGGCCTTTCAATATGTTTCTGCTGTAACTAATTCTCCCCACAAGTTTGATGTGAATAACTTCCATGTTCTTTCTTCGTTTCGTGGCTGGCTGGAGAAGACGAATCTCAGGCTTATATGTGGATACATACTTTGATAATAAATGAGCCCTTGAACTCACTCAGGTTTCTACCACTCCCCTGCATATTAGAGGATATTTACAAGGGGAGATTAACCTACCAACCCACATAACTTTGCAATATGCGAGGAAACTGGAGAAAGCACGTGGTCACAGGGTGAAATACAAACCATGCTCAGCTGCAGGAGGTCAGGATTAAACCTGGGTAACTGGAGCTGTGAAAAATAACTCCATTTGAAGTTTAAGTTCATTGCCATTTAACTATATCTATTGCCAAAGTAAACAACATTCCTATGGACCACGATGCACAGCACAGTACATTTAACTCACACACAACACGAAGTGTTACTACAAATAAATTAATAAATAATAAGGTGCATTTACGACACAAGTTAAAAAGTCAACAATATCATGCTACTGGCACTTCATGTGTGATGAGACCTGAGTGGTGACAGGGAGTTCAGTAGTCCCACAGCCTGGAGGAAGAAGCTGTTTCCCATCCTAACAGTCCTTGTGCTAAAGCTACAGTACCTCCTGCCTGATGGTGGTGGGTGGGGGAGGTGGTTCAAAGGAATTGTTGGATGGATGGGAGGGATTGTTGACAATGCTAAGTGCCCTGTGTATGCAGCGCTCCTGATAAATATCTCTGACGGGTGGAAGAGGGACTTTAAAGATCCTCTCAGCAGACCTCACCATTCTTTGTAGGGACCTGCGGTTATGTGCCTTGCAATTCCTGTATCACACAGGGATGCAGCTGGTCAGGACACTTTCAGCGGTGCTCCCTGTAAAAGTTGGTTAGAAATGGGGAGGGAAGGGTGGCAGCGAGCCTTGCTTGCCTGAATCTCCTCAGGAAGTGGGGACTCTGCTGTTCTTCCCTGATCAAAGGGATGGTGTTGAGGGACCAAGTGACCAGGTGTGATCAACTGTTACGTGCACTCCCAGAACCCAGAAACATGGTGCCCCTGACTCTCTCTGTGGTGGAGCTGTTTATGCGCAGTGAGGAGTGGTCAGCCTGCACCTTCCTAAAGTCCATGGTCATCCCTTCGATCTTGTCCACATTGAGTCTCAAGTTGTTGTGCTTTAGTAACTGTCTCACTGTGCTGCCCATACAGTTATTTTGTTCATTAGACTTTTTTGGTATATTACTGTTCCTCTTGGATGTGGTACATCTCCCTAACATGTTTGTCTTGCCAGATATATATTTGAAGCACTATTGTTGACATTATATTACATTTTTATTTCACTCACATTCTGTATGCTTTACACAACTACACACACATTAGTTCAGAGAAGCAGTGAAGCACCTGCACTGGCTTGTTTGAACTCGAGGTCCTTGTAAATTTCTCTAGTCTGCAGTTCAAAGACTTCAATTAAAACTTAAACCTACGTTTTTTATCTTGAATAAGACAGAAAAGTCTGGATATACACTCAGTAACCACTTTATTAGGTACCTCCTGTATCTAATAAAGTGGCCACTGAGTGTACCTATGTTCATGGTCTTCTGTAGCCCATCTTGGATCGCAAGACACTGCAGCGGATAGTCAAAATGACAAAGAAGTGACTTGACTTAATTTTGATTTGCACTCAGTGGCCACTTTATTAGATACATTTGGAACCCAGTGTGATCTTCTACTGCTGTAGCCCATCCATTTCAAGTTTTAACATATTGTACCTTCAGAAATACTCTTCTGCACACCACAGTTGTGATGCATGGTTATTTGAGTTACTGCTGCCTTCCTGTCAGCTTGAACTAGTCTGGCCATTCTCCTCTGACCTCTCTCATTAACAAAGCATTTTTGCCCACAGAGCTGCTGCTCTCTGGATGCTCTTTGTTTCTCACACCATTCTCTGGACTCTCAAGGTTCTGCAAGCTCTAGGGACTATTGTGCATGAAAGCTACAAGGAGATCAGCGGTTTCTGAGATATTCAAACCATCACATCTGCAACCACACAATCAAAATTACCTGGATCACATTTCTTCCCCATTCTGATGTTTGGTCTGAATGGCAACTGAACCTCTTGACCTTGTCTACATGCTTTTATGCATTTAGTTTCTGCCACATGATTGGCTGACTAAATATTTACATTACTGAGTGGGTGCAAAGGGGTTACCTAATAAAGTGGCTATTGAGTGTAATTAGCAAGTCAGCTATAACTTTTAACCTTTTCTCCTTCTCCCTTATACAGGGCTGTTAAGAGAAAAGCTGAAGAACAGAGGAGTCCGCACTATGACTGGACTGGGGAAGTACTTTCGACAGCGGGATTCCAGTGGGAATGGAGATATGGCCAAAGCAGAAATGAAACAGGCTCTGAAGGAATTCCATTTAGAACTTCCTAATGAGGTCAGCACCAATAGCAATGCACATTTTTATAGAATGCTTTAAGGTGGGTAAAACAACACACAATGCTTTACAGGAATGCAAACTAACAAAATCTGGTATCAGGCTATATCTATGATGACCAAAGATGTGCGTGGGTGGGAGGGAGAGAGAAACGTGATTAGTTTTGCTGTTGGTGTTTTATTATTTGTTATATTCTGTATTCTGCTGACCATTGTGGGCATGCAATATTGGCACTGGAATGTGTGGCAACACTTGTGGGCTGCCCCCAGCACATCCTTGGGTTGGTTGTTAACACAAATGATGCATTTCACTGTATGTTTCAATGTACACGTCATAAATTTGAATCTTGAACCTTGACCAAGGGCTTGGTCAAAGTTCAACTTGAATTATCATTCAACCTTGCATGAGTAACCATGATTACAGTCAAACGAAACAGCATTACTCCAGGGCCAAGGTGCAAAATACAATACCACCAGTCATACACAGCACATGGCAAAAGTGGCATTTATCAGAGAGCAGTCACACAAATCATATAGTCCAAGTCCTCAAGTCCATGAATGTTGCACGTTCTGCAGTTGAATACATCTTGTCTTCTGCCAAGCAAACACAGAAGATATAAGAGCAGAACTAGGCCATTTGGCCCATCATGTCTGCTCTGCCATTTCATCGTGGGTTGATCCAATTGTTCCAGTCATCCCCTCTCCCCTGCCTTCTCTCCATACCCTTTGACGCTCTGGCTAATCAAGAACCTGTCTATCTCTACCTTTACACCCAATGACTTGGCCTCCACAGCCAATTGTGGCAACAAATTCCACAGATTTGCCACCCTCTGACTATAGTAATTTATCTGCATCTCTGTTCTATCTAAATGGACGTCCTTCAATCCTGAAGTCATGCCCTCTTGTTCTAGACTCCCCTACCATGGGAAATAACTTTGCCATATCTAATCTGTTCAGGCCTTTTAACATTTGGAATGTTTTTAGGAGATCCTCCCTCATTCTCATTCTCAAGAAAAGGGATAAAGATGTTCACACGCTATTGCAGTACTTTATATACCTAATGCCCAGTAGGGTCTTTTGATTGTAAGAAATATATTTTAAAAAGGCAATAACACCTTTGGCTGACCCCGTAGAAGCCATGGTGTCCGAGCTGTTGTGGGACCTAAGGCTCCTGTTCTTATTGCCCAGTGGCAGCAGCAAGAAGAGAGCATAATCTGGGATGGTGGGGGTCTTGATGATGGATGTGTAGCAGCGCTCTTTGTAGATGTGTTCAATGGTGTGGAGAGCTTTTCCTGTGAACCACCACTTTTTGTAGGATTCTCTGTTCTAGGACTGGTGTATCCATACCAAGCCATGACGTAACCAGTCAGGATACTCTCCACTGTGCATCTATAGAAGTTTGTCAAACTTTTAGATGACATGCCAAATCTGTGCAAGCTTTTAAGAAAGTAGAGCCACTGTCGTGCTTTCTTTATAATGGCACTTACGGTATGTGCTGGTCCCAAGACATAAATTGGAAGCCAGTAGCACTGGGTGAGGGATATGGTGTGAGTCAAGGGGCTAATGGTAGATCTTCAAAAGATATGCAGACAGGTGTAAAATCCAAGGAGATTAAAAGGTTGTCTGAGGTGCATTAGATTAATTTACTTTCAAACACACCAGGGTGCAATGAAATCCCTTGGTCACAGGGTAAGCAGTGTGCATGATCATAAAGAACACAAATGAATAGATCAGTGAGTACAAAGCAGTGGAATGGTGCAAAGATAGTAGTTACAGGTCCAATAACTTGGGTTCAATTCAACTGCTGTTGGTAAAGAGTTTTTACGCTCTCCCTGTGACTCTGTGGGTTTCCTCTGGATGATTCTGTTTTCTCCATCATCCCAAAGATGTATAGGTTAGGAGGGTAGTTGGTTACATGGGTGTAACTGAGTGGCATGAACTCATTGGGTCTGTAAGTTATGTTAAATTAGTGCAAGAAGATGTGCTAAAGTGGTAATAACGGGATATCTGAGAGAGGTAGAATTAATAGTCTGAGAAAGTAGCAGCACCACTGGGGAAGGGATGTGAAAGAGGTGATTGGATCAGAAGTCTGTTTGCAATAGACAGGAGGCTAAAGATGTGTGGGGTTTTAGGTCAATTATACACAGAAAATTACAACTTTGTGCAACTGAGATATAAAGCCCAGGGGATGGGGTGGGGGACAGTGTCCATGGAGGGAAGGCTGTTTTGCAGAATGGACTGGGCTGAGTTCACAACTGTCTGCAGTTTCTTACGGTTCTGGGCAGAGCAGTTGCGATGCATCCCGATCGGGTGCTTTCCATGTAATATGCTACAGCTGCTCAATTGCTATTTCTTTCTTATTTTGAAACAAATATTAAATTCTCCTGTTCAAAATTTCTCAAGTACAGTTTGGTTGCTAATCAGTTAAAGTTTTTAATAAAATTCTCTTGTATTTCTTTTCTCCTCTAAATGTCTGCAGAAAATGGGCAGCACGATAGCGTAACACTGTGACAGTGAGAGCAACCTGTGTTCAATTCCACAGCTGTCTGTTAGGAGTTTGTACATTCTCTCCATGACCACATGGCTACAAGTTAGTAGAGCAATTGGCCGTAAGATGTCATTGGGTGACACAGGCTCATTGGGCCGGTAGGACCTAATACCGTGCTGTATCTCTAAATAAAAAATAAATCAAATGAATCTCAGGGTAGTATATGATGGAATATATATACTTCGATATTACAGTTACTTTGAATTTTGAAAATAAATTATCTTTTGACACTCACTGAAGAACATCAAACCTATTACATCACTGCAGCTTGAAAAAGACGTTTGAAGTTAAATTTTTAAGAAGCCACTAAATTTGATATTTCTTTTTGTAGGATTTTGAGTCTATTTGGCTTTTGCTGGACCAGGACTGTGAGGGTAAAGTAGATTATAACCTGTTTATCCAAGCCACCATTGGAGAGATGAATGAGTTTCGAAAGGCATTTGTAAGAAAAGTAAGAGTGATTCCATTTTGGTTCATGTTTCTAGTACTTTAGAAATAAAAATTGAAAAGATACTGGAAATCTGAAATCGCAACCGAAGTTACAGGTGACCCCTGTATTACAGAGGTGTGGTTGTGTTCCTATAAAACCCTCTGCATTGCAATTATCTGTGATGCATAGCCACAACATCTGTAATGTGTCAAGAAATGTGTTTTAAAAAAATTGACAATGCAGTTCTGTGAAAGTGAATTTTTATTCCATATCTCGGATGTTTTGGTAGTAATTTGTCAATTCTGAAGAATGAATTTCTGTAACCCAAACTGCAATCTTGCTGGGTTTGCCTGTACTGGAAACACTCAGAAGCATCTATGGAAAGAGGAACAGTTAATGATTCAGGCACATGAACCTTCTTCAGAACTGGGAAAGATTCAAATTATTACTTGGCTCTAAGACTAAAGTGGTGCTTAAACTGTATAGTCCCTTTAAAACTAGCAAGTTACTTAGTCACTAGGAGCTTCATTGCTATTCGTGGTTAGGTTGTACTCTATGCTAGTCATCTGAGATATCTAAGCAAAACAGACAAACTGATGGACGAACCCAGGTCATGCTGCATCTATGGAGGGGAATAAAAAGAATCAGATTCAGATATATTATCATTTAATAATAACTATGAAATTTGTTGTTTTGCAACAATACATTAAAATTACTGTAAGTTACAATAAGAAATATGAAAAGTAAATAAGTAGTTCAAAAAGAGAGCAAAAGGTGAGTAGTGTTCAAGGGTTCATGGTTTGTTCAGAAATCTGATTGGAAGAAGCTGTTCCTAAAATGTCTTCAGCTTCTGTACCTGTGGTGAACTACGTGTGCCTGTCTGGACACACCCCCTGCTGACTGCTCCTGTGGCTCCTCCCACCTGTATAAAGGCGATTCAGGTCTAATCCTCTGCCTCATTCTCCAGGATGTAATATGATGGTCACTCACTGCTGGTTCCTTCTTCAGTCAATAAAAGCCGATATCTCGCCTTACGTCTCAGAGTGAGTTATTGATGGTGCATCAGTACCATCTTCCTGATGGTAGTAATGAGAAGAGGGTATGTCCTGAATGGTGAGGTTCCTTAAAGATGGATGCTGCTTTCTTGAGATATCACCTACTGAAGATGTCCTTGATGGTGGGGAGGCTTGTCCCCATGATGGAGCTGGCTGAATCTACAATCCCCTACACCTTTATCCAGTCCTGTGCTCTGGAGCCTCCATACCAGGCAGTGATGCAACCAGTAAGAATGTTCTCCATGTATTGATGAAGGGTTTTGTCACAGAGCGTTGACTGTTTATTACCCTCCACACATACTGCCTCACCTGCTGAATTCCTCCAGTATTTTGCCTGTGTTGCTCAAGATTTCGATCTTCTGTGGAATCTCTTGTGTATATGAGGTGCTTGTGTTAATAGTTTGTGTAACAAACTGAATGTGATGTGAGGGGACTCACTAAAGTGTGATTGCATCTTTTCTGTTACTTAGGTTATTTCACTGTTTATCTTCACAGGCTTACATGAAGCTTGATCCTAATAAGACTGGCAGCATCTCTGTGAATGATATTAGCAAGTTCTATAACCCGAAGAAACACCCCAAAGTTTTATCAGGTAATGATAGAAGTCTGCTCACCATTATCATTCATTGCCACTTGGAGAAGCTGAATCAATCAAAGTCAGGTTTATTATCACTAACATATGTCATGAAACTTATTGTTTTGTGGTAGCAGTACAGTACAAGACATAAAAAGTTACTGTAAATTGCAATAAATAAACAGACAAAGAGTGCAAAAGAGAATAGCAGGATCAGGTTTATCACTACTGACAAAGGCCATGAAACTTGTTTTGTGGCAGTAGTATTGTGCAAGACATAAAGCTTATTATGATTTACAATAATAAATAAATAGTTGAAAGCTTCATAAGACATGGGAGCAGAATTAGGCCATTCAGTCCATTGTGTCTGCTCTCTCATTGCATTATGGCTGAACCTGGAACCCACTCAACCCCATACACCTGCCTTTTTGCCATAACCTTTGATGCCCTGACTGATCAGGAAATGATCAATTTCTGCCTTAAATATATCCACAGATTTGGCCTCCATTGTAGTCTGTGGCAGAGCAGTCCAGGCTTCGCTACTCTCAGGCTAAAAGAAATCCTCCTTACCTCTGTTCTAAAAGGTCGCTCCTCAAATTTGAGGCTGTGGCCTCTAGTTCTGGATACCACAACCATAGGTAGCATTCTCTCCACATCCACCCACTCTAGACCTTTCAACATTCGTTAGATTTCAATGAGATTTCCCTGCATTCTTCTAAATTCCTGTGAGTATAGGCACAAAGCTGCCAAATGCTCCTCAGATGTTTACCCCTTCATTACTGGAAGCATCCTCATGAACTTCCTCTGGACTCTCTCCAATGACAACACATCCTTTCTGAGGTATGGAGCCCAAAACTGTTGACAATACTCCAAGTGTGGCCTGACTAGTGTCTTCCACAGTGAGAATATGCAAAGTACTTGTTAAGTTCATCTGCTATTTCTTTGTCCATCATTACTACCTCACCCAGCATCATTTTTCAGTGGTTCATTATCAACTCTCACCCCTCTTTTACACTTTATATAACTGAAAAAACTTCTAGTATTCTGCTTTACATTACTGGTTTGTTTGCCTTCATATTTCAACTTTTCCCTTCTTATAGCTGTTTTAGCTGCCTTCTGTTGGGTTTTAAAGCTTCCCAATCATCTAACTTCCTACTCCCTTTTGCCACCTTGTATGCCCCTTTGTGGCTTTGTCAGCCGCAGTTTTCTACCCCTGCTTTTGAGAACAACTTCTGTGGGACATATGTGTTCTGCCCCAATCAGGTTTTTGATCACTAACAAGTGCTGTGAAATTTATTGTCTTGTGGCAGCAGTGCAGTACATACACAAAGAATTACTGTAAGCTCCAATAAGAAATACTGAATATATTAAAAATAAGTAGTGTAAAAAGAGAGCAAAATAGTGAAGTTATGTTCATGGATGTTTAGAAATCTGATGGCAGAGGGGTAAAAGCTGTTCCTAAAACTCAATAATAGTGAGCACAGAGTGATCCAGCACTGCAATGGGCACTTCAGGCCAGTGACTGGCACTGACCATCAATGCTCACTTATATAGATCTTCACTAATCACATTTGAGTTTTCTCAAATTCCCAGTCATTAACCCCCATTTGGGGAAGGGGTTGGATCTTTGGAACTTGTGGAACAGATTTATGAAATGGCTCAATGGACAGCATCACATTCATAGAGAGAATAAGGAAACTTCACACAGACAGCGACAGAGGTCAGGATTGAACGTGGGAGACGGGAGCTGTGAGGCAGCTACTTGACTGGCGATGGAACTCTTGTCAGCCCATGTACGCCATGTTCAAAATCTTTTCTTGAGAGTTTTAGTTAATTTTGGGTCAGGGATCACAAAATACCATGTAACTGCAGCGAAGTAAGTGAGTTTTGTTGTTGCATGGAACATTTCATGTGTACTGATTATTCTTTGCTAATGTTTTGCTATCTTTAATGGCATCATGGTTTGACTTCCTCATCAAATGGTGCCCTGCATTGTCTGAATCTATGATTCAAAGCTGAAGATTTAAAATCATGTGGTCATAGGAAGAGTATGCATACATCAGTGGGAGGAATTGAAATCGGGTTTTTGGCACCGTAATAGAGTTATGCTAACCGCTAAGCTACTGTCCCGCCCCTAATTGTGCGCAGATCCTGGCCTATGTTTGAAAACTTCCTTTCACAGAGTGCAAAGGAATTAAAGCAGTTCAGGGAGATTGATAACGAATGTAGGGTCAATCAGCAGGTAGAGGGATGAGGTGAGGTTGGCTGATAGGTTACAGATGTTACAAGATTCTGATTTGAGGGGTGGTGGGAGTAATCAATGATTGGAGATCTTGGTGGTCATGGAGACATTGGTACATCTACTGTGAGGAAGAGCTTTGAGAGGTTGGTCAAGGCCAGAATCGACTCCTGCCTAAGTAAGGACCTAGACGTGTTGCAATTTGCCTATCGCTACAATAGGGCTACAGCATTTGCAGTCTCACTGGGCATCCGCTTGGCCTTGGATCACCTGGACAATAGCAATACATACATCAGGCTGCTGTTAATAGATTACAGCTCAGCATTCAACAGAGTCAGACCTTTGGTACTAATCAATAAACTTCAAAACATAGACCTCTGTATCTCCCTCTGCAGCTGGATCCTTCCCTCCCTCATTGGGTAAAGAAATAACACCACTTCCTCAATGACAGTCAACACTGGTGCAGCTCAAGGATGCATGCTCAGATCACTGCTCTATTGTCTCTACATCCATGGTTGTCTGGCTAGGCACAGCACAAATACAGTTTATAGATTTGCTGATGACACAGCTATTGTTGACAGAATTTCAGATGGTAATGAGGAGGCGTACAGGAGTCAGGTAGATCATCTGGTTGAGTTAACAACAACCTTGCACTCAACGTCAGTAAGACCAAGGAATTGATTGTGGACTTCAGGTAGGGAAAGTCGAAGGAACACACACCAGTCCTCATTGAGGAATTAGCAGTGGAAAGAGTGACCATTTTCAAGTTCCTAGTTATCAGTATCTCAGAAGATATATTTCAATTATGAAGATGGCATGCCAGTGGCTATATTTCATTAGGAGTTTGAGGAGATTTAGTATGTCAGCAAAGATTCTATATTCTTGGTGTACTGTGGAGAGCATTCTCTGGTTCACTACCTTGTATGCAGGGACCACTGTACTGGATCAGAAAAAGCTGCAGAGGGTTGTAAGCTCAGTCAGCTCCATCATGAGCACTAGCCACCCCACCTTTGAGGACATCTTCAAAAAGCAATAGGTGAAGAAGGTGGCATCCATCATGAAGGACCCTCAGCACCCAGGACATCTTCTCATTGCTACCATCCAAGAGGAGGTACAGGATGTACCATTCAAATTCTTCATAGTACATAACTTGTTGAAGTAGTGAAATGGTTTCATTTTTATGCCCGGGTGTTTCTGGCATCTCCAGCCCTGAATAATTGAAACCAGAATGAGCAAAATGGTTTGGAATTGTCTTGCTGCTTATTTCTCACCAACTATCAGTGACAAAAATCACTTCCTGTTGATCAAAAACACATAAAACTGATGCTATTTAAAAATTGTTTGCTCGAAGCACAGTGTAGCATCTAACACCCACACAAATGTGTGCAACTGATGCTAGTTAGAACCTGTTCAGCAACAGGCTCCTGCCCCAATTAAACAGAATAGTTTTCCAAATAAACAATGGAAATCCTGGCAATTTTCTGAATTAGTTTTCATTCTTTGAGAGTTGTCCCAAATAAGAGGCTGATTAACCAATAGCCCAATTAACCAGAATCCACTATATTTATTACACTGCAAAACAACAAATTTCATGACATACTGTATTTTGGAGAAAATAAAGCTGATTCTGAGTCTGGTATGAAATACAGTTTCTGGAGAGTAATTCCTGCAAGATAGCTCGTCCCACTAGATCTTGCACTGTTTTACAATTGTAGTGTTACGTACCCCGTAACTGAGTCACTTACTAGCAAAGATAGAGAGGTCCGTTGAAGTCTGATGGTACTATTTTTAACAGTATTTATTGGTAAAAATACACAAAAAAAATCAATGCAAACATACAGATAATATACGTCGTCAATACTAAATCTAAAAGTGCGGGTATAATAATAATCAATAAGAAATAGCTCTATCATTGTCTAGGTAATAATGTATTGTCCGATGGAAATATAAAAGTCACTCAGTTCATTCAGTTCATACAGGCTGCAGCCTTTGGTTGGAGTCAAGAGAGAGATTTCAGAAACTTGCCAGCTTTTCCTTTTTATGATGTCGATCCTTCAAAATTTCGTTGGTGGTGGCCTCTTCGTTAGCTAAGCCATTCTTCCGTGGTAAACCCGCCAATTCCTAGGCAAAGGAAAAGGACGCACACAGGCCCCCCACCGGCTGTTGCTATTAAACGCTGTCACAGGATTTCTAGCGTTTCTCCTGGTGCGTCTGAAGGAGTTGTTCCCCAGATCCTCTTTTATCCTTACTCATGGGGTCTCAGATGTCAATCAGGTTGGGATGGCGCAATCCCTCAACCAGTCCACTCTGGTCATTCCCTGAGGGCTTCAATGAATAGTACAGTACTCAATACAATTCCGTCTCCAAGAGACAGTGGCCGTTATCCGTGGCTTTGTCTGGCTGAGGACAGGACACATTCCAACCTTGAGGATTCTCTCTCATTTCCTGGGTCCCAGACCCGAATTAATAGCAATCTTGTGATTCTTACAAAGGAGGGGGCAACTTTGTACCCTTTGGCCCCTCAGAGTTGCGGCACATTCGTAACAGTAGACATGTTGTTATTGGGACCTGGATGATGGGATGCCAGAGGAACTTCTCAGTTCTCCGTGGAGCGCATCACGATGCAGGTGCTGAGGGACAGGGACGGGACAGGTGACAGCTCAGTATCAGTGGATACCTGTAGGGGTTGAATTGGCCGTAGCTCACCCACAGTTTGTACACCCTCCTGCACATCTGGCACTGTTGAAGTCAATGAAACAGAGCAAAAGCACAGCTGGGCATGATGTAAAGCATCATCTCACTCAGAGTTTATTGTGTTGCCTGCAGTTAAAATCATAGAGTTATGCAGCACAGAAAAAGGTGGCCATTTGGACCAGCTCGTCCATGGCAACCGAACTACCTACCTGAGCTAGTCCTATTTTCCAGCAATTTGCCAATATTCCTCTAACCTTTCCCATCCATGAACTGCCAAAATGCCTTTTAAATGTCGTAATTGTACCCTCCTCTACGGTCTTCGCTGGAAACATCTTCAAAATATCCACTTCTCTCTGAAAGATTTTAAAGATTGAAGATTAACTTTGTCACATGTAAATCGAGACATCGAAACATGCAGAGTAATGCATTGTCTGTATCAGAGAGAAATACAATAAAGGATGTGCTGGGGGCAGACTTCAAGTGTTGCTATGTTCCTGATGCCAACATAGCAAGCCCACAACTTACTAACCCATATATCTTTGGAATGTCCTGCCCATGCCTCTGTGAAAGGGTTGCCCCTTTAAATTTTTCATTTCTCACATTAAACCTTTGGATTCCCCTACCCCATGGAAAAGATTTCAACCGTTTTGCTTATTTATATGCCTATATAAATATAAATTTATATTTATGATTTTCCAAGCTCCTCCCAAGTCCTAGTCTTACCAACAGGTCTACCCAAATCACATCTCCAAGTAATACTCAACATCTGATGAAGGTCTGAAACAGCCCAGTCCCTCATGGGTAAAGTCCTCCCCACCAGTGAGCAGATCTACAGGGAGCGCTGTCACAGGAAAGCAACATCCATCATCAAGGACCATCATCATCCAGACCATGTGCTGTTCTTGCTGCTACTTTCAGGAAGGAGATACAAGAGATACAGGACCATGATGGTCAAGGAGAGTTATTAGTCTTCAACCAGCAGGTTCCTGAAGTGGCGTGGATAACTTCACTCACCACAACCTATGGACTCCCTTTCAAGGACTCTACGACTCGTGGCCTCAATATTATTTATTTATTTGTTGTATTTGTACAGATTGTCTTCTTTTGCATGTTAGTTGCACACCAGTCTTTCTGTGTAGTTTTCCATTGATTCTGTTGTATTTCTTTGTTTTACGATGAACACTTGCAAGAAAATAAATCTTAAGTAATATTTGGTGACAAAGATTCAAAATAGATTTATTATCAAATTGTGTATGTAGTGCACAGCCCTGAGATTCACCCACCCGCAGACAGCCATGAAACAAAGAAACACCATCGAACCTGTTCCAAGAAAACATCAACCAACATGCGAGATAAAGAACAAATTGTGCAAATGGCAAAAAGCAAGCTAGTAACATCTGAATGTGAAACAGATTGGAGTGTTCAGTTTAATCCATTCAGTTCAGTTTAGCACTGTGACATTCACTAACTGCAGGCCACAGATAAACTTGCATAAGCAGCAAGAAAAGAGCAACCAGAAACTAGAGACACATGCAACACAAATTGCAGAGTCCAAAGCCGCAGGCCAACGTAACCTTTGACAACATCCTGCTCACAGCTGTCATATACGTAATTTGATTGTAAATTTACTTTGAATTTTGAAATATCTGCTTTGTTTTTCTTCACCAAAACTTGCTGAATATTAACAGTAGTTTCTGGTTTTATCAGATTTCTAGTGCCTGCTGTTTTATTTGATTTTCACTCAGCTTTGCTCACTCGGAGATTTCCACCTCTATCCCCAGTCTGTGACAACTTTCTGGACTGATGTTGTTCTCCTTACTGTTCTGCTGCAGGAGAATCTTCAGAGCAGCAGGTCCGCTCAGCGTTCCTGGACACCCTACAGGAGTACTGTGCCAGCCTGAATGAAGTGACATACTGTGAATTTGAATCCTATTACGAGGGTCTCAGCCTCGGAATTGCGAACGATGAAGATTTTGCCAACATCTTGAGAAACTGCTGGGGGGTCTGAGATTTTGAGAACAAACTGGACAAAGTCAGAAGGATCGTTACTTCTATGCACCTTCCAAATCGACGTGCCATTAGTTAATGGGTAGAAGCTAACTACAACATAGAACCCTGTAGTATCACTACAGAATGTTCCAGCTTTTCAGTTGGGCAGAGTTTAGCTCTACCATTTCTTAAAGATATTTAGTTTTTTTAAGGAGATATTTTTAGACCATAAGACCATAACGCAGAGGAGTAGAATTTGGCCATCGAATCTTCTCCGCCATGACCAATTTATTATCCCTCTCAACCCCATTTTCCTGTCTTCTCCACAGAACTTTTGACACTCTCACTAATAAAGAATTTATCAACCTCCACTTTAAGTACACCCAATGACTTGGCCTCCACAGCTGTCTGTGGCAATGATTTCCGCAGATTTTCCACCCTTCAGCTAAAGATATGCTTCCTCACCTCTGTTCTAAATGGAATCCCTCTATTCTGAGGCTGTGTCCTAGGCTCCCTAAATATAGTAAACATCCACTCCACGTCCACTCTATTTAGACCTTTCAATATTTGATAGGTTTCAATGACATCCCACCTTGTTCTTCTAAACTTCAGTGAGATCATCAAATGTTTCGTGGCACTAGATGGGATAGGAACCTCTACCAGGAAGAAAATCCTTCAGATTTTATGTCCAATGAGCACCAGTAATATGCATTTTCCTGCCCTACTTCTGTCGTCTGAAGATTTACTTGTTCACCAGTGGATTTTCAGCGAAGTGTATTTATTATTCCAAGCGCTTATAAGACTATTCAGCCCATTGAGTCTGCTCTTACTAATCAATAGCCTAGCCTTTGCTTTAAATATACCCAATGATTTGCCTTTCATAGCTATGTCAGGAAAGTAAGTAAATTACTTCTTAGAAGTCCTTAGACCATAAATTTAAAGTATTTAAGGTTCTGAAAATTGAATATGTTAATCCTGGTCTACAAGACCTGGGGGGTTGGTGTTGATGGATTAGTTTGTATTGTGGTGTATGCATCAAATGCAAGACAATGTCTCTTTTGCCAGTCACTGTCACTGCACAGTCATTCTTCATTGCCTGGATGGCACATCAAGATTTTCTGGTGATGTGGGACACTTGGATAAATATAAATCTGTAATTCCCAGTGAAAATTTAAAAAAACTGTAGATGCTGGAAAACTGAAACAAAATTTGAAAGCACTGGAAATACTCAGGTCAGACATTGTCTCTGAAGAAAGAATCAGAGAACGTTTTGAGTTTGCTTCAGTTCTTGCAGTGTAAGTATCAAAAGGTGTTGATGTATTTTCAATAGGACCCCAACACAAAAACTGTTGGCTGAATTGGAGTATATATTTATAGTATACCAGTCTTTGAGTATCATCCCTCTTGGATAAATGTAAGGTACCAGGTTCATTTACCTTGATGCATTTCAATGACAGAAGAACCCAGCAAGTCAGGCAGTACCTATGGAGGAGAATAGACAATTGCTGTCTCAGGCCGAGACCCTTCACCAGGAGTCCTGATAAAGGATCTTGGCCTGACACATTGACTGTTTATTCCCCTCCATAGATGATATGCTGAGTTCTTCCAGCATCTGTTGCTCAAGATTTCCAGTGTCTGCAGAATCTTTTGTGTTAATGCATTTCAATGGTGTCTTAGTTTTCTGTGCTGTATGGAGCAGGTATGTGCAGTGCAGACAAACCTCCCCACTTCTCTCCACGTTATATCCTTTGTTTCACATCATCTTCTCCTCTTTACCCAATCTTGACACCACAGTCACTCTCTCTCCACTCTGGGAAGGGAATTTCTTTCTGAATTCAGTATTTTATTGATGCCTACTAGTTGTATTCTTTCAACTTGTCTTCTATTTAATTGTGTATGGTGGTGTATATATAATATTGCATACTAGAGCTCTATGTCACAAGCTCTACAACATGAAGTATACACGGGATAAGTTATGTTTTCACAAACATTGTTACCAATATATTAAATACACCGATTTCTGTGTAACCTGTTGTGTGAATGAAGGACAGGATTTCTTGCAATGCCTTTGGGATGGACATGTGAGGGAATTTGAATGAGTTGTAAAGGATTATAAATAAGCTTTATTTGTCAATGTATATTGAAGTATGGAAGCGTACTTTCAAATGCATTTTTTTGTTAACGACCAACACAGTCCAAGGATGTGCTGGGGACATAGTACTCCCACAATTTACTAACGCTAACCATAATGCTATTAACCATAATGAGATTGCTGGTGCCTTGACCAGTATCTTCATGTCCCCTCTAGGCACAGGTGAGGTCCTGGAGGACTGGCGTGTGGCTAATATTGTACCTCTATTTAGGAAAGGAACAAGGGAAAATCCTGGGAAGTATAGACCAGCGAGTCTCATGTCAGTTGTAGGAAATTTGCTGGAGAACATTCTTGGGGATAGAAGAAATGAGCATTTGGAAACCCAAAGCCTAATTAGGGAGAGCCAGCATGGCTTTATGCAGGGCAGGTCGTGAATAACCAACTTGATTGAGTTTTTGACAAGATGACAAGAGAGATTGATGAAGGGAGAGGGATGGACGTTGTCTACATGGATGTTAGTGAGGTGTTTGACAAAGTCCTTCAAGGGAGGCTAATCCAGAAGATTAAGATGCATGGGGTCTGTGGAGAGTTGACTGCTTGGATTCAGAACTGGCTTGTGAATAGAACACAAAGGGTAGTGGTTGAAGGGACTTATTTGAGCTGGAGGTCTGGAATTAGTGGTGTTCCACAGGGATCTGTGCTGGGACCTCTGCTGTTTGTGATGTATATGTATATAAATGATCTGGATGAAAATGTAAATGGGTGGGTTAGTAAGTTTGCAGATGATAACAAGATTGGTGGAGTTGTGGATAGTGTAGAAGACTGGCAAAGAATAAAATGCAATATAAATCATATGCAGATATGGGCAAAGAAAAGGTAGATGGAGTTTAACCCACATCAATGTGAGGTGTTGCTCCTTGGTCAGGCAAATAAGGACAAGTGTTGCTGAGCAGAGATCTTGGGATCCAAGTTCATAGCTCCTTGAAAGTAGCTAAATTGGTTGATAGGGTGATTAAGAAGGCTTATTGAATGCTTGCTTTTATTAGTTAAGACATTGAGTTCAAAAGTCAAGAGGTTGTGTTGCAATCTTATACAGTTCTGGCTAGGCCACATCTGCAGTATTGCATACAGTTCTGGTCGTCCCACTATATTAACGATGTTGAGGCTTTGGAGAGGGTGCAGAAGAGGTTTACCAGGATGCTACCTGGTTTAGAGGGCATGTGCTATGATGAAAGGCTGGATAATCTTGGGTTGTTTTCTCTGAAGTGGTGGAGGCTGAGAAAGATAGAGGTTTATCAGATTATGAGAGGCATAGATGGAGTATACAGTGAGTATCTTCTTCCCAGAGCAGCAGTGTCTAATACCAGAGGGCATGCATTTAAGGTAAGAGGATGTAGGTTCAAGGATGATGTGAGGGGTAAGTTTTTTACTCAAGAGATTGGTGGATGCCTGGAATGCACTGCCTGGTATAGAGGCAAATAGATTAGAGGCTTTTAAGAGATGTTTAAATAGACACATGAATGTGAGGAAGATGGGATGGATATGGACATGGTGTAGCTAGGAGGGATTTGTGCTTGGGTGTTTTTGATTTGCTTTTTATTACCTGTGATTTATTTTCTTGCAAGCATTCATGTTATTTTTTGGAATGTTGGAAGCTGGAGCTCCCACGTCATCATTGGAGAACATACAAATTATTTGGAGACAGAGATGGGAATTGAATCTGGATTGCTGATCACCGGCACTGTAAATTGTTGTTTTACTGTGCTGCCCCACTGTTATTTAAACTCATGATGCAGGCAGATGGAGGAGAATGACAGGAACTGCCCCATTGTCTGGGGGGAGGGGAGAGGGTTGAGAACCAGGCGACAGAAAATGACATGCAAAGAAGTCATTTATACAGAGAGTGGAAAAGATCTAAAATGCAGTGCAGCAACTCGGCAGTGGTGGTTGTAATGGATTAAATATGGAGCACATTAAGTAAGTGAAGTGTCTGAAATGCCAGAAATTGTTGGGCCATGAGATGAGACTGGTGGGTTGTGATGATCTGGATTGTTCCAACATAATGCTGTGCATTCCAAGATTTTCTCTCCCAGGGGGATGGTAACATTTCTTTCTCCCCCAGTGTGGAATTGTTTTTGACATTATTGCTGCATGGAATTATAGTCAATTATTGAAATGAAAGACAGTATAATTACATTAATTGTCAAACATTGTTTAGATGCATATAATTTTTTATTTCCTACATAGTTGCAGGGAATAGAAACTGACCCTTCAGCCCATCTAATCCATACCAACCAGTTGTTCTGCTTAGTCCCATCAACCTACACCTGGATCATAGCCCTCCAAACCCCTTCTATCCATGTTCATATCCAAACTTCTCTTTGAAGTTGTAATCGAACCCACGCCCACTGGCAGCTTGTTTTACACTTGTACCACCCTCTGAGTAAAGAAATTCCTGCTCATGTTCCCTTTAAGTATTTCACCTTTCACCTTTAACCTATGACCTTTAGGTCTAGTCTCACCCAACCTCAATGGAAAAAGCTTGCTTGTACAGTACTGTGCAAAAGTCTTAGGCATTGCAGATATTCTTATATGGTTTAAGATAGTATGGCCTTTACTATCCTTGATATCAACATCATTAAAGCTGTCTGGGATTACCTGAACAGAAACAAGTGAGACAGCCAAAGTCTGCAGAAGAACCTACCTAACAGATGATTTTCTTATAAAACTGCACAACAGTGTACCTAAGAGAATTGATGCAGTTTTAAAGGCAAAAGGTAGTTACACCAAATATTGACTTGAGCAACACACACAAGACGCTGGAAGAACTCAGCAGAACTCTTCTATGGAAAAAATTTAACAGCTGACATTTTGGTCTGAAATATTGACTTTTTACTCTTTTCCATAGATGGTGCCTGGCCTTCTGAGTTCCTCCAGTATTTTGTATGTGTGGCTTAGACTTCCAGCATCTGCAGATTTTCTCATTTGTAAATATTGATTTGATTTAGTTTTTACTGTTTACTTTTTACTGATCTTCATAGTAATTTTTTGATACTTAGAAATTTTTCATGTCATTATTCTTGAAAGCATCTTCGCTTCACAGAATTCTTTTACATGTGCCTAAGTACTGTATTTACCCCATCTCTTCCCCTCATAATTTTGTATACCTCTTTGTATACATGTCCAAGTATGGATTATCATCAAAATAGGGGAGAAAGTGAAATTGTTGCAGTGAGGAGAATAGATGTGTTTCCAGTAATGCTTTATAACACTCTCCATGGTCCTGCTGCAGGTAGTTGGAATGAGGCAGAAGACTAAACTGGCTTGAATTAAATGACATGAAGGGTCTGTTTCTGTGCTGAGGTCCTCCATGACTCCATGTCAGTCTTGACCCAATGAGCCAAGGTTGAATCTTGCTTTAATCTCTGAAACAGAATGTCAGGATTAGTTCAGATCTACAGTCTTAGTTGTCCGACCTGTGGTTAATAATAGAATTCCATAATAAGACCAAGAGCACCCCACCTGGCCCTACAGTCCATCTATTCAATGGGAGATCTGTGCTCCAATTCCACATGCACCTGTGTCTGCATCTCAAAGCTTAAAATTCAAAGTCAGTTTATTATCAAAGTACATATACGTCACCATATAATACCCTGTGGGCATTTTCTTGAGGGGAGGGACTTGAGGGGCAGGTTTTTTCCTTCAATTGGTTGGTATCAAAGAATTGGACCAAAGGTCTGTCTCTGTGTTATATAACTCAAAAACTATCTTGACACCGGTCCCTTCACCCCCCCCCCCTTGAATCTTGAGCAACACTCACAAAATACTGGAGGAACCCAGGAGGGCAGGCAGCATTCATGGAGGGGAATTAAACAGTTGACTTTCTGGGCTGAGACACTAGAATTTTAATGTGTTTGTGGAGCAAGCTGCTAAAGGAGATGGTGGAGGTGGGTACAATTACATTGTTTAAAAGACATTTGTACATGCAGACATTAGTGGCAGCAGATGTGGAATCAAGAGCAACACACAGCTGGAGGAACTCAGCAAGTCAGGCAGTATCTATAGAGGAAAAAGACAGTCAAGGTTTTGAGTCAACACCCTTCACTGTACCGAACGTGGTGAATGGATAGGTATGTAGGCTAGAAAACTAATACAAATCTAGAGTCATTTAGCACTCTAACAGGTCCTGCGTCCCAACGAGCTGATTAATACTCCCATTGTGATGGGTCAAATTACAGGCATTGTGGACTACCAAATGGCAGGCAACTTGAATGGTATGGAAGAGCTGGGCCCAAGGGTCTGTCTCCGAGTTTATGGCTATCTACCCTCTCAAGGGTCTTGAGCATCACACACAAAATGCCAGAGGAAATCAGCAAATTGTGCAGCATCTCTAGAAAAAAGTCAACGTATTGAGGTCCTAAAATCTTAATGTGTTTGAATATTCTCTTGAACTGCATGGAGTTAAAATAATTCCTTTAACTGTATCCATGCCATTCACCTCAACGCTTTAGTGCTACGTTCGAGACACCACGTTAATGCAACTGGCTGTACGAGCGATGCCCGCATGATGCAACCCGGTCCATAGATGCGCAGGCGCCCGTCGTCAGGCAGCTGATCTCGGCGTGGACAAGAGAGGCCGGCCGCTGAACGGCAGCCCCGTCGCGGCGGGGGTTGCGTCCGCCTAGGGTGTTGGTCGGGTCTGCGGGGAAAGCGATGCCGCGGCTGGGGACGGTGCAGCAGAAGATCCCCTGTGCCTTCACCACCGAGCTGCGGCAGGAGGCGGCCACCAAGCGGCCCAACCAGGTAGGAAGCTGGAACAGGGCAAAGGCGGCACAGTGCACCGCCAGTAAGGTGCATTACCGCCATCTACTGTAATGGAGTATCAAAGGAGCCGTGGCGGGGATCAGATCCTTCCTCAAACTTGTTTTAATTAACAACTTCACCAGGGCGCTGCACGACCGTCTCTGCCTCGGGTGGTCTAGGCACCCCAGAACTGCCCAACAATTGCCTGAACAGTTCCAACTAATATCTATGGCACACTATGATCGCATGTGGCTTCATAGTTTCCTGTATTGACTATAGTATCTACTTCTGACTTAGTGCCTATATTGCTATAACATCTGCTGGTTCATTATCCGATACACACACATGTGCAGTATCGAACAAAACTGTACTATTCCTGCCCTCTTCCATCGATAGATCAGGTCTCTTTGAATGGTTAGATTCCAAACTCTGCAGTACCTTGGCCCAATCTGAGCAGATTACGACTCTGTTTGGCTTAATTTGTTGAACCCATTGCAGACTAATGATAATGGCCATCAATTCTGCGGAATAGGCAGACAACCCACCTGTCAGCCTTTCCCCAGCCTCAACATTAGACCAAGAAAAAAATATCCCTGATGCAACCTAATTAATAACTGGATCTTTAGAACCATCTATAAATATAGGCAAAATGGAAAAATACCACTGTTGTAAATGACTGGACACACCATCGCCACCCACAAGACCCTGGCTATCCTCTAGTAACATCAAATCTGTTCCCGCATCTGGAAATTTACACAGTGGAACTCCTAGCCAGGCCACAGTTGGGGCAATCCTCGAATCCCCAAGACCATGCTCATGCACATATTTCCCAATTATCCACCCAAAATATTTACCAACTCTGCTAGTATATTCTCAACAATCGATTAAAACAGACTGCATCAAATGGAATATCTCCAGCATGCAAGGTTCAATTTTCTCTCTGCAGGTCAAAAGGCATCTTGCCTCGTTCAACCATCTCTAGGTGTGGTCTGGATGCTGCACTACAGATTCTAAGTACACTGGCCTATAGAACATCCAATCTATATATAACTGAATAAGATGCTGCTCCATAAATCATACAACCATAATCCAGACAAGCGGAATAAATTGTCAGTGGAACACCCTAGAAGTGACCCAATCCACAGCTTTCTCCCCGTTGCATGCATTTTAAATCTCATACCTGCAACGACGACGACGACTTTCTGGGTCAGAAGTGCAGAATGTGAGGTTTCAGTTTTTAATGCAAGGCTGGGAGTTCAATTATTGCTGCTTCATGTAGGGCTGTCAGAATTGCATTAACCTGTCCCATTCCCAGAGAGAGTCAATGTGAGGTTCTCAGGAGCAAGCAGCTTCTGATTGAATAAGCCCCCGGTCCTGGGTGAAAGAAGGTGCATGCATTTATGTAGCACCTTTAATTTAAAATATCCCAAAGTGGGTTGTGGTCAAAGGCGGGCAAAGCCAGTTGTACACTGTGAGTTTCCACAAGGGACAGTAGATAGCTTGTCTATTAGAGAGTTGTCAAAGTCACCTTGAGATTCATTTTCTTGCAGGCATTTACAGGAAAAATAAAGAAATACAATAGAATTTATGGAATCTATACATGAACAGAGACTGACAAACAATCAATGTGTAAAAGAAGACAATGCAGAACAAAGCACAACAGAGCAAGTGCAGTGCAGCCAGACAATAAGTTTAAGGTCACAATAAGGTGCATTGTGAGAGCAGCAGCCTTTTTTGTGCAGGATGGTTTTGTGGTGAATACCAGTTCAGGTTGGCTGCTGTAAATTGTCCCTTGTGTACAGATAAGGGTTAGGATCTGGGAAGAGTTAATGAGAATGTGGGGGGTTGATACAGACTTAATGGGTAGTTTATGCGATGGGTTTCTCTGGGTTACTTTATGCCAAACAGGTTTGTTGTGTGTTGGTTTGTGTGATTATGGTTGTTGTAAGAGGGAGAAAAATTCATGCAGCATGATAGCATAGCAGTTAGCATAACATTACTACAGCACCATCTATAAGATTGGAGTTCAATTTCTGCTGCTGTCTGTAAGGAATTTGTAAGTCTTCCCTGTGACTTCAATTTCCTCCAGGTGCTCCAGTTTCCTCCCATGTTCCAAAGTAGTGGGTATGCCTAAAAAACATAGTGGATACGGACCAGTCCATCATGGGTAATCCCCCCCCCCCCCACCCGCCCAGCATTGAACACATCTACACAGAGGAGTGTTGCTGGAAAGTGGAATCCATCACCAAGGACCCCTCGCCATCCAGGCCCTGCTGTCTTCTCGCTGCTGCCATCAGGAAGAAGGTACAGGGGACTCGGGACCTGCACCACCATGTTCAGGAACAGTTATTACCCAACCATTAGGCTCTTGAACCAGAGGGGATAACTACACTCTACTTCACTTGCTCCATTACTGAACTATTCCCACAAATTATGGACTCACTTTCAAGGACCCTTCATCTCACATTCTCTATATTTATTGCCTATTTATTTATTATTATTTTTCTTTCTGTGTTTCAGAATCATGTTTAGGATAACTGACATACTGTATGTCATGAAATTTGTTGTTATGCAGTAACAGTATATTGCAATACATAAAACCTGTGAATTATATTAAGAAGCATATATAAAAATGTTTAAATATGCGGTGCAAAAAGAGAGAAAAAAAGTAGTGAGGTAGTGTTCATTGGTTCAATGTACATTCAGAACTGATGACAGAGAGGAAGAAGCCATTCCTGAATCATTGAGTGTGATTCTTCAGGCTTCTGTACCTCCTTCCTGGTGGCAACAATGAGAAGAGAGCATGTCCTGGGTATCCTTAATGATGCATGCTGCCTTTATGAGGCATCGCTCCTTGAAGATATCCTGGATGCTAGTATGCTAGTGAGCTAGTGCCCATGATGGAGCTGACTGAGTTTACAGCCCTGCAGCTTATTTCGATCCTGTGCTGTGACCCCTCCAAACTAGATGGTGATACAGCCAGTTAGAATTTACACAGTCTGTTTATTTTTACACATTGGTGGTTGTCTGTCCAGTTGTGGGCAGGTTTTCAAATTGTGTTTCTTGTACTTACTGTGATTGCCCAGAAGAAAATGAATCTCAGGGTTGTATATGTTGACATATACATACTTTGATAATAAATTTACATTGAATGTTGAACTTTGCAGATGTATGGGTGAGTTGTGGGCATATTATTTTGGTGCCGCAAGTGTGGTGAACTTGTGGGCTGACCCCAGCACAATCTTTGCTGATTTGATGCGAATGACACATTTCATTTTATTTTGATATTCATGTGACAGGTCAAGCTAATCTAAAATTAGTGAGAGCTAATAACTAGTCAATAGGGATGTGGATTGTTCTGATATTGTGACAAGGAACCACGGGCAAAGGTAGACACGCAATGCAGCAGTGACAACACCCAAGTCTCAGGAACTTCACTAATTATGTTACAGCATGTTGCAATAGAAAACTGGATTTGCTGTAAACAAAATTAGAGCTGTAGATAATCATTTTTACTCAGCAATTAAGATCTACTTAAAGTCTTTCTATAACCGCCATTCCGCTATCAAAACCCAGTTTTAGTGCTAATTAAGTTTCTGCGTAATCTTGTCAGCTGAGGATGTACAAGCTTGCAAGTGAATCAATGGGGTCTCTACACACTGATTTTCAAGGATTCTTTACAACTCAGGTTCTTGGTATTTTTGTATTTGCAGTTTGTCTTTTGCACATTGGTGGTTTGTCAGTCTTTGTTATATGTGGATTTTTGTAGACCGTGTTGAGTTGCTTTATTTTTCCTGTAAGAAAATGAATCTCAAGGTAACATACTGTACATGTAATCTGATAATCCATGCTCAGGTAGATCAGCTTTGACTGGCTTCGCAGTGTGGGTAACAGTTTTTTTACTATACCGCCTGTTATTTCAAACACCAACTCCGTGTGGCCTCTTGGTTTGCTCCTGCAACAGGGTTTTCCATTGAGAAAGCATCGATCTGTGGAACCTGGCTGAGCACTCAACACTCATCAACTTGTGTTCAGTCTTACAGAGTCTTGGCCAATGGAGAGCTGAGTCCGACGGCGCTGGCAGCAAACATCCACCAAGCAGTCGCTACGGAGAAAGTGGATGGCACTTGCTGTTACGTCACAAACTACAAAGGTAACGGGACGACGGGAAGCCATTTTTCTGCAACGTACATTCAGAACACTGGAGGAACTCAGCAAGTCAGGCAGCATCCATGGAGGGGAATAAAAAGTCATTAGTTTCCAGTATCTGAAACTGTTCATTCCCTTCCATAGATGCTGCCTGACCTGAGTTCCTGCTGCATTTTGTGTGTGTGTGTTACATAAGATTTCTGGCATCTGCAGAATCTCCTGTGTGTTAGCCGTTTGACAGTGTTGGAGGCAGCAATGTGTATAAACCTGCGGCGGAGGTGTGTATATAACAGATGCTTAAGTACTTTGCAACTCCACCAATATATACAAGATCTTAGAGGAACTCAGCAGGCCAAGCAGCATCTTGGTGTTGCTTGGGATTTCAGCTATCTGCAGATTCTCTTGTGTTTATGATTTGCCCCTCCACTAGCTGGTCAGAATGCCTTGCCAAAACATTTTGTGACATCCAGCAGTTAACCAGGGTTTCAGGGTGGAATGTGGTCCAACCTCACTAAAATGCCTGTTGTTTTATATTTCTAGCAGCTATCTGGAATAGGGGTAGCTTTGTGAACATTGCTTCGGCAGTGTACCTGATTTTAAATCTCGGGGGGTAGGGCTCTCCCAATTACCAGCTCTGCTATCAACAACATTTCCCTGAGGCCAGCATAGAATCAGGTCCTTTGTGCTGACCAAGATCTCCATCTAAGTTCATTCCATTTGCCAGTGTTTGGCCTGTTTCCCTCAAAACCTCTTCGGTCCATGTACCTGTCCAACTGTCTCTACCTTAGTCACTTCCTCTGGAAGCTCATTAAATACACTGACCACCCTCTGGGAGGGAAAAAAGTAGTCTCTTAAGTTCTTATTAAATCTTTCCCTTTTCATTAAAAACTGGTGCCCCCCTAGTTCTTGATTTCCAAACTCAGGGAAAGAGACTGCACATTCACCGTATCTATGCCCCTTGTGATTTTATACTCCTCCGTAAGATCTCCTCTCAGTCTCCTATGTTACAAAGATTAAAGATCAAGCCTGTCCAGCCTCTCCCTATAACTCTGCCTCTCAAGTCCTGGCAACGTCCTCGTTAGTTTTTTCTGGTTTAGTAACATCTTTCCAAGAGTATGCAGTATTCTATCTGTGTCCATCCACCATCTCGTACAACTGCACCATGACCTGCCAGCTGACTTGAACTGTCCTGTGGTCCTCCTGCCCCCCATGTCCCAAAGAAATTCTGACTGATGGGTAACTGGCTTCTGTGAATTATCTTTTGCTTAGGTAGGGGGAATGAGAACCAGGGTGGAGTTGTGAGAAAGAATAGATGTCAGGGGATAAATTATAAAGTTGTTCTGAGAGCTGGTATAGACTAGATGGACAGAATGGGTTGTGTCGTTAGCAACTGTGAGATGCAGTTTGAGTTTGGGACAATTGCATGCTCTTTGTCTCCAATTGGAACCACAATGCAGTAGGGAACTTGGTTCATTTAGGGATTGTACAGTCAGCAACAGAATCTGAATCAAGTTTATTATCACTGTTGTGAAATTTGTTTTTTTGTGGCGGCAGTGCAGTAATGAAAAATTACTTTGTATTTCAAAATAGCAATAAGTAGAGCAGAAGAGGAGTAATGAGGTCACACTCTCGTTTGGCTGCCCTTGATCGGGAGTCTCAAAGGTCGGCTTTCTTCCTGCATGTCCAGACGTGGAATGTGGAATATAGAGCGGTACAGGCTGAGGCATCCCCCCCTCCTGCTGAACCCTAACAGTTTTCCATGGCGATGGCAAGACACAGCGATGTTTTGTGTGTTAGCTAACCATTCTACTAAATATACTTTTCCTAGACTATGATTGCTGTAATCAGCAGCCTGTGATTTCCCTTTGGGCGCTGGGCTTTCAAACCGTCTGATCAGCCTGGGTATTTTTGCAGGACTTGGCGAACTGGTCTCTAGAGAATGTAGGTACGGCCTTTGCTGGGGTGGAGTTCGGGCCAGATTGAAGTGGCGAGGCCTGGGCCCGGGCCTAAGAGTGAGGGATGGATCAGTGTTCAGCTCATTACTCCCTGAGGCTTTATTTGTGTCAGCACTTCCCAAATAGCCCTCCGTTTTTCTTTCATTCATGTGCCTATCTAATGGTCTCTTAAGTGGATCTGCCTCGACCGCCACACCCAGCAATGCATTCCCCACACCCATCACTCTCTCTGTAAGTTAAAAAAAAACTGCTGTGCTATCTCACCGAAACTTTCCTCCACCCACCTTAAAAGTATGTTTTCTGGTATTAGCCATTTCTACCCTGGGAAACTTCTCAGCCCAGCTGTGCAACAGTGTCCTGTTGTAACCTACAACCCTCTACACTATCCACACCACCACCGACCTTCGTGTCATCCACAAGCTTACTAACCCCTTCTCCACTCCTCATCCAAGTCATTTATAAAAATCAAAGAAAGAGCAAGTGCCTCAGAACAGATCCTCCGTACTGCTAAGAATCCTGCCATTCGCCTTGTACTCTGCTCTCGTTTGATTTTTTTTTCCAAAGCACGTCACTTCACACTTACCTGGAATTGAATGGATTTTTGTGTGAAACTTTTGGAGTGATAATTGAACTCACAATCTTCCGACACTAGGCAAGAGAACCGGACTCCCAGGTTGTGGTAAATGTTTTAGCTGTTATTCAGCAATATCTCCCCAAAATCTTTTGCTCTTGTGACCAGACATTCACTGATTTGGACACTGGTAGGTCTTACAACCTGACTCTTAGCAGCAACTGTTGGAGCTGCAGAAGGCGTAAGCAACACACACAGACTCAAGAGACGAAACACAAGATGCTGGAGGTCCGGCAACATCTATGCAGGGAAATAAATAACTCCCTACTCCCTCTAGTAAGCACTATAAGGATTTTAAGAGAAAAATCTTAACACCATCTTAAAAGTTTCTTGTGCCATGCAGATAATCTAATCAACCATTCTAGTTAGCTGCACCCCCCACATCTTCTGTCTATTTCCCCATAATTTCTGCACTGCAAAAACTTTAAACTGCTTTTTATAATGTGTTTATATTGTAAATATGTATTGGTATTTATGTATTTTATACCAGATCTTTGGGCAGATGAAACCTAGTTTGTTTCTCTCTAACCGGCAGCTTGCCAAATCTTTGTGAAGCTTCAGTCATGTGTGTTTGGTTAATTAGTGCATTGTGACTATTGGCAGGTTTGCCATTTCTCTGGGCCCGACTCGATCGGAAACCGATCAAGCAGTCTGAGAAGCGATTCAGGAAGTTTCAATTGTCAAGATCCAGCACTGGTAATTACAAGCTCCTTTCTTAGCAGGTTGTGTGTTCGTAACCAACAGTTTATTGCGAGTTTCCCTGTGGAGCACTGGTTGTTTCTCCCTGTTCTAACAGCTGTCTTCTTGTTACCTTGTAAAGCAGCCAGCATTATCAAAGACCCTACCACCCCAGACATTCTCTCTTCTCCCCTCTGCCATGTAGGAAAAGTTATGAAAGCCCGAAAGCATGTAGCACTTGGCTCAAGGGCAGTATTTATCCCTCTGTAATCAGACTGTTGAATGGACATCAAGTATGATAAGATGGACTCGACCTCACAATTTATCTTATGATCTTGCACTTCTATCATTTACCTGCACTGCACTTTCTGTGGGTTTGACACTTTATTCTGCATTGTTATTGTTTTATCTTGTTCTGTCTCAATGCAATGTTTAATGATCTGATCTGTATGAACAGTATACAAGACAAGCTTTCACTGTCTCTTGGTACATGTGACAATAAACCCATTCTAATACCAATAAATGGAGGGAAGTTAGAAACTGGAAAACACTCAACTGATCGGGCAGCAGCTATGGAGAGAGAAGTAGAATTATGGTTTGGGATCGATAAGTTTTCATTCTGACTGTGAATAGGGCAGGCAGGTGAGGAGAGAGCAAGGGTGATGACTCTGCAATTCATTGCCATAGACAGCCGGGGAGGCCTAGTCATTGTGTATATTTAAAGCTGAGGTTGATAGGTTCTTGAGTAATACAGCAAAGATTACGGGGAGAAGGCAGGAGAATGGGGTTGAGAAGGGTAATAAATCAGCCATGATAGAATGGCAAAGAAGATTTGATAGGCTGAATGACTTAAATCTGTTCCTTTGTGTCAAGGTCATTGTGAAAGGTGTATGGTGTAATACTGTATTTAAAGCATGAGAGATGAAAATAATTGGTCAGGATAAACAGAGGTTAATAATTGGACAAAATGCGAAGACATTGGGGAGGAGGGAGGGATGAATGACAGAGACTGAATTGTCGCAAACAGCTGTGTTCTGAAAAATTAGGGCAGTGTTTGTAGCTTGAAACTTGACGATAATGATGGTTTAATGCCGGGAACACACAAAATACTGGAGGAACTTGGCAGCTGAGGCAGCATCTGTGGAGGGAAATGGACAGTAAGTATTTCTGGTCAAGGTTCTACATCTCACAGTCAGACCCGAACTGTTGACTCTCCATTTCTTCCCACAGATGCTCCTGACCTGCTGAAATCCTCCAGCACTTTGCATTGGCTTCAGATTTGAGATTCTGCCCTCTCATGTGTTTAATGTCGGGGTTGATTTACATGTGGAATGTGTCTGATCTCTGTGAAAGGCCCAAGGAATTGGAATGGGTTTATTATTGTCACATGTACCAAGAGACAGTGAAAAGCTTGTCTTGCATACTATTCATACAGATCAAATCATTACACGGTTCATTGACATTAAACAAGGTAAAAACAATAACAATGCAGAATAAAGTAGAACAGCTACAGAGAAAATGCAGGTAAACAGTAAGGTGTAAGTTTATGAGGTAGCTCATGAGATCGAGTCTATCTTATCGTACTATGAGACCACTCTGTAGAATTATAACCCTTGATCCTGATGGTATGTACTTTCAGACTTTAGTGTCTTCTGCATGGGAGAGGGGAGAAGAGGGAATATCTGGGTGGGTGTGAGGTCTTCGATATGCTGGCTGCTTTACTGAGGCAGCAAGAAATGTAGTCAGATTCCATAGAGAAGCTGGTTCCTGTGATGGCTGAGCTGCGTCCACAACTCTGCAGTTTCTTGCGGTCACGTGCAGAGCAGTTGCCATTACCAAGCTGTGATACATCTGGATAGGGTGATTTCTATAATGTATTGATAAAAATTGGTAAAGGTCAACAGGACAAAGTCAAATTAGCCTCCCGAGGAAGTAGACGTGTTGGTGAACTTTCTCTCTCAGCCAATAAGTGTCATTGGAGAAGTGTGGAGACGGGATGGGAGAATCCCAGCTGTGGACGGAGGGAAGGGCTTTGATGAGGAGACTGCTCAGTCTCCCTTTGGGATATCCACTTCGGAAGCAGTAGTGGCAAGAGGTGGAAGGGTTTTGTCAATCCATGTGAGAATTGAGATTAAAATCAGTTAGTATTATAACCCCTGTGCTTGCCCAAAAAGGTGCTGTGGGAAGGGCTGTGTACTAGGGAATAAGGTGCAAGATCGTAGTGAGGTAAATTATGAGGTCAAGAATCCATCTTATCATACTATGGAACCAATCAATAGTCATGTAACAGTGGGATGAAGCTGTTTTTTGAGCATGATGGTATGTACTTCCAGGTGTTTGTAACCTGCCGAATGGGAGGAGAGAGAAAAGAATGTCCAAGGTGTATGGTGTCCTTAATTATGCTGGCTGCTTTATGGAGGCTGCAGCAAGGCTAGAGAGATCCTGGAAAGGAAGTTGGTTTTCGTGATGTCCTGAGCTGTGTCTGCAATTCTCTGCTGCTTCTTGCAGTTGCCAGTTGAAGTTATTGTCAAATGTGTGGCTGTAATGACAAATTCAGCACTCTCTCACTGGTGTCATTGTTCATGTGGACAACATGCCCCTGGGCCTGAGAGCTGAGGTGTGCTGGTGGTGCTTGTTGATGGCTTCCAGCCAACTCGACCCTATATAAACCCTGGAGCTGGCTAGAAGCTGAGTTACAGCTGTTGATTGTGATGGATTTTATTTTGTTTCTTCCTCAGAGTTCACTTGGAATATCGACAGTGACTTCAGGGCAGTTCCTGATGCCTGGATTCCAGCACATGGAGTTGCCCAGTCAGAAGGCAGACCACAGCCTGATGAGAATGGACACATTCCTGGTGAGGGAGTATGTACTATGCTTGGAGTATTGTTTGCAGATCTGGTCACTCCATTACATTCTGTGCATTTCTGGCCACCTCATTACCTGAAGTAAGTGGAGGCTTTGAAGAGGGTGCAGAAGAGATTTAAGAGGATGCTGCCCTGGATTAGAGATCATGTGTTATAGGACAAAGGTGGATAAACTTATTTTTTTCCTCCAGAATGTCAGAGGCTGAAGGGAACCTGATCAAAGCTTTTAAATGGTGAGAGGTAGAGATAGAGTAGACAGTCTTACTATTTCTCCCAGTGTAGAGATGTTTAGAGGATATGCATTTAATGCAAGAGGGGGAGAGTTTAATGGAGATGTGTGATGGAAGTAACTTATACAGGGAGTGATGGGTGATTGGAACTAGTATTATAATTGGTTTATTATTGTCACATGTACCTAGATATACTGGAAAACTTATCTTGTAAACTGTTCATATAAATTAGATCATTACATAGTGCACTCAGGTAGTACAAGGTAAAACAATGCAGAATAAGCTGTAACAGCTACAAAGAAAGTGCAGTGCAGTTAAACAATAAGGTGCATGATCATAATGAGGTAGATTGTGAAGTAAAGAGTCCAATTTACTGTACTAGGGAGCAGTTTAAGAGTCTTATGACAGCAGGGTAGAAACTGTTCGGAGCCTAGTGGTATGCAGTTCCAGGCTTTTATATCTTCTGCCTATTGGCTACTGGGGGTAATAAGACATAGGGGAAGATTTAGGCCATTCATCCCATTGAATCTGCTCCACCGTTCAATCGTGGCAGCAGATAGGATAGTAGTGTTTAAGAGGGTTTGACATACACGTGTAAATATGCAAGGGATGGGGATCATATCCAGGCAGATTTGACATTGTGTGCTTTGTAAACATTTACCTTGTCCCGAAGGTTGGATTCCGGTGGAGAAGGGAAGTAAACAATATTGTTGGCACCTTTCTGCCGTGAATTATGAAACTGGATCCGCCCTGGTTTTAAGGCCAAGTTCTGGGAAGCAACTTCTAGAAATTACTGTCATTCCCTTAATGGAGCTGCTGGAGCAGACACTGGAGCTGATAGGAACTCATATCAACGGTAATCCGTATGGTAGGAAGATGTTTATTGTGGACTTTATAATTTATTCAAGGAAAAGTGAAATATATAGTTGGCCCGATTATCTACGAAAACTGGGGACAAGTACTGGAGGCAGAACTGTGTGTGTGTGTGTGTTTTGCTGTTGTTTTTGATGTTTGTGTTATTCTGCTGAATGTTGTGAGCATGCTAGATTGGTGTTGTGTTGTGCGGCAACGTTTGCGGGCTGCACCTAGCACATTCTTGGGTGCACTTGTTAATGCAAAGGACATCGAGTTCATGTGGTAAATAAATCTGACACTCAGGAGTGTGGGTTTTGCAGTCTGCAGCAGCCTTTAAATGCCCATTCGCACTTGCCCGTGAGAAGCTGGTGGTGAACCACTGGAGTCTGAGTTGTGGGTGTACCTACAGTTCTCTTAGAGAGGGAGTTTCAGGATTCTCACCCAGCAATGGTGATATATTTCCAAGTCAGAATGGTGTGTGGGTTGGAGGGTAACTTTTGTCATCATCTGTCAAGCCACTAACCTGCCAGAGTTCCGCAGCATTTTGTGTAAGCCCTTCTTGTTTTAGCACTATGCTCTCCCTGGGGAAATGTCTGTGCTTTCAGTGTCTGTCCTCACAATCTTGTATGCCTCTCAGGTGTGGCCCTGACAGGTTTTACCTCTCTTTCTGCTCCAGGCCTTGGAAGCAAGAAGCAACCTCTCCACCTTCTGGTCTCCCACGGATCGCTGCAGATTGAGAATCCCCCGCCACTGGACCTGATGGATTTGGTTGCTTGGTTTAAGGAGAGTGAGGAGGCGAAGGTGGAAGGCATTGTGTGGCACTGTGCAAATGGTGTCCTAGTTAAAGTGAGTGAGAGATCAGGGGTTTGTTATGGCGGCGGGGAGGGAGGAGGGAAGGAAAGAACGATTGGAGTAGGAGCCATTAATGGTTTCCTGTGCAACACAGTAGCGTTGTAGTTCGTGCAATGTTTTACGGTGTTAGCTGTAATGATCAGGGTTTGATTTCTGCCGCTGTCTGTAAGGAGTTTGTGCATTCTCCCCATGACCACAAGGGTTTCCTTCCACATTCCAATGATGTATGGATTAGGGTTAGTAAGTTGCGGGCATGCTCTTCGGGCACTGAAAGTGTAATGACATTTGCAGGCTGCCCCTGCGTAATCCTCTCTGATTTGATTTGACACAAATGATTCATTTCACTTTATGTTTCAATGTACACATAATAAATAAAGCTAATATTTAAAATATTTTCCAGGGTGGGGGTCTCTAAAACTAGAGTACTTGGGTTTAAGGTGCGAGGCGACACATTTAAATGGGATTTTGGGACAAGTTCTCACACAGAAAATGATGGGTATCTGGACTGAAGAGGTAGAGGCAGATACAATGTTTAAAATATATTTAGACAGGTACAGGGATACAAAGGGTTTAGACCAGTGGTTCCCAACCTTTTTTTGGCCATGCCCCACCTAATCACCTCTAAAATCCTGATGCCCCCTGTGGTGATATATAATTCTTATTATTCAAAAAGTGAACTCTTATTCAGCTGGAGGAAGCCTAAAAGACCATTAACTTGGTTTAACCAAGCTTCCAAAGAACATGGCATTCATGAAAGAGAAAAATAAAAGAACCAAAGGACTGTTAAAGTTCTGAGGAAGAAATTACTAAGAAATTGTAAAAAAAAACATTAAGTGATATTAAAATAATAATAATAAATAAATAAAACAATGCCGATTCATTTCTACAGCATACAAAGACAGATACGCCATTTAAAAGAGATGACGCAATGTACACACCTTCACACCACCAAGAACCGAAAGCTACTGCAAAAAGCAGCATTGGCACGACCTCGTACGAGTTTCTTACGCGTTTGGACTTGTTCATTCGTTCCTTCCTACATCAGTTAATTCATTAATTTAATTATGAAAGCCATTTGATGGTTGTAATGATGGTGATACAGTATATATACAGTACATATGCAATTACACATGTACATACACACAAGTATTTTTATGTATGCATACTGTATATACACATATTAACTCGCACACACACTCATACTCACACAGACTTACTAGAAAAAATTCACTGTTAATAACTCATTCTCGAATTGCCCCCCCTTAAAAATCAAATTATCCCCCTGTGGGGCATATGCCCCACGTTGGGAACCACTGGTTTAGACTGATATGGGTCAAATGCAGGCATATGGGACTAACTGTGGGGGCATGAGTTGGGCTGAAGAAGGGCCCGTGTCTATATTGTGTAACTCTGAGACCATTGTCAGCCAATTTTTTCCCCATTGAGTTACTCCCAAATTTCTTGGGTTATTGGATACAGATTTAGGAAACAGCTGTACCAATTGACCTCTCTGCACTGGTTAATGTTTATCATCTTCCTCCCCAGCTTCACCGACATCACCTGGGCTTGGAATGGCCACTCCTGCGGCCATTCTTGTCCACTCGCCCTTTGTCCATCAATGTTGACCTGACCAAGTTCACCTGGGATTTTGAAGCCAACTCCTCGTTTGTTGCCTTGGCCAGGCTCCATGGGAAGCAGTTTGACCGAGTTAAAGATATTGCATGGGAGGACATAGAGAGCTGACGCGGCCTTATCGTGTTGGTCAAGGATTGTTTCAAGCAGGATTGTTTCCTTTGAATCTTGGGACTGATCTCAGTTGGAGGATCTGATTTTGATCATTGGGGATGTGTAGACTGCATTAACCTGTAAGTGTTTCTGGTACCAATGTAGTATCCCCACAATGTTTAGCAGACTAACATACGGCCAACATACACCAAGACAGATGTAACAACAATAAAACAAACATCTTCCAGCCCCCACCCCCTCCACCACATTGGGACACGCTGACCTCCAGATCTGTAAATCTTGGGCCTCCATCCCCAGGACAGGCCACCGCTGGGCCTCAAACCTTCAGATCTTAGACCTGGACTCAACAACCTTGGGGATTGCAGGTCTTCATTCCTCAGCACCTGACAACCCAACCTCTGTTCCCATGGGTGGGAGGAGAACATTTGAAAGATGCGTTTGATCACTTAAGACTTCAGTGCCTCAAATTAAATCTTTCTATCTCCATTAAGTATTCCCTTATTATTGTCTTATTTAATGTAACTTGCTGTAATTGAGTATTAAAATGTTGTAATTTGGCTCTATGGCTCTTACTTGTAAATCTACATAATCCAGCTCTAGGTTTGCAGCATTTTAAACCTTATTCAATGCTGCAAATAGGATCCATTGTTACTTACTTTTTTCCTTGAGCTGGCACTGCTTTTCAATTAAGATCATCATCGATCAGATCTTAGCAGTAGCTCCACGCTCCTGCCTAACTCCAATAATCATGGAGTCCAATTAACCTTGATTCTACTGAATGGCTCTATCAAACCATTAAGATTTAAAACTTTTGAGAATAAATTCCTTCTCCATTCACACTTGTGAGTGCTATGTTATCCTCACTCTAAACTCCCGTTTCTATACTCTTGTACTTACAGTTGCAAAAAAAAAGTTTGTGAACCCTTTGCAATTACCTGGTCTTCTGCATTAATTAATCATAATTAATTAATAGTGTGATCTTCATCTAAGTAACAATAATAGACAAACATAATCTGCCTAAACCAACAACACACCAACAATTGTACTTATCATTACTGAGTACACCATTTAAACAATCACAGCCTAGGTTCAAAAAGAAGTAAGTGAACATTTGGGGTAATGCCTTCTACAAAAGCTATTTGGAGTCAGGTGTTCCAAACAATAAGTTGAGATTGGAGGTGTGGGCCCTATAAAAAAAGATGCACAAAGTCAGGTTATCAACAGAGCCTGTGCTTCTCAAGAAAGATCTGTTTATGTGCACCATGCCTCAATCAAAACAACTTGAGGATCTTAGAAGAATAATTATAGCGATGCATAAAGCTCTGTGTGTTCATCAGTCCCTGGTAAGAGAAATTGTCTACAAATGGAGGAAATTCACATTCCCTAGGAGTAGGCGTCTTGCAAAAATCACACCAAGAGCACAATGTGCAGTGTTGAAGGAGGTGAAAAAGAACCCAAGGGTAATAAGCAAAAGACCTGCAGAAATCTCTGAAACTTGCTAAAGTCTCTGTTCATGTGTCCTCCATAAGTAAAGCACTGAACAGAAAGGTGTTCATGGAAGGGCACCATGGAGAAAACAACTGCTCTCCAAAACACTTTTGGGACAATGTTCTATGGACAGATGAGACAGAAGTTGAACTTTTTAGCAGAAATGCATACTGCTATGTTTTGAAGAAAAAAGGCACAGCACACCAACACGAAAACTTCATCCCAGCTGTGAGGCATGCTGGAAGGAGCATCATGGTTTGGGGCTGCTTTGCTGCCTCACGGCCTGGACAGCTTGCAATTGTTGAGGGTACAATGAGCTTAAAATTTTATCAAGACATTTTTCAGGAAAATGTCGGTAAAAGTCCTGAAGCTTAATAGAAGTTGGATGATGCAACAAGACAATGATCTGAAAGACAAAAGTAAATCAACAACAGAATGGTTTAAGAAGAAAATGGCCAAGTCAGAGTCTAGGTCTGAACACAAATGAGATATTGTAGCATGAGCTTAAGAGGGCTGTTCATGCAAGGTATCCCAGGAATATTGATGAACTGAAACAATTTTGTATGGAAGAATTGTCTAAAATTCCTCCCAAGTTGATGTACAGACTAATCAACAGTTACTGGAAACATTTGGTAGAAGTTAATGTGTACAAGCGGGTCACATCAGTTACTGAAAGCAAAGAATCACATACATTTTCCAACAAATACGTGCAATATTGAATCATTTTTTCCTCCATAAATAAATGAACAAGTATAATTTTTTGTGTTATTTATTTAATTGGGTCCTCTATCTAGTTTTAGGACTTGTGTGAAGATCTGATCACATTTTAGGTCGTACTTATGCAGAAATAGAGAACATTCTAAAGGGTTCACAACCTTTCTAGGACCACTAAGAAAATATGCTTCTGCATCTTAAAGTTCAGTAAAATTGCTTCCTTTTCCTTCTGTGCCCCACTGACTACAGGCCAGGTACTTCGTAGAACTCCGCCTTTTATTTTCTAGAAGAGTCATTCCCTGGCTTGGTTTGATATTCAGAGGTTTGTCAATTATTCACCGCTCTCAGTTGTCCTTGGAGGTTGTGTTCAGCCTCCCTTTGTACTGCTGAAATTAATCCACTGAAGGCAGGTGTCAGTGCTGATGGTGCCAATGAAGGCAGCGAGGGTCACTACATGTTCCTTCCTTGGCCCTCGTCCTTGAGCTGACAAATTTGGAACTTGTGTTTGCAATTCCAACTCTCAGTTTTAGATTCACTCATCACTTTTGAAAACTATCAATGGGAAGTCGGTTAAGATAGACACAACTTTGTAGCTGAAGGGCCTGTAATGTTTTATGTTCTATGAACTTACCAGGTAGTTTCAGGTAACGGCAGTAGTAAAAGGGCAGCAAACTCATGAACAATGTGGTATAACCCTGGACAGGAGTCTGTGCCTGAAAAAATAATTCACAATGTGGTCTGATGGGCAACTTGGTGGTAACAATTAACACAGATCAACCTCAACCCTGCTGCCTGCTTAAATGTTAATTTGTGAAAGGATTGCTGTTGACAGTATGTCAGTTGCTTCAGCAGCTTTCCTGAGGTCTGTGGGTAATGTGCACACGCTTGTTGGGAGGTTGAGACTGTGTAATGTGATCATATTCTAGAAAGCAATATAGGACGGCATCAAGGCTTAGCAGTGATCCCAATGAATTAGTGGGGATTTAAAATGTGTTTTTGAAATGCTATGCGCCACCGTGGGCATACATCGCACATTAATTTGGAAGAACAGGTCACTCGACAGTGCATTAATTTATGTTCCTGCTTGTTTTGGTTTTAAACACAAGGGTAATATTTGGTTTTGTGTGAAACACATAAAACCAACCACAAAGATGTAGATGACAAGGCAGATATCAGCGTTTGTCACCTTGAAACGGTTATTTTTGATAATGTGACTTGCAGGAGTTGAAACGTACATTCCTAGTTCAATGAAGAGTACATGCACTTTTGTAACTACTTTTGCTTCAAGACAAATAATAAATATTTACCTTCTACTTTAGACTATAAACTTGCATTTAATTCATAGTAACAAACTTATACAGGTTAATCTACAAAAATAGTTTAATTTATTGCCATGTTTTCAAAAACCCTTGACTACGGAAATAGTGTCACTAATCTAAGTGCATTTTTAGTCTTCAGTCATTTTAGTCTGGGCATGTATAGGCATGTTTGACAGCAGATTCTCCTGGCATTACTTGCACAGTTGACCTATCATACAATCAAGTTGCTGACAATTGAAACAAAAGATAGTGCTAACTAATTGGACTGTACTTCTCCCAATAGTAAGAAACACTTATTTTACCTAGAGCAACACACATGAGATGCTGGAGGAACTCACGTCAGGCACTATCTGTAGTTAAATAAACATTGTTTACTCCCCTCGACATATCCTGTCTGACCTGCTGAGTTCTTCCAGCATTTTGTGTGTGTCACTCTAGATTTCTAGCATCTGTAGTTTCCCACTTGTATCTTGCTTTACTTAACCTTTCCCAGCTGATGGGTGTAAGGGACATGACAGAATTTAAGGGAGTATAATGTCTAGGCTTGTTAAATCTCATTTCCATTTATGGATCGTAGCACAATGATCAGTGTGTACTTTAAGTAATGTAATTTCCTAATTCCAGTCTTCACCCACAACTCAAAGGGTGGCAAATATAACAATGTTAGACTTTAAGTGAGGAGTATACTGATCCTGCTGCTGAGATTTGTATGACCAAATGTGTTGGAGCAGTACTAGTAGGAACATCTAGGAGTTGGCACTGAACAGGGAATTACTTTGTCAATGGCATTTATGGGTCTTTTGTGGAGGAAGTACCTATGTGTACAGCTTCCCTCTGCCAGAACCATACATGTCAAAAGCTGATCCCAGTAATGGTTCCCAGAAGTGCTATGCTCCTTCACTGAAATGTTGATCTCTGCTTCTTTCCATCAAGACCATAGCAGTAAATGAACCCAAGCTTTTCCTTCTCAGTAAAAGATGCTCCATGGATTGTAACTGATAAAACACAAACTGGGGTGAAAGAAAACTGGATTTAGAAAAAAACGTTATAACAGTTGATCATAACTCCACTGCATTCCTGTACCGGACACTGACTTAGACTATTAGCTCCTGAAGCAAAGTGAATCACTATCCAATGTTCATTTCCTTTTTTCATAAGCACAACATGTGAGGCAGAAATAATCTAAAACTCTTCCTCCCAAAGGCTTGGATACTGGAGGACAACTGTAGCTTTCAAGAAGTGATCCCAACAGATCAGAAGGGATTCAGATTGTTGTTCTTATGTCAGAACCTGCCACAGGCACACCACATTTTACCACCTCTATTCCAGTAAGAGTGTTAAAGGAGACCTCGCTCCCCTCAGTGATTATCAAATTCAGCAGCTGGAGGGTTTACCACAAACGTTTGAACATTGGGCTTCTTAGTCAATGGAAACATTTCCTGGGATCTCCACTCCAAACTGCTCAGATAATTTCTTCAACTGCTCTTCCAGAAGAATGTTCCGTTTAACCTCTTGGTTGTAGTTAAATTTTAAGTCCTCAAGCTCCTCGAAGAAGCAGGGATCAAAGTTTTCCAGTTCCCTTTTCAACCTCTTTATCTCTTCCTAGAAATCAAAAGGTAATTAGATTGTCAGGATGACATTGAATTTAAATTCCATTCAGGCTAACCACCCCCCTTTCCATTTCTCAGCCTAGAACAGGCACTCCCAACCTTTTTTAATGCCATGGACTCCTATCATTAACCAAGGGGTCTGTGGATTCTAGGTTGGGAACCTCCTGCATAAACTGCTGTTTAACTCAGCCGCATAGTAGAGCATCATGAGCTAAAGGGCCTGCTCTACCATTCTAGGCAACTGCAAATCAGTATTTTAGTCTCATCGACCCCAAATTGAATTATTTAAATGGCCATTTTGGTCATAGAGTAATATACAATACACTGATCATTGTGTCCACCTTACAGGCCAGCCCTATATCCCTCTGAATGCTTCCTATCCATGTACTTGTCCAACTGTCTTTTAGCTGTTGTTGTACCTGCCTCTACTACTTTCTTCAGCAGCTCATTCCATACATGTCACCCTCTGAAAGAAGATACCCCTCAAGTCCCTTTTAAATCTTTCACTTCTCTTCTTAAACCTATGCTCTCTAGTTTTTGTTCCCCTTTCTTATGAAGAAGACTGGGTATATGCACCCTATCCATACCGCTGGCTGGTTGGCCAAGTGAATACTTGCTGAACGAAGCAATGGAGGAACTTTCCAATGTATTGAAACAAATTTTCAAAAGCAGCAGGAAAAGTTAATAATGGTGGTTTAAAACAAAACATAGGGTAGGCTTTCCTTGATTCACCAAGACAATGAGTCTATAACCAGGAATGTTATAATGGAACTATAGACATCACTATTGATCGATTTGGTATTGTTTTTTTAATTACTGACATGTGAATAACTCTTGCAGGTTACTGGACCAAAAATATTAGAGGTGAGATTTGGTTGTACTGGAGTAGGGCTGGAGAATTTTATCCATGAGGGAAGGCTGGATAAACTGGGAGACCCTTAGCAAACTACTTTAGATATATGTGATTAATGATTACGAGGAGTCTGGACAGATAAAGTAGGAGGATTGGTCTTAGCACAGGAGTCAAAAACTTGAGTGTATCAATTTAAATAATTAGTAGAAGGAATAGAGAGCAAGTCTATGCAGTCGATATGTGGTGTGGTCTGGAATGGAATGAGTGAAAAGAGAGTAGAGGCAAAAACCATCATCATGTTTAATTTCTGTGTGCACTTGCAGGCAGTAATGGTTGTGGGACCAAAAGCTGAAGGTGGAATTGTGCAGGTTAACTCTAATCTGGCATGGCCAATATGGGCTGAAAGGTATCCCTGTTGACGATTTTCATGATTCTCTGTGATAGTCAAGTTTTTAAATTCACATCTGAAGCAAATGTGAATTTTAAAACTTCAATTTATTACCTATGAAAAAGCAACACCACAGGAAAGGTTTCACTGCTAATATAGTGGTCTTTCTGTAGAAGCACTGTTAATGTAATGGCTTTTCTGTAGCATCAGTGTTTGAGGTAGGGCTAGAGATAACGGGGGCTTTGGAATGTGCGCTGTCCAATGAAGGGAGTGTTTTTTTTCTTTTTGTGTGCCTGAGACCAGGGTGATCTGGGTCTTTTGTTCAGCCGAAGATGGAGAGAGAAGATGCCAGAGTGGAGAGGTTGCAGACACTAGAAAGGAGTGGACTTGGAGTGGGGTTGGGAGTTGACGAAGCCTGGGGAAATCGTTGGGGGAACACCAGAAGGGAAACCATGAGCTCCGACTGTGCACATTAGACTGTTTTATTAAAATGGCCTTTTCTTTATGTCTTACTTTACTAACCCTTTAGTCAAATTAAGAATTATAAACCTAAATTGTTTAATCGCATATGCTGTACTGCCTGTTATTTTGTGGTACTGAGTTGTAAGACTCCGCATAAACAGAAGGTTTTGCACCTCAATCTCATACATTTGGTGGGGCCAGAGATTGTCTTCCCTGGACCTACACAGCCGACAGAACCTGAGGGTTACAAAAATTTGAAGCTTGTTAATTCTTTCATATATGGATTTTGACAATTTGTGCTGCACATCTCCTTGCCATTAATTATGGGTGTTTAAAATACAGTACAATGATCTGATTATGTTATTAAACTTGGAACAATACAGCACAGGAACAGGCCCTTCAGCCCAGTGTTGTGCCGAATGAATTAAATTAGTAATCAAATTCCCAACTAAATGAATCCCCTCTGCCTACCCAACATACACATTTCCTGCACATATGTGCCTATCCAAGAGCTTTTTAATAACTTAACACCCCCCAGGCATTGAATTCCAGGTACCCACACTGTATGTAAAAAAAAATTACCTGTACATTTCTTTTGAACTTATGCCCTCTGGTGTTAGACATTTCAACACTGGGGGAGAAAAACACTGGCTGTCTATCTAAGCCCTTTATAAACCTCTATCAGGATTTCCCTCAGTCTTTTCTGCTCCAGAGCAACCCAACTTTGTCCAACCTCTCCTTGCAGCACGTGCCCTCTAATGCAGACAGCTGTAGCCATGTAGCTTAGAGAGTAAGTACACTTGCTGAGAGTGGTGTTAACCTGCAGTTGTTGCTTCTCCAAGTCATGTGGTGTTTGTTGCTCTCCCAACAGTTTGTCATCTTTATGTCCGGTGTCTAATACGGCATCGCAAACTGCAAGGTAAACATTTCAAATGTTATATTAATATTCAATACAGAACAGCGAGTCTCTCTTCTGTCACAAGAACAAATGTACTACCCAGCTAAAATTAACAACCAGCCTCAGAAGGACAACATTCTGTTGGCCTCAACCCTAAACTACAGTATCTATTACTGTTTGTCTATCTTTAAATTTGTTTGGGTGTCACTAGTGGGACCAACATTTATTGCCTACCTCTAACTGCACAGAAACAGACCCTTTGGCCCATCGAGTCAGTTCTGCCCTGTCCCATCAACCTGCATCTGGACAAAAGTGCTTCATACCTATCATTCGTGTAACTAACCAAGCTTCTCTTAAACGTTACAAATTAAACCCACATTCATCACTTCTGCTGGCAGCATCTTCCACGCTCACCACCCTGAGTGAAGAAGTTCCCCCTCAGCTTCCCCTTAAATATTTCACCTTTCATCCTTAACCTATGGCCCTCATAATTTTGTATAACTCTGGAAGAGCTCCCTGTATTTGGTAAGGTAGCGAGTTACCATCTTGAACACTAGGCAGCCTCTGGTGAAGGCTCTCCCATCCCACTGTTGGAGAGGGAGCTCCAGGATTTAAACCCTGCAGCAATGAAAGAATACCTGAATATTTCTTAGTCAAGATACTGCACAACCTCAAATGGAAACTGGAGGTGATTGGGTTCCCATGTACTTGCTGCCAGTCTCTCAATGGTGAAGTTCATGGTTTTGGGAGGTGCTGACAAAATAAACTAGGCAGTTCATAAATATGATAGACAAAGGAGGCATGGATGTCATTAAGAGGTTTACCAGATCTGACGCTGCCTTCTGCCATGGCACATGGCTGCTTTCTGTGAATCTCCAGCTGATGGATTAGTTCAGCCTTTTCTTTCTCCAGACGGTCGTTTGTCAGTCTTCCAAATGAATTAATGGGAGAACACAGATTACAGAGTCTTGCACGGTCGACTTCAACAAAGTAAAAATCACCACACATTTGTTCTGTCAGTTACTGTACTTAATTGTGCCTTGACTAATTACTTATTATTGCTTATTGCTCACATGGATAAACAAATTTGGAATCACTCTGAGAGATTAAGTATAGATTTGAAAAGCTTGATGGACTGGAGCCAACGTTGAAAATCAGCCATAATCTTATTATCTGCTAAAGCTGGTCCAAGGAGTTATACAGCACTCTCCTGCCCTGATTACGAATGCAGAAGTAGGAGCAGGAGTAGGTCATGTGGTCCCTTAAGAGGCACTGTGGAGCGCTTTCTAACTGATTGCATTACTGTCTAGTATGGAGGCACCACTGCACAGGATCAGAAAAAGTTGCAGGAAGGGGTAACCTCCTTTCAGGGCCAGTAGCCTCCCCAACATCGAGGACATCTTAAAAAAAAAGCAATGCTTCAAAAAGGCTGCATCTATCATTAAGGATCAGCATCACCTCTTCTCATTACTACCATCAAGGAGATGGTACAGGAGCCTGAAGAAACATACTCAAGGTTTTAGCAACAGCTTCTTCCCCTCTGCCATCAGATTTTTGAATTAACAAAGAACCCAATACTACTTCACTATTCTTTTTGACTCTCTTTCTGCATTATGTATTTAATTTTTATATATTTTTGCTTATTGTAATGTGTAGTTTTTAAAATGATTTTGTATTGCACTGTACTGGTGCCCCAGAACAACAAATTTATCATTTCATATGCCAGTGATATTAAACCTCATACTGAGTCTGCTCTGCTATTCAAAATAATGGCTGATTCTGCATCAGAACATTTCGTACTCCCAGATAACTTTTGGATGCAAAAGCCAATACAAGCAGTAGCCAAGTATTCTAAGGCAGAGAATTACTAAGGTTTACAATTCTTTACAAGACACACTTGTTCCTTATTGAGTAATTTTGTTATACTGAAATTATGCCCCCTGGTTCTGGAAACAATCTCTCAATAACCACTGTGTCAATTCATAAATCTCATTGGAATTACCTATAGATAGAGGCCAGGCTTCCAAAATGCTTCTAACAGGACTTTTGCCCACTCTGGAATGATACGGTTGGATTCAATCACAGCACAGAAACAGGTGCTTTGGTCCATCTAATCCAGGGATTCCCAACCTTTTTTACGCCATGGACTAATACGCAATGGGTCTGTGGACCCTAGGTTGGGAACCCCTGATCTTTGCCAAAACATTCTGCCCAGTCCCATCGTTCCACACCTGGACTGCAGTCCTCCATAACCCTCCAATCCATGTACTTAATCGAACTTCTTTTAACTTTAGCAATTGAAACTGCATCAACCACTTTCACTAGCAGCACATCCTGCACTTGCACCACCCTGTGAAGAAGGTCCCCCTCAAAATATTTTACCTTTCACCCTTAACCCACGATCTCTAGTCTCACCCAATCCCAGTGGAAAAAGACCTGCATTTACCCTATCCATACCCCTCATAATTTTGTATACCTTCTCTCATTCTCCTACACTCCAGAGAATAAAGTCCTAACCTACTTAACCCTTCGTATAACTCAAGTTCCAGTAATATCTGATATGTAAGTAATCAGAACAACTCACTAATGTCCTATACAACTTTAACATAACATCCATCTCCTGCACGCAATACTTTCATTTACGAAGGCCAATGTGCCCTCCTTATGACCCTATCTACCAGTAATGCCACTTCCAAGGAATTATGGACTGGTATTTCCAGGTCCCTTTGTTTTACAGCACTCCTCAGTGCTCTACATGGTGCATGTCCTAATGTGATTTGTCCTCCCAAAGTGCAACACCTCACACAAATTCCATCTGCCATTTTTCAGCCCATTTTCTAGTTGGTCCAGATCCCAATGCAAGCTTGATAGTGGACAACGAGGAAGGCTAAATCACCAGTATTGGTGTCATTTGAAAATTAGCTGATCCAATTTACCACATTATTTTACAAATCATTAACACAGATTATAAATAACCCAGCACCACTCCATTAGCTGCCCTGGCATTCTGGTTTCTGTGTTCTCCTAAGGTTACAAATAGAATTGATGCTGTCTATACCTCAGTATCTGAAATTGTCTGGTGAGGCCCGGTTCTGTTGTGGCTTCTTCAGGGAAGTGTTTAAGCACCTCAATCTGTAGTGAATGAAAGAAACAAAAAGGTCAGTGTAATTTTTCACATTTACAATTCTGAATATAATATTGAACAGAACTCTGCAAAATACAAGTTTTACATTGCCTTTAACTTAACTCATTTCTGAAACAATTTGCCCTCAACATTTTAGGGCACATTCACACTCACAACTGATTTGATTAACATGTTCTGCAGATCATGGAAATTTTGAGAAACACACACAAATTACTGGAGGAATACATTAAGGCAGGCAGCATTTGTGGCGGGAATAAACAATTGATGTTTTGGGTAGAGGCCCTTCATCAGGATCGGCAAGCAAGGGGCAGTCGCTAAAATAAGGTGGTGAGATGAGGTGAAACCAGGTGAAGGAGATGATGGATGGGTGGGGGAGGGTGGTTGAAGTAAGAAGCTGAGAGGAGATAGGTAGAAGAAGTAAAGGGTTGAATGAGGACTCTCATAGGAGAGGGCAGTAGAAATGCTGTCACCTCTCAGCTTCTCACATCATCCCCTTCACCTGGTCTCACTTATTACCTACCAGTTTGATCGCACCCCTCCCCCACCTTTTCAGTCTGGCTTCAGATCCCTTCCTTTACAGTCTTGACAAAGAGTCCTAGCCTGAAAAGTCAACTATTTATTCCCGTTTATTAATGTTGCCTGAACTGCCGGGTTCATCCAGCATTTTGTATGGTTTGGTTAATAAATGTTTTTTATTCAATTAAATTTGTGCGCACTGAATTCCTGAACAAAACTCCGCCATAGACGGTCACAAGCCTGGTTGTGGAAGGAGGTTGGCTATGGGGCTAGAAATCAAATCCCGTTAAAAACCCTGAGCTATAGAAGCTCCAAAGACCTCATCCCTGGGAGAGGAAGGATCTTTGAAAATGGACTACACGTGGGGACAACCTGGAAGTCTGGCTTAGGATAGAGGATTGTGGTAAGTAGCTATTGGCAGCTTATGCCTCAGAGGGGTTGACGGACTGAAGTAAAAAAGAATTCCTGAACTAAGTGCCATCATTAAACCATTCATTTTCATTATCAAATTGATATAAAATATTGTTCAGAGCATAAAACTCCTGCAGAACCAAGTAACCTGTTAAATATCTTTAAATATTGACAGCATTGCAGATATTTTAAAAAGTATACTCCTTCCCTTGTAATCTTTTCCTCTTCCCTCCTGAAACAACATGAGAGTGTTGGCAAACAGAAACCAGCAGGGAAATGGTGAATTAGAGCACGTTTGGAGTTGAGATTAGTCTTGTACACAACCAGAGCCTAAGTTTGGTTTATGTTTAGCTTGGCTAGGGTCAAATGAGTTAACAAACAAGGTCAGGAGTTTATCAACACAGAATAATCCACAAACACGAGGAAATCTGCACATACTGGAAATTCAAACAACACACACAAAATGCTGGTGGAACGTAGGAGGCCAGGCAGCATCTCGGCCCAAAACGTCAACAGTGCTTCTTCCTATAAATGTTGCCTGGCCTGAATAATCCACAAGATATTTTTAGACAAGAAAAACTGTAGATGCTGGAAACCTGGAGCAACACACAAAATGCTACATGAACTCAGCAGGTCAGTTAGCACCTATCCTGGCCTGAAAAGTTGACCATTTATGTCCCTCCATTGATGCTGCCTGACCTGACCTGCTAAGTTTCTCTATTGTTTTATGTGTGGCTCCAGATTTCTGCCTTTGTTCCCCCTCCCCCCACCAGTCTTCATTAATCTCCCGTAAACAACAGGATGAACCTCAGCAATTCCAGTCTCTCTTTATTACAGACTGACCCCCCAATCCAATCCTTCCCTTAATTAATCCTGATGAAGGGTTTCCGCCTGAAATGTCGTCACTACCTCCTCCCATAGATGCTGTCTGGCCTGCTGAGTTCTGCCAGCATTTTGTGTTTTTATTTATTTCCAGCATCTGCAGATTCACTCGTGTTGCAAATTAAAACTTACTTGTTTTTTCTCTTTCACATTTCAGATGAATTATTAACTCTGTCCAATTTGTTGAGCATTTCCACATTTTCTGCTTTTACATCAGTCTAAAGGGAATACTATGTTTCAGGGGTGCTGTGCTTCGGAAGGGATTTTGAATTCAGGGTTTCTTGATCAGCTCAGATAGACACAAAAGATCACAAAGCATCAGTCAGGAGGGAAGAAGCAACCTCCCCAAATCCTTTTCCCTTAAATTGACAGCAGGGTGAATGAATTATCCAGTTACTCATGTGCTGTTGTGGAATAGTGATGTCTACCAATTACTGACTACATTTTCTCAGAGAAGAATAGTGAGAAAATAAGTCTGAAATTTGTGATATTAACACAACCTATTTTTAATACCCCACCTGGTTTCACCTATCACTTGCCGGATCGTACTGCTTCCCCTTCCTCCCACCTTCTAAGACTGGCTTCTTCCCCTTTCCTTCCCAGATCTGTGTTTTGGCCAAAATGGCACCTGTTTAATCATCTCCATAGATGCTGTCCAATCTGCCGAATTCCTTCAGCATTGTGTGTGTGTGTGTTGCTTTGGCTTTCAGGTCTCTACAGAATCTTGTGTTTATTACTTTTTTTACATAAACATTGCTTATTGTAACTGAAGAGTATTTTTTATTATGTGTTGCACTGTACTGCTGCTACAAAACTTTGAATGTTCTGTGTCTAATAAAGTGGCCACTGAGTATGTGGTCTTCTACTGCTGTAGCTCACCCACTTCAAGGTTTGATGTCTTCTTCATTCTGGGATGCCTTTCTGCACATCACTGTTGTAACACATGTTATTTGAGTTACTGTCGGTTTGAGCCAGTCTGGCCATTCTCCTCTGACCTTTCACATTAACAAGACGTTTTTACCCAACAGACCTACTGCCAACTGGATGTTTTTTTGCACCATTCTCTGTAAACTTCTAGACACAGTTGTGCATGAAAATCCCAGGAGATCAGCAGTTTCAGAGATATTCGAATCACCCTAATTGGCACCAACAATCACTCCACGATCAATGTCACTTAGGTCACATTTCTTCTCCATTCTGATGTTTGGTCTGAACAACAACTGAAATTCTTGACCATGTCTGCATGCTTTGATACATTGAGTTGCTGCCACACGATTGGCTGATTAGGTAATTGTATTACTGTGTACAGGAGTACTTATAGAATGGCCACTGAGTGTAAGTCAGTGATAATAAACCTGATTCTGATAAAAGAAGGTTCATTCTTGTTTCAAGGTGTACAACGGCATTATTTTAGTACAATGAGGAATCTAATACTAACAGATTAAAATACGGAATTGGATTAAAGATGTGCAAAGTGGGAAAATTTAAAAACAGCTTTTAAAAAGATCCATTGGACTGAATAGGGAGGCAATTCTATGCATTCCATGCTGCCAGAACCAAGTTTATACATCAATTCTCACCTGTTCCTCCATGTCTCTAATGTGTTTTACCAATTTTTCCTCATTATCAGTTGATTCTTTCAGCAGCTGCTTAAGGTCAGTGATGCTTTGATTCTTTTTTGCAAGGTCTGTCTCGATCTCCTTCATTTTAGTTTCATACATTCTGTAAAACACGGGGAAATTAATTACAAATGATCTTTAGAATCATGTCAAAAATTACCAGGGTTGAAATTGTAATAGGCCAATGTTGCATTTGCCTTCTTTACCACAGACTCAACCTGTAAATTAACCTTCTGGAAGTCTTGCACAAGGTCTCTCAAGTCCCTCTGCACCTCTGTCCTGACAAAGGGTCTCAGCCCGAAATGTTGACTGCTCATTTCAACTGCTGAGTTCATCCAGCTTGTTTGTACGTGTTCATTTGACAACAGCATCTGCAGTGTACTTTGTGTTCCCTCTGCACCTCTGATATTTGAACCTTCTCCTCATTTAGAAATTGGTCTGCACTATTGTTCCTTTTATCAAAATGCATTATTGTACATTTCCATCTGCCACTTTTCCCCCCATTCTTCCAACTTGTCAAAGTCCTGCTGCAATCGTATTGCTTCCTCAGCACTACCTACCCCTCCACATCACCTGCAAACTTTGCATTATCCAAATCACTGACAAAAAAATTGAAAAGTAGCGGTCCCAATACTGACTGCTGAAGAACACTGCAATTCACTGGGCAGCCAACCAGAAAAGGCCCCTTTTATTCCCACTCACTGTCTCTTACCTGCAAACCATTCCACTATTCATGTCAGTATCTTTCCTGTTACACCATGGGACTTTATTTTGGTAAACAGCCTCATGTGTGGCACCTTATCAAAAGCCTTCTGAAAACCCAAGTAAATGACATCCAGTGCCTCTCCTTTGTCTATCCTGCTTGTTATTTCATCGAAGAACTCCAACAGATTTGTCAGGTAAGATTTCCCTTTACAGAAAACATGCTGATTTTGACTTATTTTATCATTAATCTCCAAGTACCCTGAAATCTCATGCTTAGACTCCAATACTTTCCCAACCACTGGCCTATACTTTCTTTTGTGTTCTTCTCTTGTTAAAGAATGGAGTGACATTCACAATCATCCAGTCCTCCAGGACCATGCCAGAATCAAGTGATCCTTGAAAAATCATGACCAATTCATCCATTATCTCTTCAGTAACCTCTCTCAGGACTCTGGGATGTAGTTCACCTGGTCCAGGTGACTTGTCCACCACAAGACCTTTGAGTTTGCCTCGCACTTTTTCCTTTGTAATAGCAATGGCACTCACTCCTGCCCCCTTACACTCACAGACCTCTGGCACACTACTAGTGTTTTCCAGTGAAGACAGATACAAAATACCCATTAGGTTCATCTATCATTTCTTTGTCCCACATTACTACCTCACCAGTATCATTTTCCAGTGGTCCAATATCAACTCTCACCTCCCTTTTACTCTTTATACAACTCCAAAAAAAAACTTTTAGTATCCTGCTTTATATTATGGCTTTATAGTTTGCCCTCATATTTAATCTTTTCCCTTCTTATAACATTTTTAGTTGCATTTTGTTGGACTTTAAAAGCTTCCCAATCATCCAGCTTCCCATTCACTTTTGCTATCTTGTATTCCCTTTCCTTGGCTTTTATGCAGTCCTTAACTTCCCTTGTCAGCCACGGTTGCCCACCCCTGCCATGTGAGAACTACTTCTGTGGGACATATCTATCTTGTGCCTTGTGACCTATTCCCTGAAACTTCAGCCATCTCTGCTCTGCTGTCATCCCTGCCAGTATCACCCTCCGATCCACCTGGGCAAGCTCCTCTGTCATGCCTCTGTAATTCCCTTTATTCCATTGTGATACTGATATGTGTGACTTGTGCTTCTCCCTCTCAAATTGCAGTATGAATTCAATCATATTATGATCACTGCCTCCTAAGGGTTCCTTTTCATTAACCTCCCGAGTAAGATCCGGGTTTTTACACAACACCCAATCTAAGGTAGCCTTTCCCCAAATAGGCTCATGTACAAGCTGCTCTAAAAAGTCATCTCACAGGCATTCAACAAGTTCCCTCTCTTGCGATCCAACACCAACCTGATTTTCCCAAACCCCTTGCATATTGATGACCCCATTACAATTGTGTCATTACCCTTATTACATACCTTTTCCAGCTCCCTTTGCAATCTCAACCCCACATCTTGACTACCATTTGGAGGCCTACATATGATTCCCATAATGTTTTTGTTACCCTTTCAGTTTCTTAACTCCACGCACAAAGATTCAACATTCTCTGACCCTATGTCACCTCTTTCTAAAGATGCAATTCCATCTCTTATCAAGAGAGCCACACCATGCCTATGCCTTCCTGCATGTCCTTTTAATACAAAGTATATCCTTTGATGTTAAGCTCCCAATTATGGCCTTCTTTCAGCCTCGATTCAGTGATGTCCACAAATGTGTAACTGCACCACAAGTTTATCCACCTTATTCCATATGCTCTTCACATTTAAACCCAGCACCTTCAGTCCTGCATTCTTTGCCCTTTGAATTTTGCCTCTGTGGTCCAATTTAACTCTTTGCTCTGTCTGCATTTGTACCCAATCACTGGCTTGATGAGACCATAAGACAGTGGAGCAGAATTAGGCCTTTCAGCCCATCAAGTCTGCTCTGCCATTCCATGATGGCTGATCCTGGATCCCCACACAACGCAATACACCTAACTTCTCACCATATCCTTTGATGCCCTGGCAGCTTATCCTCAGCTCTATCATATTGGTTCCCATCCCCCTGCCATATAAGTTTGAACCACTCCCAATGGTTCTAGCAAACCTGCCTGCAAGAATAATCGTCCCCCTTGGAGTCAAGTGCAACCCGCCCCTTTTGTACAGGGCACACCTGCCCCAGAAGAGGTCCCAATTATCTAGAAATCTGAATCCCTGTCCCCTGCTCCAATTCTTCAGCCATGCATTTATCTGCCACCTCATTCAATTCCTATCCTCATAGTCGCACGGCACAGGCGGCAATCCTGTGATTACTACCGGAGGTCCTACTTCTCAACTTCCTTCCCAACCCCATGCCTACTTTTTCTCAATATATATGTCCTGGACCATAGCTCTCCATACCCCTCCCAAGCACGTATCTATCCAAACCGCTCTTAAACATTTGAACTATTGAACTCATATCCACCATTTCTGCTGGCAGCTTGCTCCACACACTCACCAAACTCTGAGTGAAGTAGTTAACCTCAGGTTCCCCTTAAATATTTTACCTTTCACCCTTAATCTATGACCTCCAGTTCTAGTCTCACCCAACCTCAGCTTACTTGCTCCACCTATACCACTCATAATTTTGTTTAACCTCCATCAAATTTAATGTAAGTAAATGTAAAATATTACATTTAGGAAGTAGAGATATTAGATATAAATATACAGTGGGGGGGGTCTTGAGTTAGAAAGTACACTGTATGAGAAGGGTTTAGATGGGCTGGTAGATTCATCACTATCAATATCTAGGCAATGCACAGAAGTGATCAGGAGGGCTAGCAGAATGCTTGGCTATAAAATGCGCTCAGTGAATTCAAGTCTAGAGATGTTCTCCTTAAGCTGTATAATGCACTTGTAAGGCCGCATCTTAAGCACTGTGTATAATTTTGGTCTTCATATTGTGTGAGGGATGTGAAGGCACTGGAGAGAGTTATGGAATGCACTGCCCAAATGTGTGATGGAGGTAGCTACTCTCATAACACTTGTAACGTATCCACATGAGCACTTGAGAGGCTTCACGGTCATTTGTACTTCAACCCAAAGCAAGAGCTAGAAGCAAGCCTCAGAATACTGAATGTACTTTTAGAACAAAGAGGAAGAATTTCTTTAGGCAGATGGTGATTCTATGGCTGTGGAGGCCATTATTGTGATACTTAAAGTGGAAGTTGAAAGGCTCTTGATTAGTAAGGGTATCAAAGATTATGGTTAGAAGGCAAGAGAATGTGGTTGAGAGATAATAAATCAGTGATGATGGAATGGCAGAACAGACTCAATGAGCTGAATTAATTTTGCTCCTATGTCTTATGGTCTATGTCAATTCCATTTTCTGACAGATGGCGTTAATATGCTTTATACACATAGTTCCGGAACGTGATGTACCACGTAATGCAAACTGGGGTCAGATCAGTGTCCTATAACTCATGGGTTCTAGTTCCTTTCTATTGCAGTACGGTGTAATTCCAATGGAATTTCAAGCCCACTAACTTAAAGGAACAAAATATACAAACGTGTAAATTCTTGGATTCCAATATTAATCTTGAGATCATACAACATAGAACATGAACCGGCTTCATAACACACAATGTTATGCAGTACCAATTAAATTAGTAATCAAATGGCATCGACCGAAGCTCGCAGCATGGAGACCGGGAATAGCAGCATAGGCCCATGATTGACTCCATCTATCACTGATTTTGCTGATTAAAGTGCTGAGGAAGATTGAAATCACTGAGGCGGGTGCAGAGGTCGAGCGAGTGTTCAGTGCCATCTCCCGGCCTCTCATTCGCTACTGCCAGAGAAGGTAGCTGCATGAGACAGTCTCTTGCTGCTGCCGAGGGAAAGTCCTTCCACTCAAGTGAATCTCTTGCTCCCTCAATGCTGTCAGCGGATGGTGACAGAGCAAGGTTTAACCGACACGGATTGTAGACTTGGTAAGTAGATAATGAACACTGAGCTGAACTGAAATATGCCTTTTGATCTCGTGTTTTATATTCTGCATTTTTGCTCTTTTTTGGCTGCTGTTTGCATGACTTTTTTGTGTGTGTGGGGGAGGGGTTTGATGTTTGATTATTTTTCTTTGAACGGGTTGGTTCCATGGCTCCTGTTTCCTTACTGTCTGTACGCAAGACGAATTTCAAGGTTGTATACTGCATACATAATTTGATAATAAATGTACTGTGCATTTTGAAATCTTTGAACTACAGTATACTCTCTTCTGCCAATACAATGTCCATTTCCCTCACATTTATGCATTTGTCTTTACCTCAAGTCTCTACTTCCTGCCTCTAGCACTACCCTAGGCAGTGTATTCCAGGCACCCACTACTCTCTGCCATTAAAAGTTACCCCTTAAATCTCAACCCTTTTCCTGTCCATGTACCTGTCTAAATCTATTTTAAATACAGTCAATTCCAGTTAATTGGGACACATTGGGACCAATGTGTTTTGGCCCAATTAAGCAGCTGCTCCAGTTAACTGAGGTTTTATGGAAATAGTTATAAAAGGTATAAAAAAGACAAATTACCATTTAACTGACTAACAAATAATGTATTTAAATGAAATACAGAAACAATTAAACACTGATTAGAGCACTGGATGGAAGGGGTAGGGAGGGCTATGGTCTGGGTGCAGGTTGATGAGACTAGGTAGTTTAAATGTTTTGGCACTGACTGGCACTAGATGGGGAAAGGGCCTGATTTTGTGCTGTACTTGTCTATGACTGACTACCAATACTACCACAGTGCTGTAAAACTATTAGTTCCAAACAGTTTTCGACAGAGGATTTCATCCAGTGTATGTTGTAGTGTTCTTTTAATTGACTGTAAACAAATAAAATCAGCACACACATCTAGTGCAGATAATGGACTGCCTTCGTACAATACTTTCAATGACTGAATCCTCCAAATCTTCACTTTCATTGTAATACTCATGACGATTATAAATACCTTCAAATTTTTTGTAGTTCCTAACTCATTGATGTAGCAAAATCATTTCATTTTCACTTCTGGCCATTTCTAGCATCTCAAGCCTGAATGCTTAAAACTGCAGTGACCTTACTGGCTATTCCTTGCCAACCATCAGTGACAGAAATCACTGCTGTTTAAACGCAGACATACATAACTATTTAAAAACTGTTTGCTCTAAGTACAATAGTGTCTAATGGACACATAAATCCACACAACTGACACTAGCCAGAAACCATTCAGCAACAATCTCCTCTCCTAATTATGTAGCATAATGTCCCAAATAAAAGAAGGGAATCCCAGCTATTTTCTTGATTAGTTTTTGTTCTTTCAGAGTTGTCCCAAATAAACAGCTGCTCTGATTAAACCATGGCCCAATTAACCAGAGTCCACTGTATTGTTAATGTACTAGCCTCAACCACTTCCACTGGCAGGTCCATTCTATATACTGACCACCCTCTGGGTGAAAAACTCGCCCATAACAACTTCATTACAAAAACATTAATATTTTCTATGAGTGACTGACATTTCAGCACCAGCCTAGCAGATTTCTATGCTTTATGTATCAGACATTGCACTGGTACCTTGTTACGACAATGGACTTCCAGCTTTTGCTGTTAGCACCCTCAAGCTGTGGAGTCTTACTCTCTGCAAAGCTCAGTCGTTTATTTGTCTCTTCCAACTGTATGGTTAGTCTCTCGTTTATAATCTCCAGGTTGTTCTTTGCGATTCGCAGCTTTTCAGAACTGTCACCTTCCTGTCAGTAAACATTCAGTAAAAGAGAAATCTCAGTTCCATTTCTGGCTGGTACAGGGCTGTCAGAATTTAAGTTACAGTGATGTGTAACATTGGTGTGTCAGAGTCAGACAGCATGAAATCAGACCATTTCGCCCAACTTGTTCATGCTGACATTGGTGCCTACTCAGCTGGTCATATCCATCCAAATTCCTCCAAATTAATATACTTATCTAAATTTAGACAGTATCTGTGTAGAATTAACCTTTAAGGCAATAATCTTATCAAAACCTTCTGATTATAGTAAAACATCACACACCCAAACCATGAACATTGTTTCTCTCTAAAGGTGAAAAGTGTATATTTAAAAAAGTTTGTAACTTTTCAGACTAGGCCAAAGCTTACAAATGAGGCTGATCCAATTTCTTTACCTTTTTGATCTCTTTTCGTAATCGTTCATTTTCAGTTAAGATTTTCTCCATGCCTTTTGTTTTGCTCTCATAACGCAGACTCAGCTGGCCACCAATCTGCAACTTCAGTTTCTCAAGCTCTGTCTGAAATGACACACATAGTTGGATCTTAGCGAACACTTGACAGAAAGTCTTTGGGTGCTGGTGCTGGGGGACAATAATTAAAGCTGTTTTGAAATACAGCTTTCTCTAGATTCGGCACAGTAACACCAGGTGTGTTTTTCAGTACTGGAAAAGGATTGAATTCTACAGCTCACCCAAAAGATGACACTGCTGAGGGTGCTGGAAACCTCAATACCCAGGTCTTTTGAAATTTACATATGTTAAAGGCATCCCAGAAGATGTTATTCTTTACAAGAGATGCTGCCTAGATTGGATGAGTGAGTTAGGGGGTTTCACTTTGGAGTGAAGGAGGATAACTTGACAGAAGGGTACAAGATGATGAGAAGCATAGACAGAGTGGATAGCCAGAGATGTTTTCCAGGGTGGAAAGGGCTACTACAAGAGGGGATAATTTTAGGGTGACTGGTGGAAAGTATGGGGAGGTGTCAAAGGTAATTTATTTTTTACTTTTATTTTCTTTAATTTACAGAGTCGAGGGTGTGTGGGACACACCCCTGGGGTTGGTGGCACAGGCATATGCATTAGAGATGTTTAAGAAGCTCTTAAGGCAGGCATGCCTTAAGAAAAAATAGAGGACTAAGTTGGAGGGAAAGCATCAGATTGACCTTGCAGTATGTTAAAAGTCTGGCACAATATCGTGGGTTGAAGGGTCTGTAGTGTTCTATGGTGTATGTGATGACCAGCATTTGATTTACACAATTTACTAGAAATTGTGATGAGAAACCAGGGATGGTATACACTTACTACCAAAAAAATATTTTTAGTATCATGAACACAAGGGATTCTGCAGATGCTGAAAATCCATAACACACACAAAATGCTGGAGGAACTCAGTTAGTCAGGAAGCATCTATGGATGATAATAAACAGCTGATATTTCAGGCTGAAATCCTTCATCAGGACCATCTATTTGACACATTTTAATTGACTTATTTCAGTATCAAACTCTTTTGAGAACTTACTCAAAGAGCTGATTTTGCATTGATTTCTTATTAGAAAATTATGTTATATTTGGTCTCAGTACAGATGAGATGCATTTCCCTATCATAGATTTTGTTTGCTTATTACTGCAGTGTCAAGCATGAACACTCTGATGCTTGGATTTTTAAAGAAATGATGGAAATTATCACAATTTCAACTCTCTATTAAGTGTCTTTGCAATGTAAGCACTCTTGTTAATGTAGGAAACAAGGCAGAAAAATAGTTTTATCTTGAGTAAGCACAGTGACATTGATTAAGTCTATATTATTTTTTATTTATTTCTTTTTAAAGAATGTTAGCTGAGGGTTGCATATTAGCCAAGGCACCAATAAGAATTGTCCTGAAGATTTCTTCCCCCCAGAATAGAGCAAAGGGATCTTTTACATCCATGGTGGGGTGTGGTTTAATAGCTCATCCAAAAGATGGTACTGCAGAGTGAACTGGGCTCCATCGTTATCTTATTTTAGGCTCGTGCCTCTGAATGAAGACAAGACCAAGGTATTCTGACTGAAAAGTGAGAGGAAAGCTAAGACAGACACCAATGTTATAAAATGGTGAGATTACAGTGCATTACACAAATTAAATAGGCTCCTCATTCCAGGCATTGTTTCCACACTGGAGATGTTGCACTTGCTACCTAGGCTTCTGAAATCAACCAATGCAGTTTTGCAGTCTTAACCTTGGTAGTAGTCTATTGGATTAAAATCTGAGCTGTAGTTTTAATCTTTTTAGCTCAACTGAAATGGCATGTGGAGAATGTAATTTTTTGCTGCAGAGAATGCATATTATGTACTTCAATTTGTAGTATTGTTTTATCAATGCCATATGTAATAAGACAGTGTAAAGCTCTTGGTTGGTGTGCCATCCAGCCAGATCCTTCCATACATAATTACACTGAAGCAGTGAAAAGAACACTGATACCAACCTTAAGCTTGTCATTTTCCACTTCGAGACAAGTTCTTTTCTCAGTGGATACCACTCCTGGTGCCTTCTTCAGCTCCTCGTTCTCTCGTTGCACTCTCTCCACCACCTTCTTCATCAACCCGATAGTTTTCTCTAGCTCAGACACTGTTTTGCCGCTGCGACCAGACTGCCAGACAAGATCTATACTTCACATCCATGCAATACAGACTAATTTGGCAGAACAGAGACTGACCTATATCTAAATTTCCTTAAAGTCAAATACTATTAAAACAATGCGATCAATAGCAGAGACAGCAAAGACACTTTTACAATAAGGTTAAACAATTTAATTGCCTGATCTGGATTTTTAGTTTTGGCACACGCATAAATTAAACATCAAAGGAGACACAAAAAACTGCAGATACTAGCAAGAAACAGCCGCTAGAGGAGTTCAGCGAGTCATGTAGCATCTGTGGTGGGGTGGAGAACAGACAACTGACTTTCCACAACTGTTAATTTCCCTCCATGGACACTACCTGACCTGCTGAGTTCCTCCAGCAGCCTGTTTTTTTTTTGTGCGAACTTTCATGGTCCCAGAACACATTCTACACAATTAGGAAAGCTCACCCATGACTCTAAAGCTGGACAATTCACATCTGTACACACATCATTCTACAGATGCACAGTAGACAGCATCCTAACAAGCTGCATCACTGCATAGTATGGAAACTGCACTGCGGCAGACAGGGAGGCTCTACAATGGGTAGTATAAACTGCCCGATACATCAGCAAAAGTCTATCTGCCGTCAAGGACATATATACAGAAAGGTGTTGAAAAAGGGACAGTATCATCATGAAGGTTCACACCCACTCTGCTCATAGACTGTTTGTCTCACTCCCATCAGGGAGAAGACTATGTAGCATTCATGCCAGGATCACCAAGCTCAAATACAGTTACTTTCCACAAGCAGCAAGGCTGTTCCACACTTTTACCCATTATCCATTCTGCCATACCCAAAATCACCACTACTTTATCATTTCCTGTCAGTCACCTCCTGTACCTAGCAACACTTTATGACATAGAATCAGTCTATATATTGTTACGCCTGTGGCCCCCTCCTTTTTGAGAATCGCAGGATCGCTATTGATTCAGGTCAAGAGACCCAGGAAATGAGAGAGAGACACGCAGATTCCTCAATGTTTGGAGTGTGTCCTGGGCCTCCGAGAGACAAAACCACAGATAATGGCCATTATCTCTTGGAGACGGAATTGTGTATTGAGTACTGTATGATTCATTGAAGCCCCCAGGCAATGAACCGAGGGGGGTTGGTGGAGGGCTGGCATCATTCCACCCTGATTGACATCTGAGACCCTGTGAGTCAGGATAAAAGAGGGTCTGTGGGAACAGCCCCTCAGACGCACCAGAAGAAACGCTAGAACTCCTGTAACAGCGTAATAGCGAAAGCCGGTGGAAAAGCCCACGTGCGTCCTTTTCCATTTGCCTCAGAATTGGTGGGTCTTGCCACGGAAGCACGGCTTTAGCTAACAACAAAGGAGAAATCAGCCCCCAACGACTCTCGAAGGATTGACATCAAAAAAGGAATGGGCAAGTTTTAATCCGTCTCTCTCTCCAACCAAAAGCTGCAGCTTGAATGAACTTGAGTGACAATTTATATTTCCATCGGACAATACATTATCCCCTAGACAACGATAGTTATTTCTTATTATTATTATACCCGCGCTTTTAGATTTAGTATTGACGACGTATATTATCTGTATGGTTGCATTGATATTATTTTTGTGTATTTTTATCAATAAATACTGTTAAAAATAGTACCATCAGACTTCAACGGACCTCTCTATCTTTGCTGGTAAGTGACCCAGTTACGGGGTACATAACAGTATAAGCTATCTTATATATTTATATCTATTGTATTTGTTAGTATTATTATTGTTATCTTAGTCTATTTTTTGTGTGCCACATTGGATCCAGACTAACAAATACTTTGTTCTCATTTACAATTGCGCACTGGAAATGATATTAAACAATGTCGAATCTTAACCATCAGAGTTGATTTTTAAAGCGATGATATTTGGGATTTGTTCAAGACCTAAAGGCAATTAAAACGGTTAACTTTTTACTGTGTGTAAATCTATCCAAACAATAATCTTATTACCAAAGTACACACACTAAATCTCTTTAACTGCCATATAGGAAATTGGCAAGGCTGAAACATGTTGCTAGGAATGCAAAGGTTTATTTTTGCAAGGATTTTTCGTTTTGTAGGTAGTGCGAAAGTGGCCTAATAAAAACTAAATGGTACAATTCTAAAGTCTCCACGCTTAGAATAGTGAGGGTTAATCATTATCATCATCATATGTGCTGTGACATATGACACAGGCAATCATGGTGCCATGACCATGACTGTTCTTGGCCAAATTTTCTACAGTAGTTTGCCATTGCCAAGGTTAATGCAGGATTCAATTAAGGTGCTTAATACTAGGAAAGACTTTGGCAAATGAGAAAATACCATTTCCAATGGCAAGGGTTACTGAAGAACACAGATTGAAGCTTATTAGTAAAAAGACCAGATCTGTAGTGCAATGACTAGAAGGAGATTGAGCAGTTTTCAACAATAGGAGGAGTAGGCCATTGGGACTCTCAAGCTTGCCCTGCCAATTATACTGCTCCATGATAGCCTCAGTTCTTCAGATCCAGTCCCTGTATTCCTCAATCTTTTAAATATTTACCTATTTATTTTAGAAAGTGAATATCTAAAATATAAATATTTGCAGAATTATGGAAAATTCAGATACTGGTTTCAATAGCTCCTGTATATCAAATAATGAATTACTTTAAGATATTAAACAAATCAAATTCTGATTTATGTTGGTGTACTCTCACCAATTTGCATGCACAATATTGTGGAAACTCATTATCACACTTACCCCTCGAACACTTCCAAGCTTTCTTTCCAAATCTGCTTTCTCCTTCTTGAGAAGTTGATACATTTCCTGTAAATTAACTATTTGATCCTAAGAAAAGGAAAAACAAGATCAAGATTAGCTTGCTCTGTCACATGTACATCGAAACATACAGTGAAATGAGTTGTTTGTATCAAATCAAATCAGCGAGGATTATGCTGGACAGCCCACAAGTGTTGCTATGCTTCTTGCTCCAACATAGCACGCCCACTACTCACTAACCCGTACATCTTTGGAATGTGGGAGGAAACCAGAGTACCAGGAGGACACCCCATGGTCATGAGGAGAAGATACAAAGCGGGAATAAAATCACAATCTTTTAAGAATCACTGTAAAGAACTGCGCTAACTGCTACACTACACTGAAAGAAAGAATTGATCCCAAAAGACAAGGAAAGAAAGAACTCAAAGTTCAGCACAGAAGTTAATCCTTTGATCTTTTTAGTAACATAATGTTATGAAGTAAGCAAGAATTCATGGAAGAAGGCACAAAAACCAAAAATAGTGGGCTAGAGGTCAAGAGTAATTGAGGAGTTGAAAGGAATCAACATGACTGTAAAACTAATGCTACAGATGTTTAATTTATATTTTTCTTCTGAATGTTGTCTCTCTGATGTTATGTTGAAAATTTAAAGTTAGTTTATTATCAAAGTATGCATATTTCACCATATACTATCCTGAGATTCACTTTCTGGCAGGCTTTTAGAGGAAAATAAAGAAATACAATAGAATTTATGAAAAAAGTACAAATAACAAAGTGACAAAAATGCAATATGTAAAAGACGACAAATCGTGCAAATAATAAATAACAAAAGTAAATAAATAATACTGAGAAAATGAGTTCTAGGGTCTTTGAAAGTGAGTCTATAGGTTGTGGAATCAGTTCAGCATTGTGGAAATTGTGGGACCAATAATAGATCTGGTATGGGAGCCAAATGGCCTTCTTCTGCTCCTATTTCTATTATGCTCAATTTCAACGGACATGTGCAGATAGTACATAATAGAATGCAGCTGCTGGAATCTGGAGCAACAAACTACATCCACTTATTACACTCACAGTTCACCTACAGGCTGCTCTCCCACAGCACCTCTCCCATTATCAACCCTTATTTAACAGATTCCAGCACTGAAAACCATTTTTGTTCCTACTTTTGTCCCTCCAGCAGGTATGTCTGACCTTTGCTCTGCTCCCACCTCACTCCATCTGTCTATCTTTTTCTCTCTCTGTCTGCCTCCATCAATCATCTATCTGCCAGTCTCCCAACTTCATAACTCCCTTCCCTAACCATCATGGCACTACCTGCCTATCATCTTTCACCCTCCTCATCCACCATTTCAGCACGATATGAAAACCAGTCTCCCCCCTGTTTATACTGTCTTGGTAATGTAGCCAACGTAATGAAAGACTGCACCCACCCCAGACATTCTCTCCTCGCCCGCCATTTGGCAGAAGGAAGAAAAGCCTGAAAGCATCTACCACCAGCTTACACCTGTTATACGATGACTGAATGGTCTCATAGTGCAATACGAGTACTCCTGACTTCACAATCTGCTTCATTATGACCTTGCACCTTATCGTCTACCTGCACTGCACTTTCCCTGTAAATGTAAAACTTTATTCTGCATTCTGTTATTATTTTCCCTCGTACTGCCTCAAGACACTTATAATAAAATGTTTATTTATTTATTTAGAGATGCAGCACAGTAACATACTCTTCCAGCTCAACAAGACCAGGCTGCCCAATTAACACTCATGTGACCAATTAACCTGCTACCTGTACATCTTTGGAAAATGAGAGGAAATTGGAGCATTTTGAGGACACCCATATGGTCACAGGGAGAGTGGACAAACTCCTTACAGACAGCGGTGGGAATTGACCCCAGATCACTGGTGCTGTTATAGCGTACACTTTCTGCTGAGCTATCATTCAGCTCCTCTGTGACGTCTATGAGCAGTATGCAAGAGAAGTTTTTCCACTCTACCTCAGTACATGTGACAATAATTTGCTGATTTTATCATTCAGCTCAGACTCCTGTCTCCGACTCCGCCTCTGCTCTTTGTTCTGGCCATCTTCTCTCTCCACTCCACTCTGATACACAGTTTCAATCTGAATTGTTGACAATTCTGCTCCCTTCTCAAAGATACTGCTTGACCTGCTGAGTTCCTCTAGCAGATTGATTGTTACTTCATATATTGGAAGTCATTCTGAAAGATCCATAACACCCCCCTGAATAACCTACAATGAACATTATACAGTACGCATGTGCAAAACCTACCTTTAATCGTGGTAAATCCTTATTGGCCTGCTCCAGCTGAAAGCGCAGCTCCATGTTATCTGCAGACAGATTAAGGTTCTCTTTCTGAAGCTGTTGTTCCTTTTGAGATAAGGCATCTGATCCATATCCAGAGGTCTGGGTAAAACAATGAAACAGACGGTCAGAAACACTGATTCCTCCCCATAGCCTACTGCACAGAAAAGCTGTCATAAAGCCACAATATAAATCTAAAATACGGAAGCATATATACTCAGTGGCCACTTGATTAGGTACAGGAGTGGAGCTCAGTGTGGTCTTCCGCTATCGTAGCCCATCCACTTCAAGGTCAATGTGTTCTGCATTCAGAGTTGCTCTTCTGCAACACATGGTTATTCCTCTCATCTTGAACTCTTCTGTCCTCTCTCGCCAACAAGGCACTTTTGCCCACAGAGCTGCTGCTCACTGGATTTTTTTTTTTGTTTTTCACACCATTTTTTTGTAAACTCTAGAGACTGTTGCATGTGAAAATCCCAGATCAGCAGTTTCTAAGATACTCAAGCCACACCTGTCTGGTACCAACAATCATTCCATGGTCAATGTCACTTAGATTACGTTTCTTTCCCATTCTGACATTTGGTTTGAAGACTGAACCTCTTGCCCATGTCTATGTGCTTTTATGAATTGAGTTGCTGCCACACGATTGACTGATTAGATATTTGCTTTACTGAGTGGGTGTACAGATGTACCTAATAAAGTGGCCACTGAGTGTACTTGCAAGCAAAATTAAAATCAAAGTTTACTTGAGATATTTTTGCGCAACAGACATATTTTTGAAAAACTTTGCTAATTGAGCAGTTAAAAATAATTTACAGCCTACTGCTTAATTTGGGGTAGGATAAAGGAGGGACTTCTGCTAGGTTTAACCTGAAGCTGATTTTCAGAGATTGTGTGCTTCTGAGAACCCAATCGGCCCTGTCCTTCTGCTGTTGTCTCATCCTTGTCATGCCTGATTCCAGGCCCCAACTCATTCACACTACGTGTGCTCTCCATGACATCTGTTGGGTCCTGGGGAGGTTCATTTATTTCTGGCTGGTCCACATCTTCACCCGGGCTGGTGTTAGTTCGGTGTTGTTTTTGCATCACTTTTGACTCTTCTTCAGATGAGGAGGGTTTTTCTCCATTCACTTCATACCCAGTAGTGAAAGGCTGCCCTTTCTGAACACTGGTACACACATCCTCCTCAGCCAACATTGAAATCGCACTACTATCGCCATTTTCAGTGTTCTGCCCAGTTTCATTCGAAGTATTCTCCAACTGATCATAAACCCGATTACTCTTGCACCAAAAGAATCTTGTCTTATTTTTTAGTACTTCTGTCTTTTTTTCAGTACTGATTTGTTGTGTAGTGGTAGTAACTGCAGGTCCTTTAGATTCATTGTGTATAGGGGGATCCATGGACTATACGCATGGTCCAAGAGAGGTCATGTAGCAAATGAGAAAAGGGACAGAGACAGAGAAAGAGAAGTGAATGAAAGATGTGATGGAGCTTGGTGTACTATGATAAATCTGTAAACCACATTCAAATGGACTGTCTTTAACTATTTTTACCAAAGCACTGTTATAATCCTTAAGCTATTAAACAATACAAATGCTTAATTAGAACATAGAACAATACAGGCCTTTCACCACAAGATGTTGTGCTGAACTCTGAACGTATTCTGAGATCAATCTTACACTTCCGTCCTACATAGCCCTCCATGTGCCTATATAACTAAAAGAATAATGCAACATGATCACAAGCCCTTCAGCCCAACTGGTGCATGCTGTCCACAGCATCAACCCTGCTGGTCTCAGTTCATTTTCAAGCCTTGTGTTAACCCTCCAAGCCTCTCTCTTTCATGTAACTATTCAAATGTCTCTTAAATGTTGCAATTGTACCCACCTCAAACACTTCCTCTGGGAGTTCATTCTAGGTACTCCCTACCCTCCTTGTGAAGATGTCACCTCTCAGATCTCTTTCCCCTTTCTTTAATCTGTGGACTTCCTTACTCTTGGACTACCTAAGCTTGAGGAAAAGACTCCGACTGTCCACGGTATGCATTCCCCTCATGATTTTATAAACATCTGTGGGGTCACAGCTCATTCTCCTGTGCTCCAAGGAAAATATCCAGTGTGGCCAACCTCTCCCTATAATTCACATCCTCTTGTCCAGGGAACATCCAAATCTCTTTTGCACCTTCTTCAGCTTGACAATGTCTTTTGGGTAACAATGTAACCAAAACTGACTAACCTATGAACACTACCTCACTATTTTGCTGTTTTTTTGCAGTATGTATTTAATTTTAATTATATATTTTAATTGTATATATTATAATTCTATGTGTTGCACTGCTGCCACAAAACCACCTTCAGAAGGTGATAATAAACCTGATTCTGATTATTACATAATACTCGAAGTGCAGCGTCACCATTGACATATATAATTGCAATATAACGTCCTTTCTCCTAAACTCAAAGCCCTAAATGATAGTTGGGCACATTTTTAATTATTTTGTTGTTTAGCTGCTATAGTATTACAAAAGGTTAAAATTAATTAAGTTATTCACAGTTTAAACAAACTAAAACAACATCTTTCAAAGGGAAAGCATCAGGGGTATTGGGGCTAGGTATCATTTACAAAAGGCTACATTAGTGCTGTGGGTCAGGTGATTATATCCTACGAATCTGTTGGTTACTGTGTCCTTAATAAAACAAATACATACTGATGGCCTGGACGGAGTACTCATTTTCAGCTGTCTTTCCAAAGCTTGGACCTTTTCATGCAAGTAACGATTTTTCAGAGTTAAATCTTCCACCACTGAATCCCTTGGTAAAGCTTGTTGTTGCCTTAGATCAAAAAAATTAAACTCAATATTGTTACTAGTCACAATAAAAAATAGAATAAAAATATTCCATGCGATCAAAAAATACTTTCAGTACTTTCTGAAATATAATCCATAGTTAATGAAAGAGAACTGATAAATAGAGTGCTTGTTTGGAAGTAACACATTTCAAAGATGGGATTCAAGTGAATAAATTATGAGGAAAGGCTGCCTTGTGTGGATTTTTATGTTTTCATTAGACTAATATCCTTGATTACAGATTACAGGATGCTATGATTGTGATGTTCAAGATGATTAACAGCTTTGATGAATAGATTGGTGGAGAAAAACTATTCCTTCAGGTGGGGGAGCATCAACATAACCTTAAGATGAGATCCCTTCAGGAAATAAGTCAAGATGCATCAACCTGGGAGCCTTTTCCCCACAAAGGACTGTTGAGCGTAGGGATTAACTTCAAATTTAAAAACTAAGATTAATAAATTTTTGTCAGCCAGACTATGGAACCTAAGTGGGCAGATGGAGTTAAGGGGCAAACGAGAACTGAATATCTTACTGTTGTTCCTGTTTTAATAAATTAAATACTACACTTTGCTTCAGCTTCAATAAGAACTTAAGTAGGCCATCTGATCCATTCAGCCTACTCCGCCATTCAATAAGATCATGCCATGGACTCATCTCTAACGACTTACCCTTAATTCTCCTATTATGTAAAACTCTATCCTACCTTGTCTTAAATATATAATGAGGCAGCCTCCACTGCTTCATTGGGCAGAGAATTCCACAGATTCACCACTCTCTGGGAAAGGCATTTCACCCTCATCTCCAACTTAAATCTACTCCCCCAAATCTTGAGGCTAGGTTCCCTGGTTCTAGTCTCACCTACCAGTGGAAACAACTTCCCAGCCTCTATCTTACTATCCCTTTCATAATTTTATATGTTTCTATAACATCTCTCATTCTTCTGAATTCCAGCAAGTACAGTCCCAGGCAATTCAATCTCTCCTCTTAAGTCTAAACCCCTCATCTGTGGAATCAACCTGGTGAACCTCCTCTGCACTACCTCCAAAGTCAATATATCCTTCCTCAAGTGAGGAGAACAGAACTGCACACAGTATTCCAGGTGCAACCTCAAGAATACCCTGTACAGTTGCAGCATAACCTTTCTGCTCTTAAATTTAATCCCTCTAGCAATGAGGCCAACATTCCATTTGCCTTCTTGATAGCCTGGTGCACCTGCAAACCAACCTTTTGTAATTCATGCACAAACACTCCCAAGTCGCTCGGCACAGTAGTGTGCTGCAATTTTTTACCATTTAAATAATAATCTGCTCTTTCAATGAACTTGAACAACAGGAAAGATTTCTTCCACTGAGAGAGAAATCACAGATACAAATCCAGAAATATTGAATTCAAACTCATTCCTATAAGTAAAACCATAAGTTAAAGGAGCAGAATTAGGCCATATAGCCCATTGACTCTATTCCGCCATTTCATCGTGGCTGATCCAATTTTCCTCTCAGCCCCAATCTCCTACCTTCTCCTATAGCCCTTCATGCCTTGAATAATCAAGAATCTATCAACCTTTGCCTTAAATATTCATAAAGACTTGGCCACCACAACTGCCTGTGGCAAAGAATTCCAGATTCACCACTCTCTGGCTGAAGAAATTCCACCTCATCTCTGTTCTAAAAGGACAGCCCTCTATTCTGAGGTTGTGTCATCTGGTCAGACTCTCCCACCACAGGAAACATCCTCTCTACATCGATCAAGGTCTTTCACCGTTTGACAGGTCTCAGTGATGTCATCCCTCAATCTTCTGAATTCCACTGAATACAGGCCCACAGCCATCAAACACTCTTCAGATACAAGCCATTCAATCCTGCAATCATTTTGGCAAACCTTCTTTGAACCCTCTCCAGTTCCAGCACATTCTTTCTAAGATAAGGAGCCCAAAACTGCTCACAACACTCCAAGTGAGGCCTCACCAGTGCTTTATAAAGTCTCAATATTGTTTTTATATTCTAGCCAGGTCAAAATGAATGCTAACATTGTATTTGTCTTCCTCACCATAGACTCAACCTGCAAATGAACTCTAAGGGAATCCTGCACAATTCCCAAGTTTCTTTGCATCTCAGTTTTTTTGTTTTCTCTCCATTTAGAAAATACTCTTCCCTTTCACTTCTACAAAAGTGCATGACCATACACTACCAGATACTGTATTCCATCTGCCAGTTCTTTGTCCATTCCCCTAAACTGCCTGGACTTCTGTAGCCTCTCTACTTCCTCAAAGTGACCTGCCCTCCAATCTTCATATTGTCTGCAAACTTTGCAACAAGGTTATCAGTTCCATTATCCAAATCATTGACATATAATAGAGAAAGAATTGGTCCCAACACAGAACATCACTAGTCACCGGCAGCCAGCAAGAACAGGTTCCCTTTATTTCCCTTTGCCCTGGGCTATCAGCCACTGCTTTCTCCAATGCTAGAAGCATTCCTGTAATACCATGAGCTCGTAGCTTGTCAAGCAGCCTTATGTATGGCACCTTGTCAAAGGCCTTCTGAAAATCCAAGAACACGACATCAGCTGATTCTTATTTGCTATTTCTTCAAAGAATTCCAACAGATTTGTCAGGCAAGATTTTCCCTTGAGGAAACCACGCTGAAAACGACCTATTTTATCATGTGCCTCCAAGTACACTGAGACCTCATCCTTAGTTTTCAATTCCAATACCTTCCCAACTACAGAGGTCAGACTAACTGGCCTTAGTTTTCTTTCTTTAGCCTCTCTTCCTACTTGAAGAGTGGAGTGACATTTGCAATTTTTTTGTCTTCCAGAACCATTTTAGAATCTAGTGAGTCTTGCAAGATCATTACTAATGTCTCCATGATCTCTTCAGCCACCTCTTTCAGAACTCCGAGGTGTATACCATCTGGTCCAGGTGACTTATCTACCTTAGATCTTCCAGTTTCCCAAGAACCTTCTCTCTAGTTATGGTAGCTTTGCACACTTCATCAATGCAAAATAATTATTCCGTTCATACGTCATTTTATTGACCCCATTACCACCTCTTGAGCACTGTTTTTCAGGGGTCCAATATCCATTCTTGCCTCTTACACTTTATGTATCTGAAGAACCCTTTGGTATCCTCTTTAATGTTATTTGCTAGCTTATTTTTGTATTCCATCCTTACCTTCTGTTGGTTTGTAAAAGCTTCCCAATCCTCTAACCTCCCACTAATTTTTGCTCTATTAAGTCCATGGAAGGAGTCCTGGGCTTTGGCTAAGTGGGCTTCGGCGTAAGGGGACTTCGGTAAGGCTGTGTGATTGCTCGCTGAGGGGAAGAAGGTAAGGTCGCTAGGTGCTTTTTAGACATTCTATTAATTCAGTTCAGGTATGGGGGAGACAGTCAGAGCAGTGGTGTGCTCCGTATGCAGTATGTGGGAGGTCAGGGTCAACACAGTTGCAAAAGGTGCGTCCAGCTGCAGCTCCTATCAGACCGAGTTAGGGAGTTGGAGCAGGAGCTGGATGAACTACGGATCATTCGGGAGGTGGAGGCAGAGATAGATAGGAGTTATCAGGAGGTAGTCACACCAAAAAACCAAGAAGTAGGCAGATGGGTGACAGTCCAGAGAGGCAGGGGGAGCAGGCAGAGAGAGCAGAGCACCCCTGCGGCCATTCCCATTAACAATAAGTATACCGTACTGGATACTGTTGATGGGGATGACCTACCAGGAATGAGTTGTAGTGGTCCTGCCTCTGGCACAGAGGTTGAACCCTCAACTAGAAAGGGGAGGAGGGAAGAGAAGAGAGCGATAGTTTTAGGGGACTCTATAGTTAGGGGGGCAGATAGGAGATTTTGTGGGGCAGATCGGGAGTCTCGGATGGTATGTTGCCTCCCTGGTGCCAGGGTCCGGGACATCTCAGATCGGGTGCAGGCTATTCTTGAGAGTGAGGGCATGAACCCAGATGTAGTGGTCCATGTAGGGACCAATGATGTAGGTAAGGTGAGTGAGGGGGTCCTGCTTAGAGAGTTCAGGGAGTTAGGAGTGAAGCTGAAAGGCAGGACCTCCAGGGTGACAATCTCGGGATTGCTACCTGTGCCACGTGCGAGTGAGGCGAAGAATAGAATGATTATGCACATTAATACGAGGCTGAGAGCATGGTGCAGGAAGAAAGGGTTCAGGTTTTTGGATAATTGGTCTTTGTTCCAGAGACATTGGGATCTGTTTCGAAGGGATGGTCTACATCTGAACCGGAGGGGTACTAACATTCTTGCAGGAGTATTTGCCAGTGCTGCTCGGGGGGGTTTAAACTAGATGTGCAGGGGGCAGGGATCCAGATCCAGAAGGTTGGTCAGAAGGTGCATGGGGTTAAATGTGTACAAGGTTTGGGTGATCTTGAGAAGGTCATCAAAATTCAGGGTGCAATTTGCCTGATGGAAGTTCAAGGAGCTGGGTTAGGTATAGTAGACAGTGTTTTAAGCAAAGAGAGGAGGAATGGGCTAAGAATTCTATACTTGAATGAGCGTAGTGTCAGAAATAAGACAGATGAGCTTGAAGCTCAGATGAAAATGGGGAACTACGATATTGTTGGGATAACGGAGACATGGCTGCAAGGGGATCAGGCCTGGGAATTGAGTGTACCAGGGTATACGTGCTATCGTAGAGACAGAAATATGGGAAGAGGGGATGGGGTGGCCCTGTTGGTGAGGAATGAGATTCAGTCCTTAGCAAGAGGTGACTTGGGAACAGGGGAAGTAGAGTCTGTGTGGATTGAGCTGAGGAACAGTAAGGGTAAAAAGACCCTAATGGGTGTTGTGTACAGGCCCCCAAACAGTAGCGTGGATATTGGGTACAAGTTGATTAGGGAGTTAACATTGGCATGTGCTAAAGGTAATGCAGTCGTTATGAGAGATTTCAACATGCAGGTGGACTGGGAGAATCAGGTAGGTGCTGGACCCCAGGATAGGGAGTTTGTGGAGTGTCTAAGGGATGTATTTTTGGAACAGCTTGTGCTTGAGCCAACCAGGAACGAGGCTATTTTGGACTTGGTGATGTGTAATGAACAGGAATTGATAAGTGATCTTGAAGTAAAGGAGCCATTAGGAAGTAGTGATCATAACATGATAAGTTTTTATCTACAATTTGAGAGGGATAGGGGCAGATCAGAGGTGTCAGTGTTGCAATTAAATAAAGGAGACTACGGAGCCATGAGGGATGAGCTGGCCAAAGTTAAATGGGCGGATGCCCTGGCAGGAAAGACAGTGGATCAGCAGTGGCAGATATTCTTGGGCATAATACAAAAGATGCAAATGCAGTTCATTCCAATGAGAAGGAAGGATTCAAAGAGGGGGAAGGGGCCACAGTGGTTGACAAAGGAAGTCAGAGATTGTATAGCATTAAAGAAAAAGAAGTATGACAGGGCTAAGATGAGTGGGAATACAGATGATTGGGAAAGTTTTAAGGAACAGCAGATCTTAACTAAAAAAGCAATACGGAGAGAAAAAATCAGGTATGAGCTCAGTCTAGCCAGGAATATAAAAGGGGATAGCAAAAGCTTTTTTAGCTATGTGAAGAGAAAGAAGATAGTTAAGAACAATGTTGGCCCCTTGAAGAATGAATTGGGAGAAATTGTTATGGGAAACAGGGAAATGGCAACAGAATTTAATGCATACTTTAGATCTGTCTTCACCAGGGAGGACACAAGCAATCTCCCAGATGTATGGATGGGCCAGGGTCATAAGATATCAGAGGAATTGAGACAGATTGACATTAGGAAAGAAACTGTGATAAGTAGACTGGTAGGACTGAAGGCTAATAAATCCCCGGGTCCAGATGGTCTGCATCCGAGGGTTCTAAAAGAGGTGGCTCAGGAAATTGCGGATGCATTGGTAATCATTTTCCAATGTTCCTTAGATTCAGGATCAGTTCCTGAAGATTGGAGAGTGGCTAATGTTGTCCCACTTTTCAAGAAGGGAGGGAAGGAGAAAACGGAGAACTATCGCCCTGTTAGCCTAACGTCAGTCGTGGGGAAGATGCTTGAGTCCATTATTAAGGACGAAATAGTGGCACATCTAGATGGCAGAAATAGGATTAGGCCGAGCCAGCATGGATTTACCAAGGGCAAATCATGCTTGACTAATCTGTTGGAGTTTTTTGAGGGTGTAACAAGGATGTTAGACGAGGGTAAGCCAGTAGATGTTGTGTACCTAGATTTTCAGAAGGCATTCGATAAGGTGCCACATAGGAGATTGGTGAGTAAAATCAGAGCTCATGGAATTGGGGGCAGGGTTTCAACATGGATAGAAAACTGGTTGGCAGATAGAAAGCAAAGGGTAGCAGTGAATGGGTGTTTCTCAGACTGGCTGGAGGTGACTAGTGGGGTACCACAGGGCTCTGTATTGGGACCACAGCTCTTTACGATTTACGTCAATGATTTAGATGAGGGCATTGAAAACTATATCAGCAAGTTTGCTGACGATACTAAACTGGGTGGCAGTGTGACATGCGAAGAGGACGTTAGGAGAATACAGGGAGACTTGGATAGGCTGAGTGAGTGGGCAGATACTTGGCAGATGTCATTCAATGTGAATAAATGTGAAGTTATCCACTTTGGAAGCTGGAACAAGAGGGCAGAGTATTGTCTGAACAGTGTCGAGTTAGGTAAGGGAGAAATGCAAAGAGACCTAGGAGTCCTAGTTCACCAGTCAATGAAGGTGAATGAGCAAGTGCAACAGGCAGTGAAGAGGGCAAATGGAATGTTGGCCTTTGTTACAAGGGGAATTGAATACAAGAGCAAGAATGTTCTTTTGCATTTGTACAGGGCCCTGGTGAGACCACACCTGGAATATTGTGTACAGTTTTGGTCTCCAGGTTTAAGGAAGGACATTCTGGCAATTGAGGAAGTGCAGCGTAGATTCACAAGGTTGATTCCTGGGATGGCAGGGCTGTCTTACGCAGAGAGATTGGAGAGATTGGGCTTGTACACGCTGGAATTGAGGAGATTGAGAGGGGATCTGATTGAAACGTTTAAGATAATTAAAGGATTTGATAGGATTGAGGCAGGAAATATGTTCCAGATGTTGGGAGAGTCCAGTACCAGAGGGCATGGATTGAGAATAAGAGGTCAGTTATTTAAAACAGAGTTGAGGAAGAGCTTCTTCTCCCAGAGAGTTGTGGAGGTGTGGAATGCACTGCCTCGGAAAACGGTGGAGGCCAATTCTCTGGATGCTTTCAAGAAGGAGCTGGATAGATATCTGATGGATAGGGGAATCAAGGGATATGGGGACAAGGCAGGGACTGGGTATTGATAGTGAATGATCAGCCATGATCTCAGAATGGCGGTGCAGACTCGAGGGGCCGAATGGTCTACTTCTGCACCTATTGTCTATTGTCTATTATCTGCCCTCTCTTTGGGTTTGACTTCTCTTGTTTGCTATGGTTATGTCATAGAATACTTGCCTTTAGAATACTTCTTCCTCTTTGGGATGTACATATCCTGGGCCTTCTGAATTGCTTCCAGAAATTCTAATCATTACTGCTCTGGCATCATTGCTGCCAGTGTTGTTTTCCAGTCAATTCTGGCCAACTCCTCTCTAATGCTTCTATAATTTCCTTTGCTTCATTGTAATACTGATACATCCGACTTTAGCTTCTCCTCAAATTTCAGGCTGAATTCAATCATATTATGATAATGCCACCCAAGGGTTCTTTAACCTTATGGTCTCTAATCAATTCTGGTTCATTGCACAACACCCAATCCAGAATAGCTGATCCACTAGTGGGCTCAACCATGAGCTGCTCTAAGAAGCCATCTCATAGGCACTCAAGAAATTCCTTGTCTTGCAATCTAGCACAAACCTGATTTTGTGAATTTATCTGCATATTCAAGACCCCCATGACTATTGTAACATTGCCCTTTTGGCATGCATTTTCTAACTCCCGATGTAATTTGTAGACTATATCCTTCCAACCCAATGTCACCTCTTTCCAACGATCTGATTTCATTTTTTTACAGAAGAGCAACACCACCCCTTCTGCCTTCCTGCCCATCCTTTCAATACAGTGTATATCCTTGGACATTAAGCTCCCAGCTATAATCTTCTTTCCACCATGATTCAGTGATGACGACAACATCATATCTGCAAATGTGCTGCAAGTTCCAACTACCTTATTCCATTTACTGCGTGCTTTCAAATACAACACCTTCAGTCCTGCCTCATCAACAGCCTCTAATTACACAATGCCTGTTTGTAAACCAGCTATCTCATCTTCAGCAAAATTATCCACCTTTCCTACGATACTTGCATTGAAATATACACAACTCAGTACACTAGTTGCATCTTTTGACTCCTAACTTTGTCTGAGGTCTTACTAACATCTGCATCCACAAATTCCCCACTAACTGTTCTGGTACTCTGGTTCCCATCTGCCTGTTACTCTAGTTTAAACCCCACCATGCAGTACTAACAAACCTTCCCAATAGGATATTAGTCTCTCTCCAGTTCAGGTGAAAGCTGTCCCTTCTGTACTGGTCCCAAGTGATCCAAAAACCTTCTGCCCTCCCTCCTACACCAACTCCTTAGCCGCATATTAAACTGTATAATCTTCATAATTCTAGCCTCACTAGCACATAGAATGGGGGACAATCCTGAGATCACAACTCTGGAGGTCATGCCCTTTAATGCAGAAGACAAGAAGATCTAAGAGCAGAATTAGACCATTCAACTCATCAAGTATGCTCTATCATTCAATCATGGTTGATCTATTATCCCTCTCAACTCCATTCTCCTGTCTTCTCCCTGCAATCTTTGACACCCTTACTAATCAAGAACCTAACAACCTTCACTTTAAATATACTCAATGACAGCTTCCACAAATTCACCACCATCTGACTAAAGAAATTCCTCCGCATCTCTGTTCTAAAGGGACATTGTTGTATTCTGAGGCAGTGTGCTCTGGTCCTCGACTCCTTCACTATTGGGAACATCTTGTCCATGTCCACTCTACCTAGGTCCTTCAATATTTGATGGATTTCAATAAGAATCCCCCCCCCCCACCTCCTTATTCTCCTAAACTCCGGTAAGTACAGACCCAGAGCCATAAAATGCTTCTCATACATTAACCCTTTCATTCCCAGGTTAACTCTTGAGAACCTTCTCTGGACCATCTTCAATGCCAGCACATCCTTTCTTAGATATGGGGCCTAAAACTGCTCACAATATTCCAAGTGCCATCTAATCAACACCATATAAATCCTCAGAATTACACTGTTGCTTTTATATTCTAGTTCTTTCAAAATGAATGCTAACATGTTCTTGCCTTGCTTACCACCAATTCAACTTGCAAGTTCACCTTTAGGGAACTCTGCACGAGGAGTCTTAAGTCCCTTAGCAACTCAGATTTCTGAATTTGGTCTCAGTTTAGAAAATAGCCTACACCTTTATTCCTTTTGTACTGTGTTACTCTATGACTCCAAGTAATATGGATGGATTGACACTTCTGAGGCATTTTGAACACTAAGATCTGGAACATGTAGGTTGTAGTGCCATCCACAAGATGTCACTAGTATGCTTTTTGGATAAAAACTTCCTTTACCTCACCTTCTAAAGAGGGCCAACAGTAAAGCTTTGTCCTTCTAAGTGGGATGAAGAGCCATGGCAATTTCAGTTTCTGTTCTGAACGCCCTGGTGGGCTCCATTTCTAACATCTGTTGAAGTAGGAAGCCTGATTTTATACAATGTACCAGCTTCCCGGTTATGTAAGGGAAAAGACATAGGTATTCCCAGCCAATTCCATACCTGGTTACTCATCTCCTGAGAACTTCTTCAATGCAGATGACTGCTCAAGGCCTTATATGTGTCCATAGAAACAGCTTGGAACCAGTTATCTGCAGAGTTCTGACAAGTCTTCAGAAGGAATGATTTGGATTTTCAGTTTCATACACAAAACACTAGAGCAATCAGCAGTTCAGGCAGCATCTATTGACTGGAATAAACAGTCAATGTTTTGGGCTGAGACCCTTCATCAGGACTCAGCCAGAAATATCAATTGTTTATTCCCCGGCATAGCTGCTGCCTGATCTGCCAAGTTCCTCCAGCACTTTGTTTGTGCATTGCTGTTGATGTCCATCAGCTGCAGAATCTGGTGTGTATTGGATTTTCATTCTGTTTTATGAAAATATATTTCAAAATATTCATGGAGGAACAGACCAATAAGGATCTGGTAGCATATTAAAATATAATTAGAAGTGTTAGAGATAAGAAAAACAGATTAACAACGAGAAACAATTGGAACTATTGTACTATTCACCTCAGGTTTTCCATCTGGTCTTGAAGTTCCACATTCTTTCTTCTTAAATCTTCTATCTCTCTGTCACTTTCCATGGTTCTAACACCTACAACCTGGTCTACTGTAATTCCACGAGCTTTCAGTTTCCTCTGTAAACATGTCTTTTCATGGTCAACTCTGCCATTGAACACATTTATAATATCCATTTTATTATAAAGTGCACTGTTTGCTGCAAAACCCACAATTGTTAAATGTGCTTTTCAATCAAAATTCTCAATTGCAAGATAAAATCAAAATATTACAGATGCTCAAAATCTGAAAATAACAATTAAAATGCTGGAAATATGCAAGAAGTCTAGCAGTATCAGTAGAATATAAAACACAACTTACGCTTCATAAACATTGGAAGTGATGAACAGCTATTAACATGAAATAAAAGGCAATGGTAGTATGGCAGTTAGTACAATTGCTTTATAGTGCGAGTGATTGGGGTTCAATTCCTGCAAGGAGATTTATGTTCTCTGCATGACGGTGTGGATTTCTTCCAGGTGTTCTGGTTTCCTCCCACATCTCAAAGATATATGGGTTGGTAAGGTGTGCACATGGTATGTTGGCACTGGAACCATGTCGACATTTCTGGCTGCCCCCCGCAAAACCATGGACTGCGCTGGTCGTTCACATTAATGATGCATTTCACTGTATGTTTCAAATGAATGTGATGAAAGGTCTTGCTTCTTTTCCATAGATGCTGCCTGGCCTGCTGAGTTTCTTCAGCATTCTGTGTGTTGCTGTAATTTGTGGAATCGGTCCAGAGTTGTGGTGAGTGAAGTTATCCTCGCTGATTCAGAAGCCTGATGGTTGTAGGGAAATAACTATTCCAGAACCTAGTGGTGTGGGACCCAAGGCGCTTGTACTTCCTGCCCGATCGTAGTACTGAGAAGAAAGCATGGACTGGATGGTGGGGTCTTTGATGACAGATGTTGCTTTCCTGTGGCAATGCTCCATGTAAATATGCTCATTGTAGGGAGTGTTTTACCTGTGATAGACTGAGTTGTATTGACCACTCTCTGTAGTTTTCTGTTCCAGGGATGAAGACTTAACAATGAATAAGTAATCAATGGAGCTTTGGGGAAATGGTGGAGTCGGAACTGAAGTTATAAAGCCCGCACTCTGCCAAAGTTGGGATTCACTGGGATTGTGAATAGTAGAAGACAGGAAGCTTTTGAGAAGATCAATTTAAAATTAATCCTATAGGAAATTTTTCAGCAGCTTCGTGGGAATAAAATTATTAAAATGAATAGCATTCTACAGGTGGGCTCTTGGGAAAACAACTAGGTGTATGATACAAGACATCTCAGGATTTAAGTGCATGCCAAAATTGCTGAGCACTAAACTAAATGAGTGATTACTTTCAGAAAAATGGGAGATGCTAGTGTAAACCTGAGGTGATTTACTTTTTGCTACTGTTTAGCTGGAATCAATTAATGATAATCTGGGACTCAGATTTCAGAAATAAATCTGAGGCAGACTTAGGCCATTCAGATATTTATTATCCTTCTCAACCCCATTCCCCTGCTTTCTCCCAATAATCTTGGACTCAACTATTAATCAAGAACCTATCAATCTCCATTTTAAATATTCCCAGTTATTTGAGCTATTCAGCCATCTGACACAATAAATTCCACAGATTCACTACCCACTGGCTAAAGAAATTCCTCTCCATCTCTGTTCTAAAGGGACATCCTTGTATTCTTAGGCTGTGCTCTTTGGTCCTAGACTTCTCCACTATAGGAAAAATCCTCTCCATATCTACTCTATCAAGGCCTTTCAATAATAAGTCTGGACTGTACTTAACCGATGCTGAAGCAGAGAGATTATTAAATTGAAAGTTACAGAAAATGTATTACAGTTTCAACATTCAAAACAATTTGGTTGGTCATAAAAATGAACCAATCTTTTCAACTGGAAGTGCGAAAGAATACCTACAAAAAAAAAGTAAATATAAAATGGAAGGAATTGTTCAGTGTATAGCAAATTCCTTGAGATCATTTTGCTATTTTGTATCACTATTTATTGAATGTTACTAATTAGTTTTGAAGGTCTTCTGTTAAATCACTTTATAGTTTTCAAGTTCAAGTTCAATTGTAATCCAACCTGTTAAACGAAATAGCGCTCCCCTCCCACCCCAGGCCAAGGTGGCAAACACAGTGCATACCGACATGCAAAAACATGCAGCTATGATAGCACATACAGTCACAAAAATAATAATAGCACATGTCCCTGGGTGGCATGGTCTGAAGACTGATAGTGCACAAATGTTGTCCTGGAGCCATGTTTCTGCAAAAACAAATATGCGGCAGTTCCTCTTCTCACACTGGTTCATCTCCAGACGAAAGGCAATCGAGCTTATCTTCCAGGAAGTGAACACTGGAGAGCAGACAAATGGGAAAGCCAGCCTGCAGCGGCCATCCCCCGAACCCAGCAGGGACCAAATACATATTTTCTGTTTTGATGATTAAGCTTTGTGATGCTGGGTGTTGTCTGCTTTCCACCAGCCAATTTAACAGTGTGAGTAAATAAAAAGATGGGAATCACATTAGAAGAAGCAATGCACAAAATTAAAACTTACTTTGCATACAGTTCCTTTGCAGTGGTGACTTGTTTGGTCAAAGTTTCTACCTCCTTCTCTTTTTCTTTCAGCTTGTTTTTTGCTCCTTCTAATCGAGCTTGCCACTTTTTACCTTCTTCCCACCTCACGATTTCCTCTCTGGAGGTCTGTATTGCAAGGGAAAGTACTGTAAATACAGCACATCATGGCAATCACCTTGCTATCAATCATCGCTCAGATATGAGAAAATGTGACCATGGGTGGCCTTAGACAAGAAAAGACATTCTGTCCCAGCTTTAGTTGTGGTAGCTTTAATTAACGTAATAGAAGAGTGCCAGACTGGACTAAAGTCTCTGGAAAAAGACCAGTTTAGGCTTTTCTGCAAGTGTCAATATGCTTCCAGTGCCAACATAGCATGTTCACAACTTAGTAACCCTAAAGGCTGATCTGTTTTGAAGCACTCTAATAGGACAAATGAAGGTTGATGTCTCTACTTGTAGGGAGAATCTGCAGAGACTGCAGATGCTGAAATCTGGAGCAAAAACAAGATGTTGAAGGAATTCATAGGGCAAGACAGTATCTGTGAAAAGAAATTATCATGCAATAATCAGGAAAACAGTCACCAATAAGTAGATGAAAAGGACATAAAAAAGTAAAAGATTGCACCTAATGGAAGAGGAATATTGGGAAGGAAACAAGGTGAAAAGCATCCAGTTCTATTCAGAAAGAGACAGAAAGACAGATTGACAGACAAGAGAGAGAAAACAAAAAAAAAAGCGAAAATCAGTCTAAGAAATCGTCATGTATACTACCAATCTATGACAAGGCTGCCGTTTCAACAGTTTTTTTCCCCCAGGAACACTAAATGGGTTCTTTAATTACCAGCCTGAGATGGCTGCAACAACATCCATTCTTATTCTTGGGACAAATCTAGGTGTTTCATTCCAATAAACTGGTAACTTTTTGTGTTCTGCCAAGGCTGACAGAGAAGCTATTAATATCATTCAGCAACTTGTTGCAAATTAAAATCTCTGTTACTTCTCTTTCTTGGCATTATTTTTGGGCTTTACTTACCTGCCAATTACGGTGAATGTGGTGATCTCACGGTTAGTCTTCCACAGAATCTGAACTATAACTGAAGTGATTCTGCAAATCTAATCCTATCTTCTGGGTAAATTGCTCATTCCAAATTAACACAGCCGTTAGGTGATAATTTTTTTTTTAAAGTCTGTTTACAATACCTAGGTGCTATCCAGAGGAAGAAAACATTTTTCGAACGAGTTTCCATTGTAATGTCGAATAAATGAACAGTCTGAAACGAAAGTTAATTTGATCTGCAGTAGAAGTACATTATTTTTTGCTGATTGTGTTTAGAGTCTCCAGCTGAGAGGTACTATGGCAACATGGTCCAAGACCATTGGTCCTTTAAAGGAGCCAATTAAATTATAATCCAATAAAAGCAGTTTGAACCTTACCATTCCAGTCATTGTAGATTTGTATTACAGGCAAAAAAATATTTTTTTAAATGGGTAAAAGAAGGTAATGGAAAATGTTACTTTGGAGGGATCTCAGCATTATTTTTGATTTTTATGTAGCATTTTTAACATGAGACTATAAAACAGAAGCAGAGTTAGGCCATTCAACCCATCCAGTCTGCTCTGCAATTCATGGGAGAATTAGCAAAACAAGTTGTAAAGTAACTTCTTGGTAATCAAGTGCTTGTGTTCAGGATTTGATACTTTCTGTTAAATATTTCTCTCCTTCACAACCTGCACTTTGCCTTCTCACAACAGGAGATTTTATCCACTCTCTCATCCTAACATAACAGGTTGAAATGCACTATTTTAAAGATACCAGGTTCATTTCTCAATTGTCTTGATCTACAATAATCTCTCAAGCAATATTTTTATTATAGCATCAATCAAAAATTTCCCTTTGTCAGGAAACAAATTTGCAAAAATGACTACACTTTAAAAAAACTCAATTACTCAGTTAAGAGTTTTCGATGTGCTAAGAGCATAAAAAGTCCATTGCAAACCATTTTTTAAAAAATCCTAAGAACAAAATTAATGTAGAACTTTTTGCATTTTTATTTTTGATCAAGATGGTGATTTAATTTCTTTGGAAAAGTAGAAATGGAATTACCTGATCTTTGGAAACAACTCTATGACATTTCTGAATAAAGGATAAAAAACATACATTTATCCTCTTTTAGCACAAAGTCTACAAGGATGCATTTAGTACCAAATTATCACAAAAAAGCAAGTTAAACTTCAAAGTAAATTTGTTCTGCTTGAAATCCTATAAAATTGTATTTACTCTGCTAGAAACCAATTTGGATTGTCAGGGTGGTAAACAAATCATTTACTTATTTTACAATCTAATATCTAGTGTTCTTTTTGGTGCTAAATGGGAGATCACAACACAAATCTGCAGCTGTGGAACTATACCTTGTCTTCTTTCAAAACTTTTCTTTCGTTGTGCTCAGAAGTCACTTTCTTGTCCAGCTCGCTCTCCAGTCTTTTAATTTTTCTCTGTAGCTCGTCTATTATGGTCTGTTTATTGTCAGCCTCTGTCTTGGACTGAAATAAAACAAGAAAGCCTGAAAGCTTGACACCATGACAAACCTCAATAATACAGTTATCTTTCTACAAAAATATTTCTACATTCACAGTATGTATGTAGGGCCAATACAGAATAAAAAATGTTTACATCATGCTTATCAGTATTTTCTTGCTTTATCTTGTTTCTCATTTTTATTATAAACAAGACAAGTTTGTTGGCACAAAGACTTAAGTAGTATCTGAAACAAAACCATTTCTTTGATACATCAATCCAAAAGGCTGGCATAGCAGGCTTCTCGGGATGCCTTGAACATACCAGCGTCATATGACAGCAAATCCAGATGGCTAAGAAAGAAGAAAAGGATTTGCATGTCTTGTTCCTCGACCTGGCCAACGCCTATGGATCAGTTCCTCATTCCCTGCTGTGGACTGCTTTTGAATTCTTTCAGATGCCTGCAACAATAACAAATCCGGTAAAACACTACTTCCAGGATATACAAGTTTGTCTCACAATATCAGACTTCACAACAGCTTGGCAACCACTGGAAGTAGGCATCATGGCGGGGTGCACCATCTCCCCATTGGCCCTCACTATGACGATGGAGCTCATTATCAGAGCCTCAAAATGGGTTGCGGGAGGAAAACGGTTACAGTTTGGTCAAAGGTTACCACCGATACAAGCCTATATGGACAATATAACAATACTGACGACAACTGTCCCCTGCACCAAGAGACTTCTGGAAAAGCTTCAGCAAAACATCACATGGGTGAGGATGAAGAGCAAGCCCAGCAAGTGCAGGAGCACCTCCATTGTCAAAGGTCAAGTCCCGGATCAAAGATTTCCCATGTCCCAACTGTTTCAGAAATGCCAGTGAAGAGCTTGGGCTGATGGTATGATGCTAAGCTCAAGAACACCATGCAGTTTAAACAAATCAAAAAGGATACCATCACGTACGTAGCTCACATCAACAAGACCTGGCTGCCAGGAAAATTCAAACTGTGATGCTTCCAGTTTTGCATACTCCCAAGACTCATGTAGCTTTTAAAGGTGAATGAAATCCCCATCAACAAGGTGGAAAAGCTCGAAAGAGTGATCAGCACACATGTGAAACAGTGGCTTGGACTTCTACGATGCTTAAGCCCTGTTGGACTGTACGGGAACGGCAAATTAGAATAACCAATTGCAAGTCTTGTGGAAGAATTCAAATGCACCAAAGCAAGGTTGGTCATGACCCTGACTGAATCTGAAGATACTGTTATTCAAACAGCGGCCTCTCCCCGTGTGGCAATGGGGAGGAAGTGGACCCCATCTGAAGCCTTTCAGAGTGCTAAGTCTACTCTTCGCTTCAGGAATCTGGTTGGTCAACTTGGGAGAGCCGGGCTCAGGCTCTTCGCAAAGGCTCCTCAATGTCACAAGGCAACATCAGTGCAGAAGAGACGGCTTGTGGTGGAGGAGGAAGACAGGAGGAGGCAGAGCGACACGCCTGGGCCATCTCAATGGCCAAGCAGGGCCAATGGACTAATTGGGAGAGCATGAAAAAGAGGAAACCCAGCTGGCGTGACATCTGGGAGATGAAGGGATCTCGGCTAAGCTTTGTCATCAGAGACACTTATGACCTCCTACCCACACCCAGAACCTGAACCAGTGGTGGGGAGACGACCCCACTTGCTCTCTTTGTCAGGCACCTGAATCAGTAAGGGACATTTTAACAGGATACACCACGAGCCTCAGCCAGGGGCGGTACACTTGGTGGCATAACCAAATTTTCAGTCAGCTGGCATCAATCTTGGAACGGAGGCGAATCACCACAAATGTTCTCCTACAAACATCGGCAAGAAATGTTCATATCACATAATTTGTACCAGCAGGCCAACCTCCAGAGCACCATTTAACATCAAAAGAGGTAAGCATCCTGCAGGTTGCTTGAGATTGGAAAACGGATGTGGACTTGAAAAAAAAGCTTGTGTTTCCCCCAGACATTGCGGCTACAACACTCCAGCCAGACATGGTCCTGTGGTCCACAACAGCCAAGCTGGCATATGTTGTGGAATTGACAGTACCATGGGAAGATGGTGTTGAAGAAGCTTATGAGAGGAAAAAGACCAAATACTCTGAACTGGCAACTGAAGCTGCCCAGAATGGCTGGAAGATACAAGATTTTCCCTGTAGAAGTGGGATGCAGGGGATTTGTGGCTACATCTAAGACCAGTCTATTGAAGAAGATGGGGGTGAGGGGTTACTCACTCCAATAAGCAATCAAGTCTTTGTCAAATGCAGCAGAAGAAAGCAGTAATTGGATTTGGATTAAAAGGAAAGGTAACAACTGGGCTGCAAGATGAAGATAGGAGGGTATGGAATTAAAGGGGGGGGGGTGTAACTGGGATGCCATCGTTGAGCCCTAAGGAGACGTCAAAGTGGGCTCTTCATTGTTAATATTGGTGGATTATCCTCAGAAACTAAAATAAATGGCTTCTAAACTTGCAGGCAATACTGGAACAGTCTATTTTAAACACCTGTAAAATGCTTAATTGCAGTTGATACTTGTTAAATAACAACACATGCATGTTATTTAGTTATCCAATTTAGCAACTGATAAGTTATCAGAATAGTGAGCACATCATTAGTATTGTTTAGACTGATGTATTTATGACTAGTCTATTGAAGAAGATGGGGGTGAGGGGTTACTCACTCCAATAAGCAATCAAGTCTTTGTCAAACGCAGCAGAAGAAAGCAGTAATTGGATTTGGATTAAAAGGAAAGACAACAACTGGGCTGCAAGAGGGTATGGAACTGAGGGGGGTGTATCTGGGACGGCAAGTAGCACCGTTGAACCCTTCGGAGACGTCGTGGACTTATCAATGAAACATCAAAGCAGGATGGTGCCCACCTGATGACCCTGATGAAGTACCTACCTTCCTTGTCACCACTCCAAGCCCACTGCCAACACTGAGAGTGCCAAGTTATCACAGGGATTGAAACATCAAGTCCTATTAGCTCTACTAATCTACTATCGAGGCAAACAGGATGTGATACACAACTAATTGAATCTTGGAGAGACAACAGACTGCAGATGATGGATTCATGCTGGAAATGAGATTCATAGTCAAATCTTAATTCTCTACGTTGTAGACTTTTTTTTGCCCAACTTATATAATATTAATATACTAATTAATACCATATTTGTTATCAATGAATATTTTTGGATGAGATACAAAGATGCTTTGCAGGAATAAGAAAAAAGTTCTTAAGAACCAAAATTAGGATAAGTATTATCTTGAGTTTAGAAGAACCAGAGAAATACGGATGTGGAGGAACCTCATTTAAAGCTAGAGCATTATCTAACATTTAAGGTATAAGGCATAGCAATGTTTAATGAATGTAGAAGATAAAACATAACATTAATGGTGTAATATCGCATAAAGAAGGTTACAATGAATTGCAAAGAGATTTTGATCAATTAGGGAGATGGACTGAGGAATGGCAAATGTTTTTGAATTTAGATAAGTGTGAGGAGATACGTTTTGGGGAATATCAGGTTAGGACTTAAACAGTGAATGGCAGGGCACACCTGGGTGTTGTGGAACAGAAGAATCTTGGAGTACAAGTGTAGCGTCACAAATAGATAGGGTAGTGAAAAATGTGTCTTCTTAGCATGTCAATCACACATCGCGTTTTGGAGTAGGGGCATGCAAGTCATTGGTGAGGTCAGACTTGGGAGTATTATATACTGTTTTGGTCATCCCATTATAGGGAAGATGTTGTCAAGCTGAAAGGGTGCAGACGAGATTCAAGAGAATGCTGACTGGACTAGTGGGCCTGCATTACAGACAGTAGTTAGCCACACTGGATCCTTGTTCTTTGGATCACAGAAGAATGTGAGGTGACCACAGAAGTTTATAAAATGATGATGGGTCTGGGTACAGTGGGCAGTCACAGTCTTTTCTCCAGGATTGAGGAGTCAGAAACTTGAGAGCACTGATAAAAGATAAAAGGGGAGGGATTTAAAAGAGACTAAGAGGTAACTTCCTTACACAGAGCATAGTGAGTACTTAGAAGGAACTGTCAAAGGAAGTGGTCAAAGTGGGTACAACTACAACATTTAAGAGGGAGGAGCTTGGAGGATTATGGGCTGTACATGGACAGTTGGGACTAACTAGTAAAATGCTGTGTTTGGCATGGACTAATTGGGCCTAAGGGCTGTATTCCTATGCTGTATTACCATGTGACTTTGCCACTACATAACATTCTTAGAGGGCTACCTGAAATTAAGAAGCCACAGGTCACAGTTATAGGAATAAAGTCAACCACTTAGAACAGCAATGAAGAAAAAATACCTTTGGAATTGTCATCTGAAAAGAGATATGATTAATAGATATGTTAATATTAGATTTGTAGGTGGTGTTGTGGACAGTGGGAAAGGTTGTCTAAGGCTGCAGATCAGATGGAATGTAAGCTGGAGTGTAGGCAGATGGAATTTAAACCAGTACAATATAATACACTTTGGGCAAGTCAAGTAGGGTTAAGACACATATAGTAAGTGGTAAGGCACTAAGGAATGTTGATGAACAAGGTGACCTTGGGGTTCAAATTCATAGTTCTCAAAGAATGGCACACAGATATGTAGGTTTATTTTAAAAAACTATAGAGCATGTTTGCCTTAATAGTTAGAGGCAACAAATAGCAAAGTTAGGACTTTTGTTGGAATTTCACACAACACTGATTAGACCACTTGAGTACTGTGTGCAGTTCTGCTCCCTGCACTATAGGATGAGGCTGTGTTGGAAAGAGTGCAGAGGAGACTCACCAGGATGATGCCTGGATCTGAGGACCTAAACAATGGGGAGATTGGATAGACTGGGCTTGTTTCCCCTGGAATAAAGGAGACTGAGGGGTGATTTTCTCTAGAGAAATATACAATTATAAGAGACATAGACAGGGTAGTTACTCAGAGTATTTTCCCTACAGTTGAGTTATCAAATATCAGAGGACACAAGTTTAAGTTGAGAGGAAGAAATCTACGGGACATTTGAGAGGAATTCTTTCTCTCCCCCAAAGCCAAACACACAGTGGTTGTTATCTAGAACTTGCTGCCACAGGAGGTGGCAGAGTTAGATACGATCATTATGTTTAAGATACTGTACATTTAGACATCTAATGTGGGGAAATTGGATTAGTGTAGATGAGGATGTGTCTGAAACACCCATTTCTGTGCTGTAGAATTCTATGACATTTGGAGAGTGTTTGCAAGGCTTCCAGACATGCTTTGTGGCTTATAAATATTTGTAGTATAGTCACTGTCATAAAACAGGAAACTTAGCATCCAATTTGCATTCAAAAATTATCTGCTTCATGATACTGGCTTAGGACATCACGGATTCTTTGTTTCTCGTAAGACATAGGAGCAGAATTAAGCCATTTGGTCCATTGAATGTGCTCCACCTTTCCATCCTGGCTGAACTATTATCCCTCTCAATACCACTCTCCTGCCTTTTCACTGTAACCTTTGATGTCCTGACAAATCAAGAACCTAGAACCTCCGTTTTAAATATACCCAATGATTTGGCCTCCACAGCCATCTGTGGTAATGAATTCTACATATTCACCACACACTGGCTAAAGAAGTTCCTCCTTACCTTAATATAGAAACACCTACAGCACAATACTGGCCCACAATGCTGTGCCAAACATGTACTTCAGAAATTATCTCGGGTTACCCAGAGCCCTCTATTTATCCAAGCTTCATGTACAATCTGAGCAGCTTCTTAAAAGACCCTATTGTGTCTTGTTTATCTGTTATGGGATCTGATACAGCCAATTGAGGGAGCAGAGAAGGTCTCCCTTAGTTTAACATTTGATTTGGAATACATCACTCTCAGGGAAGCAGTAATAATAATTCCTTAGCAAGGCCCTGAAAAGACACTCCACCTTTTCGTGCTCAGTTCTCTGGAGTAGGAGTTGAACTCCCAACCTTTAATTTGTGATTGAAGGGTCTTGGCTGTTTATTCCCCTCCATAGATGCTGCCTGACCTGTTGAGTTTCTCCAACACTTCGTGTGTTGCTCAAGATTTCCAGCATCTACAGAATCTTGTGTTTATTTTTGGACTTTAAAATACAGCATTTAGAAGATGAACCACAGTTAAATCAGAGATCAGAAACATATTAAAGTTTGCACCTGGATGCTGCTGGACAGCCGGTTAATCTTTTTCCTCAGTTCCTCATTCTCTTTCTCCAACTCTGCTTTTTCTGTTTGCAGCTTGTTTAGAACTCGTTGCTTTTTGTGAAGCTCTCCATTTAAAGAATCTATTTCAGCCGCTGTGGCTGCCTCCTTATTTTTGCACGATTTCACGTTCTCTTTGGTTGCTGCAAGTTGTTCAGTTAGTTCTTCTACACGAACCTAGAAATGGTATAAAGCACCAGTCAGTAATTTAAGTTCAAGGTAAGCTAGTTGGGGGCAGCCAAACCAATATGCAGCTGGAAACAAAAGCAGTGACGGCACTTGGTAAATTGGTTTATTATTGTCACAGTGGTCCAGTGAAAAGCATGGCATCCATACAAATCATTTCATTACAACAATGCATTGACGTAGTACCAGGGAGAGCAATCAGGTGTCACAGTTGTGTAGCAGTTAGCCTGACACTATTACAGCTCAGGGCACTGGAGTTCAATTCTGGCATTGTCTGAGAAGTTTGTATGTCCTTCCCCGACTGCCTGGGTTTCCTCTAGGTGCTCCAGTTTCTTTCCACAATCTGAAGACGTACTGGTTAATTGGTCATTAAAAATTGTCCTGTGATTAGGCTAGGGTTAAACAGTGGATTGCTGGGCGGTGGGGCTTGAAAGGCCAGAAAGGCCTGTTCTGCACTATATCTCTAATTAAAATAAATAACAGAATACAAAATAAAGTGTTACAGGTACAGAAGTGCAGGCAGACAACAAGGTGCATAGCAAGGTAGACTGTGAGGTCAAGAGTCCATCTTAGCATACTAGGGGACCAGTCAATAGCTTTATTACAGTGGGTAGCAGCTGTCCCAAGCCTTGTGGTACATGCTCTCAGGATTTTGTATCTTCCACCTGATGGGTGAAGGGAAAAGAGAGAATGCCTGAGGTGGTGATTGGGGTCCTTCATTATGCTGGCTACTTTACTGAGGCAGCAAGGTCTAGTCAGAGTCTAAGGAACAGAGGCTGTTTTCCATGATGCGCTGAGCTTTATTCATAACTCTCAGCAGTTTTTGCAGTCTTTGGCACAGCAACTGCCTTACCAAGCCATGATGCATTTGGATAGAATGCTTTCTATGGTGCATTGAGAAAAATTGATGAGGACCAAAAGATACATGCCAAATTTCTTCAACCTCTTGAATAAGTTGCGGCGTTAGTGAGCTTTCTTGGCTGTGGCATCTCTGTGACTGGACCACGATAGGCTATTGGTGATGTTCACTCTAACATAAAGCTCTCAACCTTAACACTATTGATGTAGACCGTAGTACTGTCCCCACCCCTCTTTTTGACGTCAATGACCAGCTCTTTTGTTTTGCTGACATTGAGGGAAAGTTTATTCTGTCAGAGATATTCTTGTACACAATCTAACAAATGTGGAAATAGTCAATATCTGCAAGTTACTATTTGAGGGTGGACTTTCATTAGAAGAAATAAGTGATGAACAGCACTTAGGAGTGAACAAACTAAAATAGAAATGGAAGAATACTTATGCATTCTAGAAGAGAAAAACTACAGTCTATACTTGAGAGGAAAGAAGGAGGTGGCTAAGTGCAAGAGAAGTCAAAATGAGATCATAAGAAATGAAATTGGAGAAACGGAAATGAGAGGGAGAGAGAGAGAGAGAGGGAGAGAGAGTGACAGTAAGTAATGGGAAAGATATTATACAAAACTCACATTCAATGTTAACAAGACCGAGAAACTTATTTGGACTTCAGAAAGGGAAGTTGGGAGAATACGCATCTTGGAGATTTTATCCTGGGCCCAACACACTGATGTAATCTTTAACAAAAGACGCCACCGGCTCTAATTCATTAGGAGTTTGAGATTTCATATGTCGAAGATTTTCACAAATTTCTATATGCTATATGTACAGTAGAGAGCACTCTGATTGGTTGCATCACAGTCTGGTATGGAAGCCCCAGTAGATGGGATGGCAAGAGGATGCTCAGGGTTTAGACACAATCAACATGAGCACAACCTTCTCACCATCAAGTAAATTTAAAGAGGCAGTGACTGAAGAAGATCAAAGTTCTAAGCAAAATTATCAAAGTGCATATATGTCACCATATACAACCCCGAGATTCATTTTCTTGCTGACATGTTCAATGAATCCAAAAACCATAAGAGTTAATGAAAAATTGACTAACAGTGACGAGTGTACAAAAGATAAGCTATGCAAATACAAAAGAAAAAAGGAAATAATAATAACAATAACAAATAAGCAATAAACATTGAGAACATGAGAATAAAAGGTCCTTGAAAGTGAGTCCATCAGTTGTGGGAACAGTTCAGTGATGGGGCAAGTGAAGTTGAATGAGGTTTATCCCGTCTGGTGTAGTGCCTGATGGTTGAGAGTTAATAGCTGCTCCTGAACCTGGTGGTGTGAGTACTGAGGTTCCTGTATCTTCATCTTGATGGCAGTAGCGAGAAGAGAGCATGGCCTGGGTGGTATGATGGATGCCGCTTTCCTGCAACAATACTCCACGTAGATGTGCTCAAGGGTGGGGAGGGCTTTACCTGTGGTGGACTGCACCATACCCACTACTTTTGGTAGGATTTTCCATTCAAGGTCATGAAGGACTCTTTGCGACATACCCGCTTTCTCTTTACCACTATTGGGTTGAGATACAGGAGCCAAGACCCAAACTGAACTATTCAGAAACAGTGTTATCCTCTCTGCTATCAGATTTCTGAATGGTCTATGAATGCTTATTATTACTTTTTTTTGCACCAATTATTTATTGTTCTAATTTATAATAATTTGATATCTTTGCTTTGTACTGCTGCAAAACAACAAATTTCATGACATACATGACATAACATTCATGGTACAAAAACAGATCAATGGGTCCTCAACTCAGGAGCCCCCCAGGGCAATGTCCTGAACCCCCTCCTCTACTCCCTATACACGCATGACTGTGTTGCCACACACAGCTCCAATACGCTGATCTAATTAGCAGATGACACAACTTTGATAGGCTTTATTTCCACAATGAGTCAGCCTACAGAGGCAAAGTCAACGCCCTGACACAGTAGTCCCAAGAAAACAACCTCTCCTTCAGTCGAAAAAATGAAGGAGTTGATCGTGGATTACAGGAGGAATGGATACAGGCTAGCCCCTATTGACATCAAAGGGTCTATAGTTGAGAGGGTGAGTAATTTCAAGTTCCATGGAATACACATCACTGGAGATCTCACCTGGACTGTACATACCAGCTCTGTGGTAAAAAAGGAGCACAACAGTGCCTCTTTTACCTCAGACTGCTGAAGAAGTTTGGCATGAGTCCCCAAATCCTCAGGACCTTTTACAGGGGCACTATTGAATTGAATTGACCTTATTTCTTATATCCTTCACATATATGACGTAAATCTTTACGTTACATCTCCATCTAAATGTGCAACCATAGTAATTTATAATAAACAGAACAGTCAATGTAATATAGAGCACACTCACATCAACATGAGTTCATCAGTCTGATGGCCTGGTGGAAGAAGCTGTCCCAAAGTCTGTTGGTTCTGGCTTTTATGTTGCAGTACCGCTTCCTGGATGATAGCAGCTGGAGTAGATTGGGGTTGGGATGGCTTGGGTCCCGAATGATTCTACGGGCTTTTTTTTTAAACCCATGTCCTTGTAAATGTCCTGAATCCTGGGAAGTTCACAACTACAGATGTGCTGGGCTGTCTGCACGACTCTTTGCAGAGTCCTGCGATAAAAGGAGGTACAGTTCCCATACCAGGCAGTGATGCAGCCAATAAAGATGCTCTCAATTGTGCCCCTGTAGAAAGTTCTTAGGATCTGGAGGCCCACACCAAACTTCATCAATCGTCTGAGGTGAAGTAGGCGCTGTTGTGCCTTTTTCATCACACAGCTGGTGTGTACAGGCCATGTAAGGTCCTCGGTGATGTGGATGCCGAGGAACTTGAATGTATTTACCCTCTCAGCCCAGATCTATTGATGTCAATAGGGGTTGGTCTGTCTCCATTCCTCCTGTAATCCACAACCAACTCCTTTGTTTTTGCGACATTGAGGGAGAGGTTGTTTACTTGACACCACTGTGTCAGAACTTTCCTCTATTAAGGACATTTACTGGAGCGGGTAGTAAAAAGGGACTGGATGATCAGCAGGGACTCCAGCCACCCCAACCACTAACTGTTTCAGCTGCTTCTGTCTGGCAAACAGTACCACAGCATTAAGGCCAGGACCAATTGGCTATGTGACAGCTTCTTTCACCAGGCCATCAGATTCATCAATACACATTGATCTGATTGCATATCTGACTGTACATACATGGATACAAAACAATTATGTATACAATCATAGTGTTTGGGCAATATCCTCCCACATTTCCCTTTCCTTATTGCTTGTACATGGCGACAGGATGCAACATAAAGATTTTTACTCCCTCATGTTGTGAGACAGCTGTAAGAGATAAAATTCTAAATTCTAGATTTGTCCAAATTACTGTTGTCCCTTCTTGCATCCCCTACTCTACCAATCTATCCCTTATTCAACCCCACAGAACTAACTTTGAAGAAGCATTTATCCACCTTCTCTCAAAATGATCTATTTTTTCACCTCAACAATACCTTGTGATTGCAAGATATAAAAATCTTAGTACTTACTTGGTTAAGGTGTATTCTTCTGAAATTTTGTTCCTTATATTTTTTTGAGACATTCTTACATCTGTTATCTCTAAATTTGCCCCCCCCATCCTCCCTCGAGAAAAATATTTTCTCTATCAGTCCAAATGCAGTTCTACTGACCTGCAAGTTAATTTCGCAGATAATTTACTGATTTAGATTTGTGTAGACATGTCAAAATGGAAGCAAGAAAACTGGTCCAAAAGATCAGTCCCTAGGATCACAAATGCCTAGAAGAAGATAAAGACAGGCCTATGTTAAGGTCCATAGTGACTCCAATCTATGCACAGGTCGACCTTTCCTTCTCTTCTTCACTGCCTGCTGGCTAGATCAGGAATATTTTGAGTGAGGGAAAACTGAATGTTTCACTTGTGCTTGTGCAGATTTTTTACTCACTCCAAAAAGGCAACCTATATGTACCGGACATTCTTGCAGCCTCATCAATACCTGGGCTACTGGCTGTTTCTACTGGGAAATGGCTATGCAAGCAAGCAAAGGTTTAATGTTCTAAGCAAACACAAAAATCTAAACACTTGCAAATATAGAACAGGTTTATTGCTGCAGTTTGTGGAAAAAGAGACAAAAAGAAAAGGAGTACAGATTAACATGATGAACAGAGATCTTGGCTTTATTTATTAATGGCTTACCCTCAGTTCTTTAGTATGCTTGTCAACAATCTGCTGAACATTAAGCTGTCCCTCTTTTTGTGAGGCCTGGTATATAATTTGTTGTTCTGCATGAGAGGTCATCTCTGCTCGAAGGTCCAATAGTGCTTTGCTTAGAGCCTGTAAGGTAGAGAATGGGAATCAGAAAAAATTACTAGATGCCTTTAAAGCCTAAATTCCATAACTGCCTCATACAAAGGCAGTGGCAGTAGCAGGTCAAATTGTGACAGGTTCTAGTTGTAAAAGATTTCCATAATTATTAACAGCCAACTTCCTTTACAAAAACAGTAGCATCCATCATTAAGGACCCCCATCACCCAAGACGTGCCTTGTTCTCATTGTTACCATCAGAGAGGAGGTACATGAGCCTGATGACAATGTTCATTGTTTTAGGAACTGCTTCTTCTCCTCCGTTAACAGATTTCTGAATGGTCAATGAACCCATGTACATTACCTCAATATTTTTTTCCTTATTGTAATTTATATTTAAATGTTTCTTATTGTAATTTAGAATTTTTTTAAAACTATTATGTATTGCAATGTACTGCTGGCACAAAACAAATTTCTTGACTTATGCCAGTGATACTAAACCTGATTCTGATTCTGATTCTGAACTTGTAAATCAGTAATTATTCAACAGTACAAAATAATTTGGTGACTAGTACATTTGTGATTGTTCTCCACGGTAATAGCAGATGTTTAATATAGTCTGTCCAAAGTAAGCAGATGTGTGCGGTGAGGGAAAATTACATGAGTGGTTGACAGCACAAGGCAAAGCAAGAAATTACATCAATTTGGTCTATTTTCAGGATTGGGGTTCGATTCCCATCACTCTAAAGAATTTCAACATTCTCCCTATGACTGCGTGGGTTTCCTCTGGATACTCTGCCTTTTTTTCTCCCATATTCTAAAGACGTGGGTTAGGATTAGTAAATTGTGGGTATACTACGTTGGTGCTGGAAGCTTGGTGACACTTGCAGACTGCTCCAGCATATTCCCCGATGCAAACGTTGCATTTCACTGCACATGTGACAAATGAAACTAATCTTTATCTTTCTTTTTCATTGGAATTTCACCCCATAGCAAAGCAGTTTGTTAAAGCACAAGATTCTATAGATGTTACTGTCAACCAGGTAACACAATAACAAAATGCAGGCAATCAAGACCAAACCAATACTGTGCACAACCATATTTTCTAACACCTACCTTTTGCTGTTTCTCTTTCAAGGCAAGTTGACCTTTTAGCCTTTCCACCAAGTTCTTCATAGTAGTGGTGGGTGCTCTTGTATTAGCCTGTTTCTGGGCTTCCAGCTCAGTTTGCAAGTACTGCACCTCCTTTGCCATCTCCAAATTGCTGCTCCTCAGTTGATTGGCTTCATTGTGGAGCTCCTTCAGCTCAGCAGCATGCTTCTCTTCAACTCTTGAAATACGACATTAAAATAATGTTTGATAGTCCAGTGTTTGACTACACTCCAAACACAAGAGATTCTGTAGTTACTGGAAATCTGATTGCATTCTATTTAGAAAGCCTCTGTCATCAGATTCCTGAATAGTCCATGAACCCGTAAACACTACATAGTTATTTTTTTTAAGTTGCATTATTGATTTTTTTGTATTGTACTGCTGCACAAAATAACAAATTTCATGTAATCTGAGTGTGATAACAAATCTGATTCTGATTCCAGACTATGGCACGTTTAGAGATTACCATGGGAACATAGGAAATAATCAATATGTATTTGGAGCCAAGTATTACAGGGAGAAGGCAGGAATATGGGATTGAGATGGAAAATAAATTGGCCATGATCAAATGGTGGAGTAGACTCGATAGGCCAAATGACCTAATTCTGTTCATATGCTCTTTGGGCTGTACCTTCCAAATATCTGGACCTGACTTGCACTACCTTATTTACCCTTTTCTATTTTTCTAATTATGATTTATAATTTAAATTTTTATTATATTTACTTCGATTTGTACCTCAGGGAGTGCGAAGCGCAGAAACAAATATCACTGTGATGATTGTATGCTCTAGTATCAATAGTTTGGTGACAATAAAGTATAAAGTATGTCTGCAAACTATAAAATGGCAAAAATGTGCCAAGAACTTACCTTGCTTTCACAGTCTCGCTTTCCCTCATTTTCAGCTCTGTAATATCTTTCTGTTTCTCTAGTTCAGTGGTTGCTGCTTTCAATTTGTCCACAAGTGTCGACAGCGAGTGATCCTGCTCAGCCACTGTGTGTTCCAGTTCTGCCAGGTGGACTAGATGCTTGGATGTCACAACAGGGATGGCCGGTTTCTTCATCAGCTCCTGTTTCAACAACATGTTACTGCTTCAGTACTTACAGGCCCAAATCTCCATGCTGCACTGTTTGCAGGGTGCCTATCCAGAACGGTATACATACTTCCCTCCAAAGCTGATGGCCGCCTGAATTAGCAATGCTTTTGCTTTGTGTTGCAATACCCGAGATCTCAACATTCCTTTTCTGTTTAAAATTAGGGTATTTTCATCGATTTGATTGATCACTGGTGTGGTCAGATAGTTTTGTACTGCAAGTTCTTCCAATGTCAAGTTTCAGAGTTTTAGAGATGTAGGTACATATCATTACATAAAACACGACTGACAGCATAGGCCCATGATGTTGTGCCAACCTTTTAAACTACTCTAAGGTCAATCTAGCCCTTCCCTCCTGTATTACCCTCCACTTTTCTATCATCCATGTGCCTATCTCAGAGTTTCTTAAATGGCCCTCATGATCCTGCCACCAGCACTGGTAAAGCATTCCACGCACTTAATCTCCCAATTGTTCCTGATCAGAAGAGAAATGATCATAGAGGGACAGTTGCTGAGGACAACCTTCAGCATCCACATGCTGAGGCTGCCATTTCAACCTCTGTAACCAGTCACTACAAACAGCACAAGGTGTATATTCATAGCTTAAATAAGCTAGTTTTTCATCATGTCTCTGAATATTTTGTGTAGGATTTGGTGTCAAAATTTCTTTTTTTTGACGCTCCCATGAAACACCACAGCATGTTTTACTATTTTAAAGATGTCACATCAATATAATCTATTGCTAATTCTGCTTTTTTAAAAAATGCAACTGAAAACTGAGTAGGTCTTTATTTTAAGAAAAGCTCATTAATTCTCAGCAGAATGAACCATAAAACTAAATTAGCCTCACAATGAAAATACATTAATTTGTTTTTAAGTTAAGAAACAAGTAACAAAATTATTGATTGATTTTTAACCTAAGGTTCTCAAATAATTAAAGTTTGAACAATTAACAATGAGCTTTAGAATATTTACTGCTGACATTCTTTTCATATTCAGAGAACTTCAAATCAAATGATATTTATTATTCACTCATTTCCTTTTGAGTGCCAAAGAAATCTAGACAATATCCCATTAAGTTACTGACAAAATGAAATGAAATGAGCAAGTTTAAAAAAAAACTAACCACTGCAGCTTCTTTAAACTTATTTAAGGATGCATCTGCATATGAATCCAATTTAAGATGCAAAGCTTTAAGATCTTCTTCATGTTTCTTTGCAATTTCTTCTTGGTCCTGTTAAATATAAAATAAAAACATACGTGTTGGATTCTTGATTGATTTCTAACCCAAGGCTCTCAAATAATTAAAGTTTGAACAAGCAAGACCAAGTTTTTGAAATGAAGTGCTTCCTGACATTCCTTTCATATCTATCAAGGAACTTTACATCAAATATTATTCACCCATTTCCTTTTTCTTTGCCAAAGAAATCCAGACAATATACCATTCTCTCCCCACCACAGTTCAGAGAACAGTGCAACCCAGTGGACTATGACGTTGAGTCAAATTAATTAAACTAGCTATGAAATGCTTAAAACTAATTACTTCTGTCTACACAATGTCCATATCTCTCCATTCTCTTTACATTGTGGTTATCTAACAGCCTTTCATTGTATTTGCCTCCACCAGGCCTCCTGGCAGTACATTCCATACTCCTAGCACTCTGTGTAAAAACAGAACTTGCTCCACACATCTCCTTTGAACTTTACACCTCACATCTTAAATATACTCCCTCTCATATTAACCCTGGGAAAAAAGATAGTGGCTGCCTCTCACAATTTTATAAACTTCTGTCAGGTCTTTTCCCCAGCCTCCAACTTATCAAATCATTTGAATCAAGTTCTGCCTCAAATATTTACCGCCCTTTCCCTTAAAAAAGATGCAATAATCTCTTTTTTATTTGCTCTCAGTTAGAATGTATTCTGTGATCTGCCTAAAGGAAGTATTATTAATGATGAGTACTTCAAAATTAATGGCTCTTTCTCACTATCTCACAATCAGAGGAAACAACCTTCCTTCTTCATTCATATCTAGTATGTCAGTGTCATTTATCCCTAACTGTCTTTGAGAAGCTGGCAATTTGTTACCTTCCTGAATCACTGTGGTGTGCAGCCGGACACAAGGAGATTAACCTATGGGGAGAAACTAAGTTCGCCTGGGACTATACTCGATGGAATTCAGAAGAATGAGAGGCATTTTATAGAAACTTATAAAATTTCCCTGAAAAGAAATTTTATAAGATAAGAAAGAGGCAGGAAAACTGTTTCCTCTGGAGAAAGCTGACAGAGAAGATTGAAGTTCAAAGGTCAATCAGAAGTGTGGATGATGAAGCCTGAGGTCTGAAGGCCCAAAGGCCTGTCCTGGGATTGGACAACTGTCTGTGTAAGAGAGAGTGGTTGGGTAGGAGTAAAGGTGATTGTTTTGCTGTTGTTTTGTTGCTTGTTGTGTTCTGTTGAACAATGTGGGCATACTATGTTGGCGCTGAAGGTGTTCCCACACACTTCGGGCTGCCCCCACAGCACATTCTTGGGTCGTGTTGGTCGTTAAAACAAGCAGCATATTTCACCGTATGTTTTGATGTATATGTGATAAATAAATGAATCTGAATCTCTGAAATACTTTGCCCAGAGAAGCAGTAGAGGCTTTCTTATTAAATACATGTAAGACGCAGATAGATTTTTGCATAGCAGGGGAATTGAGGGTAATTGGAGCAGAGTCTACAACCAGATCAATCATATTCTTATTGAATGGCAGAGTAGGCTCGACAGGCCAGACGGCCAACTCCTATTTCTATTTCTTATGCATGTTGAAAGTGCTCCCACAATGCTGGTGTGTCGTGAGGTTAGTATTTCCTCAAATAATAACAACAACTACTATACAAATGCAAACTCCATCTTGCATTACCAAAGTAAATTCACTAACCTGATGAGCTCTGGTCAACAATCGCTGGTACTTTTGTAGGACTTCTTCCTTCTGATCTAACCTGGCCTGCAGGTTTGTTATAGTCTGATGAGCAACTTTCAAGGCCTTTCTGCTTTCCTCCTCATGCTCTGTCTTTGCACTGAGATCAGCAATCATCTTTTCTCGATCAGCTGTGGCAGGCAGGCGCAGTCGCAACTCATTTATAACTTTATCCCTGGACAGCACATTCTGTTCAGCCTTCCACAGTGCTGCTTCCTTCTCTTTAAGTTTCTATGAAGATAAACATGTCTGTGATTTCAAAATAATACTATTTAAGATCTGTTAAACAAAGTACAGAATTTCTTCCAGAAATGCATTCCAACAGAATTTCATTCGAGCAGAACATCAATGATGAATAAATTCTATAATTTTTATAGGTTGCAGACCTACTTTAAAATAGTCAAAGTTAAAAAGGCAAAGTAAAGTTTATTACCGAAGTACGCACACACACTATATATATATATACACACACACACACACACACACACACACACACACACAATTTATGAAAAACTATACATAAACAAAAGTAACACATACAAAAATGCTGGAGAAACTCAGCATGTCAGACAATGGAATAACGAGTCGCCGTTTCGGGCCAAGGTCCTTCATCAGGACTTGATTTGCTGAGTTTCTGCAGCATTTTGTGTGTGTGCTACCCTGGATTTCCAGCATCTGTAGAATCTCATGTTTATACATAAACAAAGACTGATAAAAAAAAACAAATGCAAAAAAGAAAACTGCAAATAAAAAAAATTCTGAAAACATGAGTTGTAAAGTCCTTGAAAATGAATCTGTAGGTTGCAGGATCAGTTCAGAGTTAGAAACATAGAAATATGGAAAACCTACAGCACAATGCTGTGCCGAACATGTACTTACTGTAGAAATTACCTAGGGTTACCCATAGCCCTTTATTTTTCTAAGCTCCATGTACTAAAGCTGTGATAAGTGAAGTTATCAGCATAACACTATTTTACAATTATACTTTATTCATAGTTTCTTCTATTACATAAATTCTAATCCATTTCATAATTTAGTTTGTTTTGTCTATACCTTCCCATTCTGTTTCAAACTGAACTGATGCATGTAATATGCAGGTGTATGTCAGAACCTCTGTGGAAATGGGAGGGAAGGCCATGATTTGATATACAATGTACATTTTCTATGTGAAGCTTCACAGATGACAGTTCAGTAACAATTTACATTTCTCACACAGAAATACTGTAGAATGAATTTGCCAAAAACAAGTTGTGTGATAGTTAAATTTGATCTATAAGTATTTTACTCTCATTGTGCTTATATTTTTGGTCAACTGTTGGTTTCATTATCACCCATATACACCTTCCCCTAAATCATTACTACAGACATCCTGCGATAGACCACTCAAAATAACATTTTTTTTAAGGGCCAAGTTTAAGGGCCATGGTAGCTTAGCAGTTAGCACATTGCTTTACTGTGCCAGCAGTTACTGACTGGGGTTCAGTTCCTGCCACTGCCTGTAAGGAGTTTGTATATTCTCCCTGTAATAGTGTGAGTTTCCTTTCAATGCTCTGGTTTCCTCGCACAATTCAGAAATTTCATACGGTAAGGGCTAGTGAGTTGTGGCATGCTATGTTGCTGCTGGAAGAATGGCATAGCATGCGAACACCAACCCCACTGCAAACAGTACATTTCACTGTATGCTTTGGTGTTTCAATATACATGTCACAAATAAAGCTAATGTTATCCTATAGAACCACAGGTATACTTCTAAAGCAATGTCCTGTACCCTGCCTTAATCTTGACAATCTTAATTTTTTTCAGATTTTCTTTTCAAGCTTCCCTCATCAACTCACATGCACCAAGCAACATGAGAAAAAGCTTATTTACAACACTTACATCCTATATTAGGTTAAAGACCATACACCAATCACCTGCTGCTATTCACCTCTTCTACAATCTAAAAGTCAAAATATTTTTTGTCTGTAAACATTTTTGCATACTTGCCAAGGTAAGCTGTGTTAATGAGATATTGTCTTTGAATGAGATATCAAGTCAAGACAGTTCCTTATTTTTTTTCTCTGGGATCATGGGATCTTTTCCTATTTTAAAAAACAGGGAAGTTTTCCCTAGTATTCTGATCGATACAAACTCCTGAACCAAAGATATTAGAACAGACTTTTTGGCAACTATCACGTTGCCTTTTGTGGGAACTTTCCATGTAGAATTTGACTACCATATTTCCTATTTTGCAACAATTCCGAAATACTATATTACCTGTGTTTGTAATACTTTGAAAGGGGCTTTATAAATATAGTGTTTATTGTTACCTTTGCAAACTCCTTATCCTGACCTTAACATATTTCTTATTCTAGCTTACCATGCATCCTTTCTTTCAATATCCTCCCTTTTTTTGTACAGTTTTTACTGTGTGGAACTGCACATACAAAGGCACATCTTATCACTCCATGACATAGCACATAATTATTCCAATTTACTTCATGCTATAGTTGCAACCAACTAGTTTTATAAAAATACAAGAGATTCTGCAGATGCTGGAGATCTTGAGCAACACACATAAAAATGTTAGAGGAACTGCAGCATTTTGTGTAGCTTATAAAAAGATGCTGTATGCTTTATTGACATTTTTATCAAATTAAACTGTCAACTTGAACCTTTTCCTTTACCTCTTCTAGAGTCCTGCAAGTTGCTTGGGTTTCTAGAATCGTGTGTACATGCTCCCTGATTTTTTGTAAAGCCACATTTAGCTGCTCTGGCAGTGGCTTATTGGGGTCGGGGATGGAACCAGTAGCTTCCTCAAACTGCAGGAAATGAAGCATATATCATTAGAGTAAAACCTTAAAACTGTTAAATATTACAGTCACATTTTACCACTTTAGTATCTACTAAAGAATGATCATCATCAGAAAATGTTTTTCCAGTCACACACAATGCAGCAGAGTTCTTGTTCAGTTCAATCTCTCAAACATTTCAAAAAAAAGAAAGACAATGCTAGCTCTCTTGGAGCTGAGCAGAGATTGGCCAATACCACCTGCATTATAAATTTTGAAGGATTTTGAAGAGATAGAGATTTTAGTATCATTTAAAGCAGTGTTGGTTACTGGTGATCACAGGTTTATGAAAATTGGCAAAATAAACTTAAAAACAATACATGGAATGTGGTTAGCAGTTCTGGTTGCCCCATTATGGGAAGGATGTTGAGGCTTTGGAGACGGTGCAGAACTGGTTTGTTATGGTGCTGCCTAGATTAGAGGTTTGAGCTACAAGGAGAGGTTGGGCAAACTTGTTTTTTTTTCCCCTCTTGAGTAGCAGATGCCTGGGATGGTGATGGAGGCAAATATGATAAGGACATTAAAGAGGCTATTAATCTGGCACATGAATGTGCACGAAATGGAGGGACATTGACTTCGTGCAGGCAGAAGCAATTAGTTTAGTTGGGCATTTGATTATCATTTTAATTAGTATGGCACAACACTGCAGGTCAAAGGGTCTGTTCCCATGCTGTAATAATCTATGTTTTATATTCTAACATGGCAGCTTTTATTGTTTAGTCCTAATTTCTCTTGAAAAGATAGTAGGGAGCAATATCTTTGAACTGCTCCTGTCCCTGTGGCGAATATGCCATTTGGTAAGGAACTCAAAAATTCTGGAAAATCAATTGCCATAGGATACTAGGTTTTTGACCTGCTCATTTAGCCTCCCATCTTTCCACCTAAAATATTGATGGTATGGGAACAAACCAATGGTAATTATGCTGAAGGAAGGACAGACCCACAGACCTTCTCTTACTGGAGGTAGACACTAACATACTTGTGGAGCAATTGTTACTTATCAAGTTCAACATGTGGAGATGTTATAGCATTAAGGAATGTGGAGAATTTCTTTACCTGTGACCTATAAAGAACTACCTGAAACAAAGGTGCAAGTACTTTCAGCTTTAATTTTCTAAAGGGATTCAGACGTAAAAGAAAATACTTGCAAGGCTGAAGGAAAAAAATGAATGTTACAAGCTGATAACTCTTTCAATGAATCTACGTATACAAGCTATCTTATATATTTATATTTATTGTGTTTTTTTTATTATTGTGTTCTTTATTTTATTGTATTTTTTTGTGCTGCATCAGATCAGGAGTAACAATTATTTTGTTCTCCTTTACATTTGTGTACTGGAAATGACGTTAAACAATTGTGAATCTTGAATTCTTTCAAAAGGTTCAGAAGCCAGGAATAATGCCTGTTAAGAATTTTTGATTCATTCTGCCTAACACAAGTACAAGGTACTTTAAAAAGTTGAATCCCCTCATTTAAGCTGACAGGATTATTTGAAAGCATCATTATGATTTTTTACTTATCATAAGAGTTGCATACATTGTTCATAAGACTAAGATTCACCTTCAGAGCTGCTTTCAATACTTCATTACTTTGATGCTCATACATATCCAGCTGACGCTGTAATTCTAACTCTCTGTGATCCCATGCCAGCAAGCGCTCTTCATGGAACTGTAGGAAGAATAGAGAGTTATATAAACTGAGCTATCAACTTATGGAACAAACTTCCAAGGGAGATGATGATGGTGAAAATATTGAATCAGTCAAATGAAATTAGACAGAAGTTTTTTGAATAAATTATTATATGAGAAATGGCAGATGGAGTTCAGCCGTGAAAAGTGTGAAATGATTCATTTTGGAAGGACGAATTTGAAGGCAGAATACAGGGTTCATGGCAGGATTCTTGGCAGTGTGGAGGAACAGAGGGTCTTGGGGTCCACGTCCATAAATTCCTTAAAGCTGCCATGCAAGTTGATAGGGTTGTTTATAAGGTGTATGGTATCATTAGTCAGGGGATTGAGTTTCAGAGCTGAGGGGTAATATGGAGCTCTATAAAATGTGGTAACACCACACTTAGAACATTGTGTTTAGTTCTGATTGCCTCTTTTTAGGAAGAATGTGAAAGCTTTAGAGAAGATGCAGAGGAGATTTACTAGGATGCTCCCTGGACTGGAGGGCATGTCTTATGAAGATAGGTTGAGCGAGGGGCTTTTCTTTTTGGAACGAAGGAGGATGAGAGGTGATTTGATAGAGGTCTACAAGATGATAAGGGGATGGAAATGGCTAATACAAGGGGATATAATTTTAAAGATGATTGGAGGAAAGTATAGGGGAGATGTCAGAGGTAACTTCTTTACACAGAGTGCTGGGCGTGCAGAACGCACTGCCAGGGGTTGCGGTACAGGCAGATACATTAGGAGAATTTAAGAAACTCTTAAATGGGCACATGGATGATAGAAAAAAAATGGAGGGCTATGTGGAAGGGAAGGGTTAGATTGATATTGAAGTTAGTTATAAGGTCAGCACAACATTGTGGGCTGATGGGCTTGTACAATGCTGTAATGCTCTATGTTCTATCAGTAATTATAACTCAAAGTCAATCTCAAATTGACTTTGAACCAAAGAGTCCTAAAAACTCTCCATCACTTGATATACTTGCATAATGTATCAGTTTGCTGTAGAATAACTTAACTAGGTTTATTTTAATGATTCATTAACAACACAATTATCTTTATATCATACAACTATTAGGATGGAGCTTGCTCTTTCTTCCATCTCTGAATTCCCACGTTTGTCAAAGACTGATCTACTCACCTTGTTTTGCTGAACTGTCTCTTCCTCCAGATCATTGATGGTGTGCTCCTGCTCAGATATTATATTAGTTAAATATTTTATTTCTTCCTTTTGCTTACTTAGACACCTATTCATTCTGAGGTCTTGGAGACGGAGTTCTTCAATCTTACTGTGCCATTCCGTTACCTAAAAAAAAGGAAAAAAAAAGGAATGAATTCCAAGATTAAAATTAAATACAAAGCCAATAACTAGAAAATATCACCAGAAATGACATTCCTATAAATAGCCAGTTTTTAAGAGTGACACATACAAAATGCTGGAGGAACTCAGAAGGTCAGGCAGCATCTTGGAAATGAATTAACAGTCGATGTTTTGGGCAGAGACCCTTCATTGGGACTGGAAGGTAAAGGGGAAGATGCCACGATAAAAAGACAGGGGGAGGGCAAGGAGGACAAGTAGAAACCAGATAGAAAGGAGTGGACCATGGGAGAAAGGGAAGAATGAGGGGCACCACAGGGAGGTGACCCGAAGGTGAAGAGAGAGTTACGAGATCAGAGTGGGGAATAGAAGGACACAGAACTGGGAGGGAAAAATCTACCAGAAGGAGAAATCAGGGTTCACATCATCAAGTTGGAGTCTACCCAGACGGAACATGAAATGTTGCTCCTCCACCCAGAGAGTGGCCTCATTGTGGCAAAAGAGGGGGTCATGGACCGACATGCCGGAATGGGAATGGGGCTACCAGGAAATTTCACTTTTGGCGGATGGATTGGAGGTGCTTGACAAAGCCACCCCCGATCTACATCGGGTTTCACCAACGTAGAGACAGCCGCATTGGGAGCACCCGGTACCACAGACAATCCTAACAGATTCATAGGTCTAGTTTCAGGTAAGGTGAGACCAGGTCTGGGTACAGGTTCCAACTAAGGTGTTGCCTTACCTGGAAGGACTGTTTGGGGCACTGAATGGAGGTAAGGGAGGAGGTGAATGGGCTAGTAGAGCATTTCTCTTGCTTGCTGTGACACTGTTTGCTTGTTTGCCAGGTGGGACATTAGTGGGGAACGACAAATGGATTAGGGAATCAGGGAGGGAGCAATCCCTGTGGAAAGCGGAGAGTGGGGAGGGAGCTGAAGTTCCTGTTGAAGATGGCAGAGGTTGCGGAGAATGATGCGTTAGATGCAGAGACTCAAGGTGTGGTAGCTGAGGACAAGAGAACTCTATCACTGTTAAGGCAGCAGGAAAATGGGGTGAGCACGGATATCCAGGAGATGCGGCTGAGGGCAGTATCAATAGTGGAGAAAGGTTACAGGAGACAGGATGGGAAGAAGGATAATTAAGATAGTCATGGGAATAGGTAGGTTTATAAAAGATGTCAGTAGAGAGTTTATCTCTGGAGATGGAGATAGAGAGATTGAGAAAGGAAAGAGAGGTGTCAGAAATAGACTAAGTGAATTTAAAGGCAGGGTGGAAGTTGAAGGCAAAGTTGATGAAACTAACAAAGCTCTGCATGAGTGCATGAAGCAGCACCAAAGCAATTGTCAATCTAGGAAGAGTTAGGATGCATTCAAAAAGGCAGACATGGCTTCGGACCATTTAGGTGTCTATGGCTACCCCTGGTGTTTGGAGAAAGTGGGAGGAATCAAAGAGAAATTGTTGAAGGTCAGGACCAGTTCTGCCAGACGGAGGAATGTAGTGGTTGAGTCTTTTGTTGGAGAGTTTTAATCCTTCTTGATAGGGAATAGAAGCATATAGAGGGCTTTTTGATGAGGGATAGGAGTGTATAGGGACCTTCTCGATGGGGACCAATTTTTAAATCAAGCTTTAGAATATTGAGTATACTAACAATCACAAATAAGCTTACACTGTTACCTGCCAACTATATAACTGTTATTCAACAGGATTTTAATTGCCTTTTTCAGAGGTAAAGTTCATCCTTCAGATATGATGCTTTTGTCCACATTGTTACCCACCTACCATGGTCTTTGTTCAACACCACCCATCACCATTATGAAGAGAAGCAATGTCATTGCTATCCAAGTTGCTGCAACTATTCCATCTATGTGTAAATCTACAAAGTTATAGGATGCAGAACAAAAATATAGCACGTATGGTGTTAAAATTATTCCTTGTACTGCAAACTTTGCTTCATTCAAATCTACACTTTGTCTGACAGAAATGCATTAATATTATGGAAGAAAAAATTAGCATAAGCTACTAAAGTGCCAGCGACCCAGCACCAATTCCTGCTGCTGTCTGTGAGTTTGTATGTTCTCCCCATGACCCTGCGGCTTTCCTCCGGGTGCTCTAGTTTCCTTCGACATTCCAAAGATACAAGGGTTAGTAGGTTAATTGGTCACATGGGAGTAACTGGGGGGGCTTGAGCTTGTTGAGCTAGAAGGCGTGTTATTGTACTATATCTCTAAATAAAAAAAGTAAATATAAATAATATAATGAAGGCTGCATGAGTGATATCTCATTTTAGTAGTGATTGGTAATTCCCTTCTCTGTACAGTATCTTAATATTAGACTGCTGTTAGTAACTTGAGTTATAATGCTTATTGTGAATCATCCTCCATTTCCCAGGGGAAAAATAAATCACTCTTTTATTTAGAGAAACTAAATAAAAGTTGTAGTTATGGGTCTGCATTTCAATGGCCAAAATCCACTGGATCAACTTGAAAAGTGTTTGATACAGAACAATGGTAAACCATGCCAATTAGATGTATTAAGTCCAAATCACAAGCTGTTACAATGCAGACATCACTTTCTACGTTCAATTTTTTTAAACTAGCATTTTCCTATTAATGCTGGGATTATTTCTGATCACATTTCAACATAAACTGTGCTGCTAACAGCAATGAAATAAGAGGTCAGTTGTTCATTATAAATACTAAAGTGGCAGATGGAATTTAATACAGGTAAGAAGTTTTGCACCTTGGGTGAGCAAATCAGGGTAGGACATACACTGTGAACGGTTGGGCTCTGAAAATTGTGTAGAACAGAAGGATCTGGGAATACAGATTCATAATTCCTTGGAAGTGACATCACAGGACTGTAGAGAGAGCTTTTGGAGCACTGCCCTTCATGAATCAAAGTACTGAGTACAGGAATTGAAATGTTATGTTCAAGTTTTATAAGACTTTAGTGAGGAATATTTGGAGTATTGGAGATGAGAACTAGAGATCACGGGTTTAAGGGTGAAAGGTGAAATCTGTAAGGGAACAGGAGAGTGATTTTCTTCACCTGGTAGTGAGAGCATGGAACAGGGTACCAGCAGAAGTGGTAGATGTGGATTGGATTTCACTGGTTAAGTGTAGTTTGGATAAGTATGGGAGGGTATGCAAGACTGTGGAATAGGTGTAGGTTGGTGGGACTAAGCAGAATAATTGTTTGGCAAGGACTAAATGAGCCAAAGGGCCAGTTTCTGACCAGAAGTACTCTATGACTAAGAAACCAAAATCATCACTTTGTTAACCAGGTTATTCACACAATAAAACCTTCTAACCTTTTGTGCTCCCTTTGCATCCTTTAGTGTTCCAATCAATTCCTCCAGTCCCTTCAACTTCAGTTCCAATTCCAGTGCCTTGTCCTCCGTCATTGCCCTTTCCTCCTGGGCTAGTTTAACATCCTGCATGATCTTCAGTTTATCACTCTGCAACTGTAACATGGTCCTTGAGAACTTCTCCTGCTGTGCAAGAGGCAAGGCTCCGCTGAACTGCCTGCGCAAGGACTGGATGGTCTGTCGCAGATGCATGGCCTTGTTTCTGCCTTCCATCCGTGCATAGTAGAGGGCCTGCTCCCGCTCGTCCAGTTTCTGCGTCAGCCGCAGGTTACAGGCTTCCATTTTCTGCAGCTTGCTCGCAAAGGCTGCCAGCTTGCTGACGGCAGCAGCCTCACTCACCTGCAGCGCAACAACATGCTGGTGCAGTGTCGCAATGAGAGCTTTCTCATCAGACTGTGCCTGAAAATAAAGAAGATAGATACAGCAAGTGGTTCAATAAGTGGTCATGGTGGTCCTGGCATTTTTATTTGATGCCCAGCTGGCTAATGATGTTCAAAGTTCAAAGTAAATTTGTTACCAGAGTACGTACTTGTCACCATAAACTACTCTCCGATTTACTTCTTGCAGGCTTTTACAGTAGAACAAAGAAGTGCAATAGAATCAATGAAAACTACACAAACACTGATGAATAACTAATATGCAGAGGACAACAAACTGCAAATATAAACCAAATAATAATAATGTTAATAGTAAATAAATAATACCAAGAACATGAGCTGTAGAGCTCTTTAAAGTGAGGATGTTAATTAATGTTAGAATTGGTTAGCAGTGGAGAGAGACAGTTAACTTCAACAAACAAAATAAGAGGTAGGAGACGGCCATTCAGCCCTTCATACCTGCTCTATTGCTCAATTAAATCATGGCTGATCTTCCTTCAGTGCTACTTTCCAGTGCTATTGCTTATTCTTTTGGAGTCAGAGAGCACTACAGCATAGAAACAGGCCTCCATGCCAACCTCATCTTATGCCTAGTTCCATCTATCTGCTCCCAGTCCATATCACTCCAATCCCTCCTTTCTATGTATCTATCCAAATTTCTCTTAAATGTTCCAATTAAACCAGCATCCACCACTTCTGCTGTCAGCTTGTTCCACGCCCGCATCATGCTCTGATTGAAGATGTTTCCCTTCAGATTCCTCTTAAATATTTCATCTGTCATGCTGAACTCTTAGCTCTAGTCTGCTTGCAATCATCCAATCTACAGCCCTCATAATTTTGCATACCTCTCTAAGATTAACTGCCATTTTCCTGCACTCCAGGGAATGAATTCATAACCTTTTCAATCTTTCCCTACAACTCAGGTCCTCAAGTCCCAGCAAAATCCTCGTAAATTTTTTTATAAATTCAATATAACTTCCAAACTCATGTACTAAATGCCCTAAAATATAAAATCGATCACATTGAGAATGCAGATACCTTTTACAAATTTCAAAAGTTAAATGAAAAGACCCAAAACAGTGAGTCAAGTTTCACTCCAGAAAAAGGAACACAAATTTCTAGGGTGTAACTGTGGAAAAATAATATAAGCAATTGAACGTTGAAGCACATATACTTTGTCTTAATCTTTGTCTAGTTTCATTAACTTAGATACATTTTAAAACTATATTCTGGTTTATAATTTACATGAAGACTTTAATGGAAGTGGCCAATATCCAAAAGGCAGGGGAAAAATGTTGAAGTAAATAAAGCTTTATGAAGATATGCAGAAATTGTCAATTTGATGATTAAGTCAACTGAGAATTCTAACCCTAAGTAGGTGGCCATTTGGCCCTTTATGGTGGTTATTCTACTAGTTATGCTGGCAATTTCCTGTTTTTTTCATTAAAATTCACACTGAACCTGTGAGCAGCACGATTTCTAGATTGCAACAACATCAGAATCAGGATCAGGTTTATTATCACCGGCATGTGACGTGAAATTTGTTAACTTAGCATCAGCAGTTCAATGCAATACATAATCTAGCAGAGACAGAAGAAAAAATAATAAATAACATGGTTATATGGTTATAAAACATAATAATAAACACGTATATACATAAATCAATTATGCATATTGAATAGATCAAAGACAGAAATACTGTATATTTAAAAAAGTGAGGTAGTGTCCAAAGCTTCAATGTCCATTTAGGAAATCGGATGGCAGGAGGGAAGAATCTGTTCCTGAATCGCTGAGTGTGTGCCTTCAGGCTTCTGTATCTCCTACCTGATGGTATCAGTGAGAAAAGGATATGTCCTGGGTGCTAGAGATCCTTAGTAATGGACACTTACTTTCTGAGACACCGCTCCCTAAAGATGTCCTGCGTACTTTGTAGGCTAGTATCCAAGATGGAGCTGACTAGATTGATAATGCTCTGCAGCTTCTTTCGGTCCTGTGCAATAGCCCCTCCATACCAGACTGATGCAGCCTGTCAGAATGCTCTCCACAGTACAACAATAGAAGTTTCTGAGTGTATTTGTTGACATGCCAAATATCTTGAAACTCCTATTAAAGAATAGTCGCTGTCTTGCCTTCTTTATGACTACATCGATATGTTGGGACCAGGTTAAATCCTCAGAGATCTTGACACTGAGGAACTTGAAGCTGCTCACTCTCTCCACTTCTGATCCCTCTAAGAGGACTGGTATGTGCTCCTTCGTCTTACCCTTCCTGAAATCCACAATCAGCTCTTTTGTCTTACTGACGTTGAGTGCCAGTTTGTTGCTGCGGCACCATTCCACTAGTTGGCACATCTCACTCCTGTACGCCCTCTCATCACCACCTGAGATTCTCCCAACAATGGTTGTATCGTCAGCAAATTTGTAGATGGTATCTGAGCTATCCCTAGCCACACAGACACATGTATACACAGAGTAGAGCAGTGGGCTAAGCACTCACCCCTGAGGTGCATCAGTGTTGATCATCAGCAAGGAGGATATGTTATCACTAATCTACACAAACTGTGGTCTTCTGAATAGGAAGTTGAGGATCCAATTACAGAGGGAGGTACAGAGGCTCAGGTTCTGCAACTTCTCAATCAGGATTGTGGGAATGATGGTTTAATTGCTGAGCTATATTCGATGAACAGCATCCTGACGTAGGTGTTTGTGTTGTCTAGGTGGTCTAAAGCCATGTGGAGAGCCATTGAGATTGCATCTGCTGTTGACCTATTGTGGCAATAGGCAAATTGCAATGGATCTAGGTCCTTGCTGAGGCAGTTCAGTCTAGTCATAACCAACCTCTCAAAGCATTCCATCACTGTCAATGTGAGTGCTACCAGGCAATAGTTAATATGGCAGCCTACATTATTCTTCATAGGTACTGGTATAATTGTTGCCTTATTGAAGCAAGTGGGATCTTCTGCCCATAGCAGTGAGAGGTTGAAAATGTCCTTGAATACTCCAGCTAGTTGGTTGGCACAGGTTTTCAGAGCCTTACCAGGTACACCATCAGGACCTTCTGTCTTGCGAGGGTTCACTCTCTTTAAAGACAGTCTAAAATCAGCCTCTGACAGAGAGAGATCACAGGGTCATCAGGTGCAGCAGGGATCTTCACAGCTGTAGTTGTGTTCTCCCTTTCAAAGCGTGCATATAAGGTGTTGAGTTCATCTGGTAGTGAAGTATCACTGCTATTGATACTACTGGTTTTTGCTTTGTAGGAAGTAATGTCTTGCAGTCCTGCCAGGGTTTATGTGCATCTGATTTCGCCTCAACCTCGTTCTAAATTGTCTCTTCGCCCTTGAAATAGCGCTCCGCAAATTATACCTGATTTTCTGGTACAGGCCTAGGTTACCAGACATGAATGCCACTGATCTAGCCTTCAGCAGACGACGTACCTCCTGATTCATCTACGGCTTTTGGTTTGGGAAGCACATTAAGTTGGTAACAACTGTAGCACACTCATCTAGATCCAAAGATGAATCCCTGAATATAGTCCAGTCCACTGATTCAAAGCAGTCCTGTAGGTGCTCTTGTGCTTCCCCTGTCCAGACCTTCTTGGTTCTCACTGCAGGTGCTGCCATCTTCAGTCTCTGCCTATACTCAGGGAGTAAAAGTACAGCTAGGTGATCAGTCTTCCCAAAATGAGGGTATGGAATACAGTAGCATGATAGGCATACTTGATGGTGGTGCAGCAATGGTCCAGTGTGTTGTTTTCTCTGGTATTGCAAATGATCTGTTGATGGTAATTGCTTAGTGACTTTTTTAGACTGGCCTTGTTAAAGTCTTCCAAAATGATAGTGAAAGCGTTAGGGTGCGCTGTTTCGTGCATGTTGATCCCATTGCTCATATCATCTGAAGCCTGCTTGACATTGGCCTGAGGTGGAATGTAAACTGCTACAATGACCCCAGAGAATGTGGTAGATAAAAAGGGCAACACTTTACTGCTAGATATTCCAGGTCTGGTGAGCAGAATTGGGACAGCACTGATATATTGTGCACCGAGAAGAGTTGGTCATGAGGCATACTCCTCCACCTCTACTTTAGAAAGACTCTATAGATCTACCCGACGGTGTATAGTAAACCCGTTGATCGGAATCGCTGCATCCGGTACGGAAGGGGTTAACCAGGATTCCGTGAAACAAAGGACATATGCGGTCCTAATATCCCTCTGATCCAGCACCTTGGCTCTGAAATCATCGATTTTATTCACCAGAGACTGCACGCTGGCCAGCAAAACAGTCGGTATAGGGAGTTTAAAACCTTGTTTCCTTTTTTTAAAAAAACTCCACATTTTGTATCTGGATCTTTTCTAAAATAACTTGTAAATTTTTTTTTGAGGTACAAGTTGACCACCGACTTTCAGGAAACTGATGGTTCAGCACTTCTTTCAATTCAGTCGAAATTACGATATGTAGTTTACTGGGCAGCCACCAGATGACAGTGTGCGTAATGTACGCAGTGCCATCTGTGCCGAGACTCATTTTGACAAAGGCACTTTATTTTTATTATCTATATTGCACTTGTTGATAGCAGCCTCAATATCTTGTGCTTATTTTTGTTTATTTTATTTAAATTTAACCCTAGCTAAGTGCACGTACCAGTGGTGGCGTCAAACGTAAACACCAGTCTATATCGCTGTAAAAAGAAGGTTGAAATGTTGAAAAAACTGGAAAAAACAGAAAAAGGTGTTTCTGTACGTAAGCTGTGTGACTTATATGGCATTGGATCGTCAACTGTGTATGATATAAAGCACCAAGTTGAAATTAATTTGCAATTCTATGCAAACAGTGATTCTCTAAAGCAAATGAACATTAGAAAAACTGAACACTGAGCATGATTGATGATGATTGAATGGTTTCACCAGCGGAGTGATGGAGTCGACTTGTTGTGCAATATGATAATGAACCAAGCTAAGTTGTTTCATAAAGAACTGAAATCAGATTACTTTCATGATGAGGCCAAACTCAGGTTGGAGGAGCAACACCTCATATACCATCTGGGTAGTCTCCAGCCCATTGCATGAACATTTGAATTCTCCAACTTTCGGTAATTCCCTCCCTCTCCCTTTCCCCAACCTAGTTTCACTCTGCCTCCTCCTCCAGCTGCCTATTACCTCTCTCATGATTCTGCCTTCTTCTACTACCCATAGTGCTTTCCCCTTACATTCCTTCTTCACCTTTCCTGCCTATCCCTCCCTGCTTCCCCTCCCCCACCCCTTGATCTTTCCTCTGATTGGCTTTTCACCTGCACCTAACAGCCTTCTTCCCACCCTCCCCCCACCTTCTTTATAGGGCCCCTGCCCCCCCTTCAGTCCTGACGAAGGGTCTCGGCCCGAAACATTGACTGCTCATTTCCATGGATGCTGCCCGACCTGCTAAGTTCCTCCAGCGTGTTTGTACGTGTTGCTTTGACCACAGCATCTACAGTGTACTTTGTGTTTGAAATCAGATCATGCCTGCAACTCTAGTGAAGGATGGCTTCAAAAGGTTTAAGAAGCACCATGGAATTTCCATGCCTTATACTGGCATTAAGTTGAATTATACTGGCGATGCACACCTAGGAAAATATTAGCAATAGAAGATGAAGATCCCACAGGATTCAAACTATCCAAGGACAGTTGCCATTTTAAGGTGTTATAATGTAGCAGATACTCACAGATATAAATCACCTGGTGACTGGAAGTAGTAAATGTCCTAGGGCGTTGAAAGGTGTTAAAATTTACCCAGTAACAAATTGTGCAAATAAAAACTGCTGTATATAATACCAATATTATGTTAGAGTGGTTTGAAAAATATTCTGTACTAGAAGCCAGAGCACATTGCACATTTGTAGGGCTACCCAAAGATTGCAAAATTCTTCTTCTTTTGGATAACTGTTCAGCTCACCACAGAGCTGAGCTCCTGTGTAAGAATAATGTTTTTACAGTCTATTTACCACCAAAGTGTACATTGCTTATCCGACCCCAAGACCAAGGAATACTGTGCTCTCCAAAGGCCAAGTATCGCTCACTTTTCATGAAACGTCTGTTAGAAGAGGTGAATGCTGGCAATTCTGTACAGACATTTATTAAAGAATTTAACAAGGAGGACGTTCCCTGGTTCATTGTTCGAGGGTGGGTGAAGGTAGAACAACATTAAAGAATGACTGGCAAAAGTTGTGGCTTGCCTTGATGTTTGATAATGTGCCTGAAAAGCTTGATGACAATTTTACAGGATTTTGTGTACCAAAGGAGAAAGTACTTTTTCATGATTTGCTCACACACTCAAAAGTGCTCCAGGACTTGCTTTCAAAGCTATAGTAAGTATTCTTAATGACGAAAATCTATGTGAGTGGATGATTGCCAATGACGAAAAACCTATTGTGCATCATCTTACAGACTTGGAAATTACAGACTGTGTTCTGAAAGCTGATAAAAACACTGCAACTGTTGAAGATGGCAGTGATGACAATGAAATAAATGAAACTGAAAGATTTACTATTGACAATTTAATTGAGTTGTTGGTGATTTAATCAAAGGGTTAGAGAAACATACCTTCATGATGGAACAAAAGCAAATGAATTTTTATTTGATGCAAGGAAAATTACACAGGAAAAGCACATGAAACAACTTCGCCTGGATGAAATGTTTAAAAAGATAACCGAGAAGTAAAATTCTTTGTAAGCAGAGTTGTAACAGGGTAGCAAATTACACAGCATCCACACAACCTGGGGTTGGGGTAGCTGAGCCGATTCAATCTCATGGGATTAGCGGGACCGGAGTGTGTATTCCCTAGACTTGGGCAGCCAAGGAAACCAGCAGGGTTTCACAAATATAATTTCAGATTGTAATCTTTTAAAAGAAATCATTCTAAAAATGCCACTTCTGGAACAGAGTCAAAGTTTATGTTCGCTAAAAAGCAAGTTAAGCAAAAGAAAATATTTTCTCTCATTAACACAATCAGAATCGGGTTTAATATCGCTGGTTTATGTCATGAAATGTGTTGCTTTGCAGCAGCAGTACAGTGTAATACATAATAAAACACTCAATTACAATAAAAATATTTATTTAATATATTATTAAGGTGTATTCTGGAGTTATGGTATTTAGAAAATATTAATTTCAACAGCAACCAGTCTTCAAACCTGAACGTGGAACGTGTAAGTAAGAGTTCAAAATGCCAGAACAATGGTGTTCTTGGAGCTGCAGTCTGGAGTCAATTACAAACAAAGAAACAGCCCACTGATCTGAGATGCATGAATGCAGTCCAGAGTCAGTGGGGATAACATTCATTTTTTGGGTGTCTGGAGGGTTGGTGTGAAGATGGGGGCACTTGAAAATTACATGCAATTCAAAGGAAGCATTGCGGATATAGCAGAGAGACATAGATAGGTTAAGTGAATGGGTAAGGGTCTGGCAGATGGAGTAAAATCTTGGTAAATGCGAGGTCATCCACTTTGGAAGGCAAAGTGGAAGAGCAGTTTATTATTTAAATGGTAAAAAACTTGCAGCGTGATGCTGTGCGAAAGGACTTGGGGGTATTTTGCATGAATCACAAAAGGTTGGTTTGCAGGTGCAGCAGGCTATCAAGAAGGCAAATGGAATGTTGGCCATTGCTAGAGGGATTTAATTCAAGAGCAGGGAGGTTATGTTGCAGCTGTATAGGGTACTGGTAAGGCGGCATCTGGAATACTCGTGCAGTTCTGGTCTCCTTACTTAAGGAAGGATATGCTGGCTTTGGAGGCAGCGCAGAGGAGTTTCACCAGGTTGATTCCAGAGATGAAGGGGTTAACCTATAAGGAGAGATTGAGTCTCCTGGGACTGTACTAGCTGGAATTCAGAAGATGAGAGGAGATCTTATAGAAACATACAAAATTATGAAAGGGATAGATAAGATAGATAAGGCAGGAAAGTTTTCCACTGGTAGGTGAGACTAGAACCAGGGGCATAGCTTCAAGATTCAGGAGAGTAAATTTAGAATGGAGATGAGGAAGAACTACTTTTCCCAGAGAGTGATGAATCTGTGGAATTCTCTGCCCAATGAAGCAGTAGAGGCTACCTCAGTAAATATACTTAAGACAAGGTTGGATAGATTTTGCATAGTAGGGGAAAATAAGAGTTGTGGGGAAAAGGCAGGTAGGTGGAGACGAGTCCATGAAAGGCGGAGCAGGCTTGATGGGTCAGATAGTCTATTCCTGCTCTGTTTCTTATGCTCTTATGGATACATTGTAACGATGGAATCGTCCTACTGTTACCTTTGATCTTTAGCATATAAAAATATCATGTAATATTGGGTCAGGGAGGCCTCTCCTTCCAATAGTGTCTCCAGTATAACTCCTGTTTGTTTTGCTGAATAAAGGCTTCTATATCCACCAGCTTCAGTGTCTCTCCGGTGACTTCGCTCACAGTCACAACAATATAATATGTAATATTTCAATATATTACATAATTCAATTTAATAAGTAGTGCAAAAAGAGAGAGAAAAATATTGAGGTAGAGTACTACTATCAAGCAGGAGGTACATCAGATTTCTGAACAGACAGTAATTCCATGTAGGAGAAGATGGCACATCTTGGTGATGAGGCCTCTTAATGATGGATGTTGCCTTTCTGAGGCATCGTCTTGCAGATTTCCTCAATGCTGGTGAGGCTACTGCCCCTGAAGAAGCTGTCTGAGTTTGCAAGTTTCTGCAGCTTTTTCCATAGCAGACGGTGAATGCAATCAGTTAGAATGCACTCCACAGCACATATGTAGAAATCTGCGAGTCATTGATGGCATACCAAATCTCCTCAAACTCCTAATATAACTGCTGTCACATATTCTTTGTAATTGCATCAATATATTGGGTCCAGGATAGATCTTCAAGAAATGTTGACGCCCAGAAACTTGAAACTGCTCTCCCTTTCCACTGCTGATCCCTCGATGAGGACTGGCGTCTGCTCCCTTGAGTTCTCCTTCCTGAAGTCCATAATCAGTTCCTTGGTTTTACAGACGTTGAGTGTGAGGTTATTGTTGTGACATCAATCAACCAGCTGATCTACCTCACTCCTGTATGCCTCATCACCATCTGAAATTCTGCCAGCATGAGCTATGTCAACAAATTTATAGATGGTGTTTGAGTTGTGCCTAGCCAAAGAGTCATTGGTGTCGAGAGTAGAACAATGGGCTAAGCATGCATCCCAGAGGGGCACCAGAGTTGATTGCCAGTGAGATGTTATTTCTGATCTGCACTTACTGGTCTCCCAATGAGGAAGTCAAGGATCCAGTTACAGATGGAGGTATAGTGGCCCAGGTTTTGGAGCTTTTTGATTAGTACTGAGGGTATGATGGTGCTGAACAGTGATCAACAAACAGCAGCCTGACATAGGTATTGCTATTGTCCAGGTGGTTCAAGGCCGAGTGGAGAGCCAGTGAGATAGCATTGCTGCAGACCTGTTATAGTGATAGGCAAATTGCAGTGGGTTCAGGCCCTTGCTTAGACAGGAGTTGACTCCAGCCATGACCAACCAACTTAAAGCACTTCATCATTGTGTATACGAGTACAACTGGCCCATAGTCACTGAGGCAACTCAACCTGCTCTTCTTGGGCACCAGTATGACTGGCACCCTTTTGAAGCAGGTGGGAACCTCCACGTCCCATTCCCATTCTGATATGTCTATCCTTGGCCTCCTCTACTGTCAAGATAAATCCACACTCAGGTTGGAGGAACAACACCTTATATACCAGCTGGGTAGCCTCCAACCTGATGGCATGAACACTGACTTCTCAAACTTCCGTTAATGCCCCTCCTCCCTTTCTTACCCCATCCCTGACATATTTAGTTGTTTTTTTTTCTCTCTCTGCCCATCACCCTCCCTGTTCTTCATTTCCCTCTGGTGCTCTCCCCTCCCCCTTTCTTTCTCCTGAGGCCTCCTGTCCCATGATCCTTTCCCTTCTCCAGCTCTATATCACTTTCGCCAATCACCTTTCCAGCTCTTGACTTCATCCCACCCCCTCTGGTCTTCTCCTATCATTTCGCATTTCCCCCTCCCCCTACTACTTTCAAATCTCTTAGTATCTCTCTTTTCAGTTAGTCCTGACGAAGGGTCTTGGCCCAAAACATTGACAGTGCTTCTCCCTATAGATGCTGCCTGGCCTGCTGTGTTCCACCAGCATTTTGTGTGTGTTGTTTGAATTTCCAGCATCTGCAGATTTCCTCGTGTTGACTGATTAGATATTTGCATTAACACGGGTGTACCTAATAAAGTGGCCACTGAGTGTATTTGCAAGCAAAACTAAGATCAGTCTTTACTTGAGATAATTTTGTACAAGTGATATATTTTTGAAAAGCTTTGCTAACTGAGCAGCTAAAAATAATTTACAGCCTACTGCTTAATTTGGGGTAGGGTAAAGGAGGGACTTCTGCTAGGTTTGACCATGTCTGCATGCATGCATCGAATTACTGTCACATGATTGGCTGATTAGATATTAGCATTAATGAGGTGTACATTATAAAGTGGCCACTGATTGTATATTTCTTATTATAATTTATAGTACATTCTATGTATTGCCAGAAAACAAAAAAATCACAACATATGTCAATGATAATAAACCTGATTCTGTTGCTGAAAATTTGCAGGAACCACATGAAATATTAATAGAAGACACAGCCTTTTACTGTGTTTTTCTTAATGATTCACTAGATGTTTTTTTAAACAAAAAAGTTGAATGCAAAATGTGTCCAAACCTGATAATCCAGCACCTGCATTCTGAGGGCCTCAACCTCCTTCTCCCTGGACTGCTGACGGGCTTCCAAAGCTGCAATCTGCATTTTGGCTACATCAGAAACATCTCTCAGCCTGAGGAAGAAGGCAATTTCATTAATGTCATTAACGTATTATAGAAAATATATTTAGTGCAATTTAAAAGCTGTATCTCTCAGTTTAATAGAGTTATATGAATATACACTGAGATTAAAGAAAATTTACTATCATCTGACTGCACATATATACAACCAAACAAAACAACGTTCTTCCAGACCACGATACACCCACAAAACATACTATATCATGCATAGCACATAAACAAAATATGACCCCAATAAGTTAATAAATACAATTCAGGAATACAGGTGGCACATAGCACAGGTCAACAGAAAACAGCTTGCTGTCCTAGTGATGAGACCTTGGTGGTGGCAGGGCATTCATTTGCCTCACAGCCTGAGGGAAGAAACTGTTACCGATTCCTGATGCTTGTGTACCTCCTCCCTAATGGTCGTGGGTCAAAGAGATTGTGGGGTGGGTGTTAGGGATCCTCAATAATACTTTGGGCCCTTCATATACAATGTCAAAATGTCAGGAGGAACTGGTGGGAAACCTTTGTCTTTCAATCAGTTTCTCCTCCAATAAATTTTATCCTATCCCTCTGACTCTGACCTTCTATGCCTGGCTCTCTCCACTGATTGTCACATTGTCACTTAGCTCCACTTTCAATCCCATTTTCTTACCTTTTCCCTGTAATCTTTGATGCTCTTACTAATGAACAACCAATTTTAATTATACCCAATAACTTGACTTTCACAGCCATCTGTGGCAACGAATTCACAGATTCACCACCCTCTGGCGAAATAAATTCCTCCTCATCTCTGTACTAAAAGGTCACCCTTGTATTTTGAGGTTGTGCCCTCTGGTCCCAGACCCCTCCACTATAGGAAACATCTTCTCCACGTCCACTCTAGCCCTTCCAACATTCAATAGGTTTCTATGAGATTCCTCCTCATTCTTCTAAACTCCAGTAAGTACAGGCCCAGAACCATCAATCACTCCTCATATGTTAACCCTTTTATTCCCAACTTTAGTAGCAACCTTCTTACATGTCACCTCTTTGACCAAACATTTGGTTACCCTATCTACAAGTTCACTCTATGTCAGCGTGAACGTTTTCCTGAATTAAAAACTAGCAGCAGTTAATAATGTTAAAATGTAAATAATATATTAAAAGGGTGCAATTGCTGGACTCAGGCCCAACAAGTATCATTAAGCTGATCCATTTGTCAATGACACTAATTCCATTAAATTATACGTATTGTGGCCCATACTAGAAACTCTGCACTTCCACAGTATTTAAAAGTTGATTCTTAATTTATCTGAGAACCTTCTGCTTAATGCAAAGTGTGGGTATGGGTGGAATGTATCACGAACTTTGACACAAAACTTGACACATTTCACTTCAAGTTTTGATGTAGATGTGACAAAAAAGGTAATCTTAAAAAACAAGATGAATCCAAGCATAACACCTTTTTTTAGGCAGAGCATTCCCCTTGGTGTAAATTTTCATGCTTTATCAACAGAACTTTGGGATGGAACTAGATCATCAAAAATAAAACACACTGGTGTGGGTTTATTATCATCACACGGACAGACACACAGATACATTGAAGGAGTAAAAAGAAAACCCTAATACTGAAAATAATGTTCCTGCTGCAGAGAAGTGGGAGTGCAGGTAAACAAATAACCTACAAGGGCCATGATGGTGAGATTAAGAGTTCAGGCATTAAACCAAAGGAAGAATATGTGGTGTTAATTTAGCCATGATCTAAGAGTTATGGAACTATTTTGAGGAGTTAAAAGGCCTATACAGTTGTTATGAGAGAGAAAAAGTACAAAATAAGTTACAAACAAAATAGTAATGACTACAGAGCAACACACAAAATGCTGGAGGAACTCAGCAGGTCGGGCAGTGTCAATGAAGAATAAATATTCAATGAATATTCAATGTTTTGGGCCGAGAGCTTAAGAAGGGTCCCTTCCATAGATGGTGCCTGATCGGCTGAGTTACTCCAGCATTTTGTGTTTCCTGGATTTCCAGCATCTGCAGAATCTCTTGTGGTAATGACCAAAATACATCTTGAATCAAAATGACATGTTCATGATTGTGCAGTTAACATACTTGGACACTTCAATTTTTAATTCGGATTCACTTTTCTCCAGCTCTGTGATGCGTCTTCTATCCATGTCACTCACTGCTTTGCTTACGCTGCTTGCCAACTCATCCCGCAGATCCTGCTCAACTTTCTGAACCTCCAGGTTTATCTTGGTCACCTGGAAACAGAGAGACAGAAAGTGGAAAAGAGCTTAGATTTTGAAAGAAAATATTTTTGTAGGTTACAACGAGACATTGAAAGGATGTAGAGCTGGGTAAGAGGCAGATAGAATTCAATTCGGAAAACTTAAGTGATACACTTCTAAAGTTCAAACGAATGCAGAATATAGGATTAATGGAAGGATCCTTAGCAGTGTGGGGGAACATTGGGATATTGGAGTACACATCCATAGCTCCCTCAAAATTGCCAAGCACGTTGATAGGTGGTTAAGGAGGCCTTTGATGTGTTGTCCTTCATTAGCCAGAGGACTGAGTTCAAAAGCTGTGATGCAATCTTGCAATGCTATAAAAACCTGGTTAGACTACACTTGAAGGAGTGCATTCAGTTCTGGTCCTCTGAAGGTGGTGGAAGCTTTAGAGGGTCCAGAGAAGATTGACCAAGATGCTGTCTGGATTGGAGAACATGTCAAATGAGGATAGAGGCACATAAATGAAGGGTTATATGGGAGAGGGAAATGTTAAATTGATTTTAGAGTGGGTTAAAAGGTCGGCACAACATCATGGGTCGAAGGGCCTGTATGGTGCTGTTCTATGTTCTATTACCAAAAACAATAAAATAATGCAAACCAGACTGAAAGATTAAATAAATAAATCACACATTCCACTTAACCCCACTCTATGAAAGGAAAGGTTAGCATATACTCTAATATATTTGGCTTCCACAGCCGTCTGCCACCTATTACCTTCTGTTTAGTCTTCTTTCCCTTTCCCCACCTTTTTATTCTGTACTTACCCTTCTTTTTCAGACCTGAAGAAGGGCCTGACTGTTTATTCATTTCCATACATGCTGCCTGATCTGCTGAGTTCCTTCAGCATTTTGTGTGTGTTGCTATGAATTTCAGATTCATATCAACAGTAGCTGAAGAAATTCCTCCGAAGCTCTGTCTAAAGTGACACCCCTCTATTCTGAGGCTCTGCCCTCCAGTCCTAGACTCTGCCACTATAGGAAACATCCTTTCCATGTTCACTCTATCTAGGTCTTTCAATATACAACAGGTATCAATGAGATCCATGCCCCCATTCTTCTAAAGAGACAGAGCCATCAAATGCTCTGCATACATTAACCCTCTCTTTCCTGGAATCATTCTAATGAACCTCCTCTGAACCCTCTTCAATGCCAGCACATCTTTTCTTAGAGAAGGGACCCAAAAGTTGTGAAGTGTATAGTTATGCACTATGGTAAAAGCAATGAAAGGGTTGACTATTTTCTAAATGGAGAGAAAATATAAAAAGCTGAGGTGTAAAGGGACTTGGGAGTCTTTGTGCAGGATTCCCTAAAGGTTAATTTGCAGGTTGAGTCAGATGTGGGGAAGGCAAATGCGATGTTAGCATTCATTTCAAGAGGACCAGAATATAAAAGCAAGGATGTACATTTCAGACTTTATAAAGCACTGCTGAGGCCTCATTTGGGAGTATAGAGAGCAGTTTTGGGCCCCTTATCTTAGAAAGAATGTACTGAAACTGAAGAGGGTTCAAAGGAGGTTAACGAATATTATTCCAGGCTTGTCATATGAAGAGCATTTAATGGCTCTGGGCTTGTATTCACTAGAATTCAGAAGAGGGGTGACCTTATTGAAACACATCAAATGGTAAAAGGCCTTGACAATGACGATGTTTCCCAATTGTGGGAGAATCTATGGCCAGAGAACATGGCCCCAGAATAGAGGGCTGTCCTTTTAGAATGGAGATGAGGAGGAATTTCTTTAGCCAGAGAGTGGCGAATCTGTGGAATTCTTTGCCACAGGTGACTTTGGAGGCCAAGTCTTTAGATATATTTAAGGCAGAGGTCAACAGATTCTTGATTGGTCAGGACATGAAGGAATACAGGGAGAAGACAGGAGATTGGGGCTGAGAGATAAATTGAATCAGTCATGATGAAAAGGCAAAGCAAACTTGATAGGCCAAATGACCTAATTCTGCTCCTATATCTTATGGTCTAAAATTACTCACAAAACTCTATATGTGGTCTGACCACTACTTAAAAAAGCCTCAAAATGACATCTTTGTTTTTATATTGTAGCCCTCTCAAAATTAATGCTAAAATTGCATTCGTCTTCCTTACCACTGACTCGGCCTTTAGGGAATCCTGCACAAAGGACTCCCAAGTCCCTTTGCATGTCTTACTTCTGAACTTTCTCCCCATTTAGAAAATAGTCTGCACTTTTATTTCTTCCACTGACTGGAGGAATAAGCAAAGAACTGGCAGATGGAATATAGTGTAGGAAAGTGTACATGATACATTATATTCCATATGCCAATTCTTTGCCCAGTCCTCCAATCTATTTAAGTCTTTCTTTAGACACTGCTTCCTCAACACAATCTGCCCTTCCACCTATCTTTGTATCAAGTGAAAACTTGGCCACAATTCTGTCATCCAAATAATCAATGTACAACGTAAAAAGAAGTGGTTTCAACACATGGCTCCCATGGAAAACTAGACACCACCAAGCAGAAATGGTCCCTTTTCTTCCAACTCTTTGCCTTCTACCAGGTAGCTGATTTTCAAATCCATGCTAGTATCATTCCTGCAATACCTTGGGCTCTTTTCTTGTTTAGCAGTTTCATGTGTGGCACCTCAAAGAACTTCTGAAAATCCAAGTAAACAGCATCCACTGACTATCCTGCCTGTTACTTTCTCAAAGAAAATAACAAAGAATCAAAGAACTAAAATAAATTTGGCAAAAGAGATAACCCCTTAAGGAAACCATGCTGACTCTGGCATACTTTATCATGCGCAACTTGTATTTGTTTCGCTCAGGATGTCCCACAGTAATACTCATCTTACAGCTAATACTCATCTTCTGAATCGTACCTGCTGATGCGATGTTGGGACAATGACAGACATTCTGAGCACAGTGAAGTCCATGGCTGCAGCCATTTTAGACTCTGGCTTTGTTACAAGATTCAGCCTGAGCACAAGTGACAACTCCCCTTTAACCTAAATAAGAGCCATTGTGTTCTCTTAAATGGGCAAGTGGGACCTACTATAGCAGGGGTTCCCAACCTGGGGTGCGAGATGGAATTTCAGGGGGTGCAACAAAGAGTGGCTTGTGTCCTTGAGTGACGAGTCACGAGCCATCACTCAGCCAGCTGCCAGTGTGCCTTGAGAAGTGATAGTAACATCTGTCCCAAGCACACTCCAGTCTCCGGCTGCCCGAGTCGAGAGAGATGTAAACTCACTCCAGTCTCCCGCTGCCTGAGTCAGCATTGAGGATTCTCATCAGTGTTACCTGGGAAGTTACACCTCACAGTTGAGGAGTCTCATCAGTGTTACCTGGGAGTTAGACCTCAGAGTTGAGGAGTCTCATCAATGTTAGCTAGGTTACATCTCAGAGTTAAAAATCATCTCATAATGCCAAAATCTTTATATATCCTGAATCAACCATCAAGTAATGACTTCGCGTTAAAACCAAACCCACAGACAGTAGGTAAATTATTCAATTATAAAATTTTAAAAAGCCTCATTTTGATAAAAAGCAGCTGAAGTCATTCATTCATATTTGTCTCAATGCATTAAAGCAGTTTTTGAATTTCAAAGGTATTTTTTCTCTTAAAAGATTTTTTTCTTGAATCGTTGATAATTTTGAATTGTGTTAGTTGAGGAGGTATCATGGTTAGCACTGAGGACTTTGAATCGTGTGATGGGAGTTCATATCTCCGGTAATCATAGGAAATAGGTGTGTAAATTCAGTAGAGAGTAGCCTAATAAGTCGCGTCGCGTCCCCGTAGCATTTCCACCTGACGATTTATCTTGGTGTAACTGCAGATAATATCATAATATAATATTCGAAAGCGTATTTCTCGCGATACTTTGCTATAGGCGTGTCTGGTTGAGTAAAGTGGTTATCGCTGACTTAGTCAGATAGCTTTTCTCATACTAGCTCATATTTTTCTCTTTACCCTTAACCCTTCATCATGTCAAAAAGAGGGAAATGGAATGATGACTATGTGTGCTTTGGTTTCACTTGTACAACAGGAAATGATGACTTGCAAAAACCCCAGTGCATTCTTTGTAGCGTTGTGTTTTCCAACTCAAATCTGAAGCCATCCAAGCTTCAAGAGCATTTCAAGAACAAGCATGGCGGAGCTGATGTTGAAGGACATGATGTTGGGTCATTGAAAATCAAAAGAGCTCATTTTGATTCACAAGGAACTCTTCCAAAATTATGTTTTGTTACTGTTGAAAAACCACTACTTCTTGCTTCATACCAAGTGGCATATAAAGTGGCCAAATCCAAGAAGCCCCATACAATTGCAGAAGATCTCATCAAGCCATGTGCACTGGAAATGGCAACAATTATCCTGGGCAAAGAAGCAAGAAAAAAATTTGAACAGGTGCCCCTATCAAATAATGTCATTCACAACCAAATCAGTGATTCGAGTGAAGATATTTTGGACCAAGTCATCTCAGATGTCAGAGCTTGTCCTCTTAAAATCTCTATTCAGTTGGATGAGTCAACTGATGTCTCCAGTTGTAGTCAACTCATCACATTAGTGAGGTATGTCAATAATGGTGCTGTGAAGGAAGATTTCCTGTTTTGTAAAGATCTGAAAGCAAACACAACTGCAAAGGATGTGATGCAGCTGGTGAAAGACTTCTATGCCAAACATGATTTAGATATCAAAGTCATTGGTTCTGTGTGCATTGATGGGGCACAAGCATTGCTTGGAAATAAATCTGGCTTTTCTGCATTGATGAAAAAGGAGATTCCAGACTTGCAAGTTACCCATTGTTTTCTTCATCAGCATGCTTTGGCATTAGAAACATTGCCTCCGAATTTGAAGAAAGTCCTTGATACTTGTGTGAAGATCATCAACTGCATCAGGGGGCGTGTTTTGAACCATCAAATCTTCAAATCATTTTGTGAGGATCTGGGAAGTAAACATTCAGTTTTGATTTTCCACACAGAAGTCCGTTAGTTATCACGAGGACAAGCTTTAATTCGCTTCTCTGAACTGTGGGAAGAAATCAAAGTTTTTCTGGAAGAGTGTGAATGTGATCTGGTTGGGGCAATGGAATCACAGGAATTCGTCCAAATGCTGGCTTACTTAGCTGACATTTTCACTTGTATGAATGACCAGAGTGTTTCTCTTCAAACAAAAGGGATAAACATATTGAAGGCTTGTGAAAAGTTGAATGCCTTCAAAGAAAAGTTATGTCTTTGGTGTCGAAGGATGGAAAGAGGCAGTCTCTCAAATTTTCGTTCACTAGAAGAGATGGTTGATGATGCTGGATCCATAACTCCTACTGTGCGTGAAGAAATTGTGGCTCATTTGGAAATGCTGTCAGAATCGTTTGATGGATATTTTGCTGCTGGAGACCTGAAGATTTCAGAAGAATGGATCATGAATCCATATTCCTACAATTTGGAGAACATGTCAGATGATGAAGAGCTGAAGGAAGATCTTACTGATTTGCGGACAAATTGAGCTCTTGAAATGCAATTTGAAAGCAAGACTTTGGAGGAGTTTTGGTGTGCAGCACTGGATATGTTCCCAAGACTTGGTGGCAAAGCACTCCGTGTCCTCACTCCATTTGCAACAACATACTTGTGTGAATCTGGATTCAGTTCTCTTTTGTCAATCAAGACAAAATCTAGGAATTGCCTGAATCCACAGGCAGACCTGTGGATCACAGTCAGCAAGAAAGTTCCACGTTTTGACTAAATCATGAATGAGAAGCAGGAGCAAAGAAGTCACTGAATTTTATGTTCACAATTGGGATTGATTTTACTGTTTACAATTTTTTCTGAATAAATTACAATCTAATTGCTCAATTTTTATTTGTATTTTATGCACTGAGTTAAAAGCTTATTTTTTAAGTTCAATTTGTTCATGCGCAGTATTGTATGTGGTTCAAAAATTAGAAATTAGACTTCTTCATCTTCAAATGTGATATTACTTTTGTAGGGGGTGCGAACATTAATCAGGCATTTCCTAGGGGTGTGGGGCATAGAAAAGGTTGGGAACCACTGTACTATAGCTTTAACTGTATTCTGAGATTACATTGCTGTGAGCACAAAGGTTGTCTCTTCAGTGTGGCCTGAACTTAAAGAACCAGGTCTTTTACTGAACCTCTGGACCTTGATTCAAGAACAGCATTGCAATTTGAGCAAGGATATGGGGAGAGGGTGTCTGAATAGAAAGGTTCAGGGTGTCAAGAAAAAAAATAGCAAAATCTAATTCTGCAAGAGCAGTTGCCCTACCATAGAATACCAACTCAGGCTATGGGTAACAAAAATGAGGATTGTCCCAAGTATCTTAATAATGCAAAAATTTACAACCGTCATCCTGCTTTGGTGTGGTTTAAACATATACCTAGGGGTGAAACAGCTGTAAATAAGTAGAATCAGAATCATCTTTATTATCACTAACTTAAGCCATGAAATTTAGGTCATTGTGGCAGCAGTTCAGTGCTACACAAGATATACTATAAATTATAATTAAAAATATGTAAAAACATTTAAATTAATAGTGCAAATAAAGAATAAAAATAGTGAGGTAGTGTTCATAGGTTGGTTCATTGTCTGTTCAGAAATCTGACAGTGGAGGGAAAGAAACTATTCCTAAAACATTGAGTGTGTATCTTCAGGCTCCTGTACACCCTCCCCCCATGGTAGTAATGTGAAGAAAACATATCCTGGGTGGTGAGAGTCCTTAATGCTTCCTTCTTGAGGCACTGCCTTTTCAAGATCGTGTGGAGGCTTGTGTCAGTGATGGAGCTGGCTGAGTTTACATCCCTCTGCAGATTTTTCCAATACCGAGCAATGGCCCCTCCAGATGGTGACGCAACTAGTAATACAAAAATAGCAGCAATCCCAGAATTAACCAATTGCTGTATCTATTTTCCAAACAGCAACTGGGAATATAGATTCTGTTATGTCTTCCTGATTTGGTTTGTTATTTTATTTCTCATTACTAGATTTCACTGCTTACTTTTAAGTTCACAGCTGTTGTTGATTACTTATTATCACCTTGTTAAGCAATTAGCTTTTGCATTAGTGAACAATAAACTACAACTACACCAGGACCAGAGTTTATCTGTCTGCTAGACTTAAGAAAACAGGAAAACTCTCAAGCGAGGGCAGAATGGTAAAAAGACACTCTCAAAGGTGATTCTACCTGTGGTGGATAAGATGTTGATTGTTTGAGCTCCCACATGTCATAAAGTTAAAATGCCAGCAACTAAGAAAACGGTCTTTAAAACCAGGTCAGTGTGTTCGTTACGTTCATCCAGACTACCTGGACAGTCTAGTGAATCTGTGGCAAGCACGGCAGCACAGGAAGCCTGTTCAAGGGCTGAAGCAATGTTAATCAGGGCATCATTTTCAAAAAGGAGCAACTAATATAAAAGTAGAGAAGACCCATCTGCAGTATGAAAAAAAAGAGGCAGAGGCAGCTTTAGCTAAGGAAAAAATTCTTTGAGGTGGGCATGGAGCAGGTAGCTGACAGTGTCATTCAGCTAAAAGTACTACAAAGTATGTTCAAGACCTGTTTGCTTATGCTTGTCCCCTCCCACCAGTAGACACTGAAGGCTTAGACTTGTCAATCAAGACTCAAAAAGGGTGTGTTGGGGGGGGGGGGGGTTTCCCTGTTCCTCAGGATAACACCATGCAATTGGAAATGACACAGAACAGAGACCTCGGGGAGGCTGCCAAAGATGAAGACTTGTTTTACCTTGACACTGCATGAGGGATTAGTCCCATTTTGGAGAAACTCCCCTTTAGTCTACAGGAGAAATGGATATCAACTAAAAGATGGAGTCTGCTTCCTACCCTTCTCCCTTTCTAGTTTCATCTGGGATGAAGCCAAGATGCGAAAAGTCCCCAGCTTTGACATGACCACCTCTAGTTCAACACTACTTAAATCAGCAAAACCTATTAGAGGTTTGGTGGACAACACTGTCCAAACGGATGATGCTAAAGTGTCAGAAGATCCTAACAAGTAGTGCCCTCTACATCAGAAACCACACCCTCTCTGGAAGTGTAAAGGCTTCGGGGGAAACTTTCAGAGGAGAGAAGGGCCTTCTTTAAAAAGCAGACCGGGTGAGGGGCTGTTATACTGTCATCCAGTGCTTTGAATGTGGCAGTAACAAACGCATTGCAGCTCTTCATGTTGGCCCACCTCCCTGGTCTGTAAAGAACTACACAGATACCTCCTTACAGCATGGTGGGGAGGGAGATAAATCCTTTTCTCTCCAGTTGCTACCTTGCCTTGTACTGCAGTCTGCATGGAAAACTCCATTGGTAAGTCTTGTTCAAAGATCTGCCTCATTAATGTTTAGCCAGAAGGCCGCTGTGAGAAGAGGATGAGGATGTATGTCATCTTGGATTATCAGAGCAGTAAGTCACCAGCTGAATCATGTAATTTCAGCTTCTTCAACATAACCAGTGGTGCCTCACCTTATAATGGTGAATCTGTGGAATTCTCTGCCACAGGAAACAGTTGAGGCCAGTTCATTGGCTATATTTAAGAGGGAGTTAGATATGTCTCTTGTGGCTAAAGGGATCAAGGGGTATGGAGAGAAATAAGGTACAGGGTTCTGAGTTGGATGATCAGCCATGATCATACTGAATGGCGGTGCAGGCTCGAAGGGCCAAATGGCCTACTCCTGCACCTATTTTCTATGTTTATATACACTTAAGACATGTGCAGGTGTGTCACAGACAGTTAGGTGAAGAGCAAGAGGCTTTATTGTTGAATCTCTTGATGAAAAGACTTGTTTAGCTCTACTCATGCTTACTGACTGTGACAAACTTCCAGAAAACAAGTAGGAAATCCCCACTCCAGAAGCAGCGACTTACCACCCTCATCTCAAGTCCTTAGCCAGCAAGATGCTGTCACTCCACATAAAGGCTGCTCCCACTAGGAAGAGACATCACACAGGTACACAAGGTACTTGAACAAAGAAATGGGCCTCCAAATGCTCCCTTTGAGCAGGGGGTAGCACTTGGGTGGGTCATACATCTGCCTTAGGTGTGCACATAAACCTGTAAACATCTTCAGAACTAGCATTCTTGAAAATGGGTGCCCCAGTCTCATGAACCCCTGCCTTAGCAGCATCCACGTCAAGGAGAGCTTTGGACAGACCTGCCAGCCTCCCGTGTCTCCCGTCTTGACCTCACATCAAAAAGGTTTGACAAGCAACACAGCAAGCATGGGCGAATCTGTCTTTGTCCACACAAAGAATGACAACAAACCAGGGCCTTCAATGGATGACCTTACTTTCCTGAGAGTGATTGATAGCATCAAGGGTGATTGATGGTTCCATCAAGACAGCTCAAATAGCTGGGTGGCACCTCTCCCCTTCCGTAGCCCTCAACAATGCCCCTCAAACAACCATGAGCAAGCAAGCAGCTGCTTTCCTTAACTTACATGCATGCCCAAGAAACATCCTGAAATTACTGCCCCATGACTCAAACTCTGCGCTGCTATCCAAGTGGTAGAAGTGGCAGGTGTGATCACTGATGAAATCAATGACAAACTTGATGCAGTGACATTGTACTCTCATTCCAAGGTGGTTTTTGGGAGCATCCACATAATGAATCCAGAGGTTTCTATGTGTATATGAACATCAGGGTGCAGCACACATGTGAGATCAACTAATCCAGTGCAGCTGAAATTCAAACCTACTGACCAGAACTCTGCTGATGAAGCCACAAGACCAATGTCAGCCAGCGATCTAGCTCATGGCACGTGGTTAATAGGACTCGCGTTCTTGTTTAGCTCAGCTAGAACAGAGGTCATTATTCTACAATTTGATCTGATTGACCCAGAATCTGATGCTATCTGTCCACAGGTCACATGCCATGCTACTAACATCTCCAGCAACTGGTTAGACTCCAAATGCTTTGAGAGATTCTCAAGCTGGTGATTACAGTCACATGCCACAGCAAGGTTTGTACATGTTGCTAAATAATTTGCACTAAAGAGCAACTGTAAGGGCTCGCATATTTGTGATGGACTCTGTTCCCTCTATGGCTTAGGTCAAGCCAGGACCTTCACCATCTACAATCTGCAACATGATGTCTTTAGGAAGAAAACAAACAGTATAAATGGAAAAATAGACTCAGAAAATGATTAAATTGTGAACTTTGGTTACAAATCTGCAAAAACAAAGACAATATATTAAGTTGTACAGGTTTTAGATTTGGTTTGGATTCTCTTTTGTGTATTTGATACAATCTAATTGGCTTATTTCATAATAGATTTGATGTTGGGATGTGATTTGTATTTTTTTAAACCACGACGTTGTGTTGCTTTTGTTAGTTTATTGTAAATATGATTTTCTGAAATGCTGTCAAATGCATAACCCCTTTGATACACAATCTTCAGTTTAGAGGAAGTCCTTTCCAAGCCATTACATCATGGCTATTTTCTGGCATGGATTTTCAACGGCTGTTATAAACCATGGGTAGTGATCCCTCTTGAAGGATAGGATTTTACTCCTGTTTTTCGAATCCAGTTGGTGGTCTTATTATTCTTTAGTATTTGAATGTGCTATTCAATGGATCAAGGCCATTGACTCAAATATGTTTAATGTTTTTTTTCGTGAAAGTCTTGAGTTCAATTGGTGGCATCTTTTAGAGATAGCAAGCAGAGAGTGATAAGTCCTTCCTGATTTTGTTGGTTATTTTATTTCTATTTACTGGAGCTCGCTGCTTACTTGCAAGATCGTAGTTGTAGTTGATTAATTATTATCTTGTTGTTAAGCAATTAGCTTTCATCATAGGTCGGTCATTTTATAATGTTTGTACATTTCATTTATACACCAGTTAGAAGTACTTTGTTCGAAGTTCAAGGAACTTTAATCAATATTTGAATCTACCTTTCCTGAGAACTCTGAGAAGTACTGTCTTTTTACAATATGCAAGGGGCTGAGTAATGTATGGCAAACAATAGAAGCGCGTTCAAACTACAACTATGCCGGGACTGGAGTTTACCTATCCGTCTAGCTTAAGAGTACAGGGAAACTCTCAAGCGTGGGCAAAATAGATCCATATGTAATTCCTAGGTAGATAAGCTGGTAAAGAAAGCTTTTAGCACATTGGACTTCATAAATTGAAGTTCTGAGTACACAAGTTGGGATGTTATGCTGAAGTTGTACAAGACGTTGGTGAGGTCCAATTTGGAGTATTGTGTGCAGTTCTGACCACCTACCTCCAGGAAAGATATCAATAAAACTGAAAGAATGCAGAAAAAATGTACAAGAATGTTGCCAGGACTTGAGGGCTTGAGTTATAAGGAAAGGTTGAATATGTTAGAACTTCCTTCCATAGAACAGGGGTTCCCAACCTGGGTGTACAGACCCCATGCTTAATTTCATCCGTCCATCACATGAAAAAAGGGTGGGAACCCCTACCCTAGAGCATAGTATAATGAGATGTGATTTAACAGAGGAACACAAAATTATGAGGGTTATAGATAAGGTAAATGCAGGTAGGCTTTATCTATTGCAAAACTATGTTAAGGGTGAAAGGTGAAATATTTAAGGGAAACTTCATCAGAGGGTGGTGAGAGCATAGAACAAGATGCCAGCAGAAGTGGTGGATGCAGAATTGATTTCAACTTTTAAGAGAAGCTTACATAGGTACTTGGATCGGAGAGGTCTGGGTGCAGGTCAATGGGACTAGGCAGAATAAAAGTTTGGCATAGCCTAGATGGACTGAAGGGCCTGTTTCTGTGCAGCAGTGCTCTATGACTCTAAGAATAATTAGTAAACATTTGATTAGCTTTAAAGTGCTTCAATAGCAACTTGAAAACATGAACAGGGGGACTTCCGGTAAGATGGCGATTGCTTAGCTGCTCCGAACTTTTGTTCCGTTACTGTCGCTATCTTTGCACTAAATGTCTCCATTTTTTAAACCTTAGTTGGGAACTTTTTCGGTACCTCTTACTTGCCTGTGAACACATCTAACTTACAATGTCTAGCAACAGCTCTAAATCCGGGAGAAAGGAAGCTACGACTCTCTCAGACGAGACCCTGGCTGCGCTCGGTCAGCTCAGAGACGAAATTTTAAAGGAATTCAAAACCGCTTTCAAACAGTTGGAGGACAAGCTTGATCGGATCAACGACAAGGTGGACAAACATGCCCAACACTTATCTCGCATCGATTCGATTTCTGACGATTTAGAAAGTCGTGTTCGATACTTGGAGACTCTCTGTTCCAGCTTGGAGGAAAAGTGTGGCAAACTCTTCTTCAAATCGCATCTTGAAAATCGCAGCAGACGCTGCAATCTTAGAATTCTTGGATTGCCAGAGGCCACCCAACAGGGATCAACAGTGAAGTTTTTCGCCGAGTTTCTCTGTGAGATATTCGGGAAAGATTTGCTTCCAAACCCGCCTGAGCTCGAACGGGCACACCGGGTCCATGTTCCCGCTGGAATTCTGGGCAACCGCCCGCGACCCGTAATCTTGTGCTTCCATCAATACCAGGTAAGACACCGTCTGATCGTAGAGGCACGTCGCAGAGGTTCTTTTATTTTCCAGGATACAGCCATTCGCTTTGTGGAAGATTTTGCACCCCAGACCTTAAAGATGCGCGCTGAGTTTAAAGGCGCAATGAAAGTGCTTTTTGATCGTGGTTTTAAACCCTCTCTTCATTCCCCTGCTGATCTACGAATCAAGCTTAACACTGGGAAATACAAATGGTTTAAGTCAGCGAAGGAAGCTGAAGCATTTGTGGCAAGTCTTCCGGCTATCCAGCCATCTTCGGAACCCGATCGGACCTCCTAGAATGGTGGATAAGTACTTCTCGTAGTAAAATTACTTTTTCTGGACTCAGACGTTACTTGAATCATTCAGACATTATTCATCGAAACTCTAAGGGCTGTTGACAATCTCTCCCTGGATTTGGTGTGTGTGTAATCTATTTTTTATTTTTGTACAACTTTATCTACAGAGTTCTACAACTGACTTTAACTTGTTTTGGAGGTTTGAAGTCCTCAGTGAAGGCCTTCCTGTTTGTTGGTTCACAGTTTAATTGCCGATCTATTTTTCCTTCTTTTTATATTTATTTATTTTATTATACTTTTTTCTTTTCTTCACCCCTTTTTTCTAATCTCTGAATTTTTTTCTCTCTCTCTGTAAATGGTTGATAAATACTCGTCTTGAATTTATAATTTTCCTCTTCCTCTCCTTTTTTTATATCCTTTTTTTTCCTTTCTCTTACTTTATTCTTCTATAATTTTTTCGCTGGCAGGTTAGTTTTGGTCCTCTTCCGATTTTCTCTGTATTAAGTTTTACATTCCTGCAGAAGGTGTTCTAATCTGAAGTTATGTTTTCTAGTGCATAAGCTAGTTACTATTTGTTAAAGTATTTACACGGAACTGCTGTTAATGACACAGATCTGGAAGTTGTATTTGGGTTAATTTTTTTGGTAGAGCTAGCTACATGTTTTGGTAGCCGTCTAGTTTTGGGTTGTGTGGGTGGGATGGGTTTTCTAGTTCCAACATCACTCACTGTATATATTATATCTCTTTATTGCTCATGACATGTATATGTTTTGATTTTACGAATCTATGTTTACATCTCTGCTCCCAGACTGCTATTGTACTGCTTGACTTTTTATATTCCTTCTGCCTTTTATGCATTAGTAATCCATAATGGCTAGTGCACTTAAATTCGTGAGCTGGAATGTAAAGGGATTGAATCACCCTGTTAAAAGAAGGAAGGTATTCTCACATATCAAACAACTCAAAGCTGACATTGCTTTCCTTCAAGAAACTCATATTCGTTGTTCTGATAACTCCCGGCTTTTGTCAAAGTGGGCGGGTCAGCATTTTCATTTATCCTTTACCGCTAAAGCTAGGGGAGTCTCCATTCTTATTAACTCACATATTCCTTTTGAACTCCATAATAAAATATCTGATATAAATGGCCGTTTTATTATTGTTTCTGGCAAACTATATAACACTAAAGTTGCACTAGCAAACCTGTATGCCCCCAACTTTGATGATGTTAATTTTTTTGAACTGTTTTTTTTCCTCACTACCAGACTTAAACTCATACTCTCTTATATTGGGTGGTGACTTCAACTGTTGGTTAGATCCTAATTTGGATCGATCGTCCTCTGTTACTAGACCACCTACTAAATCTGCCTTAGCTATCCAATCGTTTCTCTCTAATTATGGTATCTCTGATATATGGCGTTTCCTCCATCCTACGGAGAGGGATTATTCTTTTTTTCTCACATGTTCACCATACCTTCACTAGAATTGATTATTTCTTACTCGATAACCAACTTATTCCATTTGCCCACTCTTGTGACTATCAGAGTATCCTGATCTCTGACCATGCCCCAATTACTCTCTCTCTGAATTTGCCTGAGAGGAATAAACACTGGCGGTTTGATTCAACTTTACTATCGGATGATGATTTTTTAAAATTTATTAAGGATCAGATAACCTTTTATTTTAACACTAATACATCACCTGAAGTGCCATCCCAGATTGTCTGGGATGCCATGAAAGCATTATCTGAGGGGGCAAATAATCTCTTACACAGCAAATCTCAACAGAAGATCCCGTGCAGATCGATTAGACCTCATTAACCAGATTAAAGAATTGGATCAAATATATGCCCAAACTAAGAACCCTGAATTATACAAGAAGCGCGTTGAACTCCAAACTAAATTTAACCTTCTGTCCACTCAACCTGTCGAACGCCAACTTCTCGAAAGCAAGAGTCGCTTTTACATTCATGGGGATAAGTCTGGTAAATTCCTAGCCAGTCAGCTGAGGCGTTCCAAAGCCAAACAACATATTACAAAGATCCGGAAGGAGAACGGAGACTTTACATCGGATCATTTAGAAATTAATGATGCATTTAAAAATTTTTATTCTCGGCTTTATTCCTCTGAATCTCTGAATGACAATATCTCTGTTGATCAATTTTTACAGAATCTGAATATCCCCTCACTTTCATCTGATTTCAAAGCCAAACTCAATGCGCCTATGTCATTAGAAGAAATATCTACTGCAATTTCTGCACTGTCTTCAGGGAAATCTCCTGGACCTGATGGGTTCCCGGTAGAATTTTATAAATCATTCTCTTCTCTTCTTTCTCCTCAGTTACTTTCAGTATTATCTGACTCGTTTAATTACGGCAAATTGCCACCCTCTTTCAGTGAGGCATCTATTATTCTTCTTTTAAAAAAGGGCAAAAACCCAACAGAGTGTTCCTCGTATAGGCCGATCTCTCTGCTCAATGTTGATGTAAAGATCTTAGCTAAAGTTTTGGCTCATAGATTAGAAACCGTCATTCCCTCCATTATCTCTGATGACCAAACAGGCTTTATTAAAAACCGTCTCCCTTTTTTTAACATTCGGCGTTTATTTAATATCTTATACTCACCTCCAACTGGGATTCCTGAATGTGTTATTTCCCTCGATGCGGAGAAAGCATTTGATCGTATAGAGCGCAACTACCTTTTTGCAGTTTTAGAAAAATTTGACCTTGGCCAAAGTTTCATCTCTTGGATCCAATTGCTGTACCTGTGTCCTACTGCTTCTGTTTTAACTAATTTTTAGAAATCCCAAGTATTTAATCTCAAACGTGGCACCCGCCAGGGATGCCCCTTAAGTCCCTTTCTCTTTGATTTGGCTATGGAACCTCTGGCGATAGCATTTCGAAACTGCCCTGAATTGACTGGGATTTGGAGAGGGGGTGTTGAGCATAAGGTTTCTCTCTATGCTGATGACTTATTACTCTTTCTCTCAAATCCGTCTACATCCTTACCTCTAATGTTTTCACTTCTTGACCAGTTTAGCCAGATCTCTGGCTATAAACTTAATTTACATAAGTGTGAACTTCTCCCAATTAATAAAGAAGCACAAGAACTAACATTTCGAGATCTCCCTTTTAAAGTAGTCCATAATCAATTTACTTATCCTGGAATTACACAGTCACAAGGAAGTTTAAAGATCTCTTTCGTGAAAACTTTGCCAATCTTTCATATGCTATAAAACAGAGTCTGGTACAATGGTCACCTCTATCTATGTCTTTGGTAGGTCGTATTAATGTTGTTAAAATGTATGTTCTCCCCAAATTTTTATACCCATTTCAATATATCCCAATTTTTATTCCTAAACCTTTTTTTGATTCCTTAGACTCTATTATTTTGTCATATCTGTGGCAGAATAAGCGCTCTAGAATTAATAAAATCCATCTCCAAAAATCTAAAAAAGAGGGTGGCATGGCTTTACCTAACTTTCGTTTATATTATTGGGCAGCTAATATACGTTGAGCTACCTTCTGGCCTTTCTTCCATGGCCAACCTGAGTGCCCTAACTGGGTGGCGATGGAACTGAGCTCCACTAAAGAATTATCTATCTCTGCACTTCTTGGCTCTGCACTCCCTAGTAGGCTGCCCAGATCAATAGCTAATCCTCTTGTTAGACACACTTTGCGTATATGAGCTCAGATCAGGAAATGCTATGGTTTCCAGGGGTTTTCCGTTTCCAGCCCTGTTGCTCATAATCACCTTTTTTTACCTACTACGTACGATTCAGCATTCCAGGTTTGGTATAGGAAGGGCATTAGACATTTTGAAGATCTTTTCATTGATAATCGCTTCGCTTCTTTTCAACAGCTCTCTGTTAAGTTCAATCTGCCCAATGTTCATTTTTTCAGATATCTCCAAATCCGACACTTCATTGCTCCTTTAATTCCTAACTTTCCTGAAATGCCTGCGAAAAATGCTATGGACCTATTTCTTTCCATGAATCCACTAGGTAAAGGCTTAATATCAATCATCCGAGATAAACTAGCAGCCTTGCGACGGGCCCCCATGGATAAAATCAAAATGGCCTGGGAACAGGATTTAAATATCTATCTGAGGAGAGCTGGGATTCAGTTCTCAAATCGGTTAACTCAACCTCTCTTTGTGCTCGCCACTGCCTTTTACAGTTTAAGATTGTTCATAGAGCCCATATGTCTAAATCTAAATTATCTCGATTCTACCCTAGTGTTGGTCCGCTCTGTGATAAATGCAAGAGGGACGTGGCCTCTCTCATCCATATGTACTGGTTCTGTCCTAGCTTGGAGAAATTCTGGAAAGGTGTCTTCACTACGTTATTGTGTATTCTGAATCAGCACCTAGAACCAAACCCCTTGATTGCTCTGTTCGGTTTTTGGGGCGAGACAGATTTATGTCTGGGTCCGACCAAATGCCGAATATTATCCTTTGCCTCTCTCCTGGCTAGACGCTTGACCCTCCTCAAATCCGCCCACTCATGCTCAATGGCTTAACGACATCATGGCCTGCTTGGACCTCGAAAAAATTCATTATTCAGTTCTCAATTCGGATCTAAAGTTCCATAAGGTCTGGGGACCTTTTATCAAGTACTTTCATAACCTTCCTCTTGACTAGGGTTTTTTTTCTTTCAGCTCCTTTTTTTTTCTGGTAGAAGGCATTATTTTTCTCTGTTGCTGAGTGTATTCACAGTCTGGGAGTTTGGCTGTCCTGACTTATACTCTCTATATTGCGTTCTGGTTGGTCTGGAGTTGCTGTTGTTTTTTCTTGCGTTGTGGGGCTTGGGGAGGACACTAAGCTTACTTGTCTTTAATTTAGGTGCTTTTTTTTGTTAAATTCTCTTCCTTTGTAGCACATTGTTATTGTATGTTTAATTTTGCACTGTTTTAATGTTCCTCATTGGGATTTGGGGTTTTTAATTTGTAAAATGTTTTGAAAAACTAATAAAAAATATATATAAATAAAATAAAACATGAACAAAAATGAGAGTCCTCAGCAAAGCCCGGCACTAGTACCTGCACAAAATTATAATTTAGTTGTATTACTTTACTACATTTCTTTTATCCAAAATACAAAGAGGTATGATCACATAGTGGTTAGTACAGCACCAGCTATAAGACTGGGGTTCGATTCCCAGGTTGTATGTAAGAAGTTTGTATATTCTCCTGTGACTGTGTGGGATTCTTCTGGATGCTCTAGTTTCCTCCCATATTCCACAGACATAGGTTAGTGAGTGATAAGCATGCTATTTTAGCACCAGAACTGTGGCGACACTTGCAGGCTGCCCAGCACGATCCTTGCTGATTTGATTTAATGGAAACAATTCATTTCACTGTATGTTTCGAAGTACATGTAAAAAATAAAACCAATCTTTATATTTTTATAAAAGTACTAACCTAAACCAATGTCAATCTGAAGTGTGTTCTGTTTTCATTGTTTAACTAGATTTTATTTTTAAATCCCTTGATTTATTGGAAAGAGTTATATAAAAGGTAGCGTTTTTCTTACAGCGTACGTAGTGTGCGTCTCACACACACACCCAAACATACCTCAGAGAATTTAGTTTCCAGTTCCGAGTTGCGCTCTTCGACTTGTTTTAGTGTGCTCCGTATATGCTCATACATCCTCTGAGCATGTTCTGCTCTTTGCCGTTCATTTAGTTCCTTCATTTCCAACATGGTAATCTTCTTGGAAATTGACACAATTTCAGAGTTGGTAATTGCTTTAGACGCTTTATCCATGGCAGCAGCACCATCTAAAATAAAAACAAAAACAGTAAAAAAATGCTTCTAAACACAAAAATTCCAGAGCAGCATCTCTTCTGAACACATGTACCAACATACAATATGTAGAAGAGAGAATGATGGATCATAGCAGTACTGTAGTCCTACTACTTTTTAGTTCCAGTTCATCAGAATTACAATACTCTTATATGTAAGATGGCGGTGCGACGCAGCACGCAGCGGCCACTTTGGAATGAATATCTGTAATCTGTCATGTAGGATGCCGTGTACAATCCTGATTTGATGGAGACGGATGTGAGAAGCATGGAGGAACATCTGGTGAAACTTTTGAAATGTCTGTTTCGCTGCTGCTGCTACTGTGCAATCGGAAAAATCTCTGGGACGAAGGCCCCGAATCCTCAGCTTTGCCTGTTGCTTGGCGGCCGATACCAGGGTCGAAGCGCTCGGCAGAGATGGTGCTCGGTGTTGGAGGGCTGGACAGAGGCTCGAAGTTTTCAGATGGACTCGGAGTTGGCTGTGGTCGGAGCTCCCAGGGTGCTGTATCGGCAAGCTGCGGCGCTGGAGATTCATGGCAAGAAGAGTTTTGCTTCCTTCTACCGTCTGCGTGAGATGATGGACTGTTGGGACTTTGAGACTTTCTTTTAAACCGTGCCATGGACTGCTCTTTATCAGGTTATAGTATTGCTTTGCACTGTTGAAACTATGTGTTATAATTATGTGGTCTTTGTCAGTTAGTCTTTTATCAATTATGGTATTGTCTGCACTGTTGAAATTATATGTTAACTATAACTATATGGTTTTGTGTAGGTCTTGTAGCTTTAGTTTTGTAGTTCCTTTCTGGGGAACGTGCTAAGATGGTAGCACGATATCGATATGCAGCAGCCTCTCTGGACTCTGGAATGGGGATTACTAAATGTTATGTGGTTTTTCTTGTGTGGTCTGTTTTGTGCTTTTTCGTGATATCATTCTGGAGAAAGTTGTCTCATTTTTTAACTGCATTGTATTTGTGGTTTATAAATGACAATAAACTAAATATGAATCTGAATATGACCATCAGTGGCATCAAATACTACTGGCACAACCAATGTTATTTCAATTCCTTAGAACATTTGGGCGCCATATTACTTCAAACCTTGATGTACACATGCACACAAGAATCTATGATTCCATACATTTTAGGTTATCCATGTTTGAAGAACCTGAAGCCAGTGTTGAAACAGGGACTGGCAAAATATTAACTTGCTTCCAAAGAGGAGGTGATACTTTTCACATTTAATTACAGAATAATAACTATTCTTGGTTTTTCAAATTAATTTCAATCATCCAAGAAGCTTGAAAAGCAAGTCCTGTGGACTGATGAAGTTAAAAAATAACTTTTTGGCCACAATGAGCAAAGGTATATTTGGAGAAAAAAGGGGTGCAGAATTTCATGAAAAGAACACCTCTCCAACTGTTAAGCTCGGGGGTGGATCGATCATGCTTTGGGCTTGTGTTGCAGTCAGTGGCACGAGGAACATTTCACTAGTAGAGCGAAGAATGAATTCAATTAAATACCAGTAAATTCTGGAAGCAAACATCACACCGTCAGTAAAAAAGCTGAAGATGAAAAAAGGTCTTCTACAACAGGATAATGATCCTAAACTCACTTCAAAATCCACAATGGACTCCTTTAAGAGGCGCAAGCTGAAGGTTTTGCCATGGCCCTCACATCATCGAAAATCTGTGGATAGACTTCAAAAGAGCAGTGCATTCAAGACAGCCGAAGAATCTCAAAGAACTAGAAGCCTCTTGTAAGGAAGAATGGGCAAAAATCCCCCAATCACGAATTGAAAGATTCTTAGCTGGCTACAGAAAGTATTTACAAGCTGAGATACTTGCCAAAGGGGGTGTTAGTAAGTATTGGCCATGCAAGGTGCCCAAACTTTTGCTTCAGGCACTTTTCCTTTTTTGCTATTTTAAAACTGTAAAAGATGGAAATCAAAAAGTAATCCTTCTTAAAATATTAAAGAAATGTGTCATCTTTAACTTTATGCCTTTTGGAAATCAGGTCATCTTTTATTCGCTTAGCTATTCACAGTAACAGAAATTTTGACCACATGTAGAGAACTTTGTCTCAGTTTTCAATGACTTGCTAAAGCTACTCAAGTTTCTAAGAAAGTAGAGAGGCAATGCCGAGCCTTCTCTGTAATAGCAGATACATGCTGGACCCAAGACAGATTCACAAAAAAGATAATGCCAAAAAATTTCAAGCGGCTCTCTGTCCACCTTCGATCCCCTGATGAGGGCTCTGGCTTCCCCCTCCTCTTGGCAGCACTGAGAAGAGAACATGGCCTGGATGGTAGGGTTCCTTGATCATGAATGCGGCTTTGATGGAACAGTGCTCCTTGTTGATGTGCTCATTGGTGGGGAAAGCTTTACCTGTGATGGACTGTGATGAAAGGAGGAATCTGATAAGAGAGGACAGAGGTAACAGGTAAAACAAAACTCATTTGCTTTCACTAACACTGTTCCCTCAGCTGCACAGGTGCACATTCGTGCAGTAACTGAAATGCTCTGTGCACACGGACATTGTTGCTGCACAGCTGGAATAAAGGCAGATGAGCAAAAGTTTATGAAACATGAAATGTTTTCTTCATTTTACTGTATTTCATTATACACTTCAATCAATAAATAAGTTCGTGATTTTTCAGTTCTCGTTCTAAATATTCTTTTCTTTTTCAATCTTTTTATTGAATTTCATATATAAAAGAAACATAATATAATAATAAATAGGTTATAAATGCATAAGACTTGAAATTGAATTAGTAGTAGGATAACAATATCCTATTAAAATATCAACATAGAAACATAGTGCATTATCAATCAAGTCTATAATAATTATATGAAAAAAATAAAAATAATCATCAAAAGAAAAAGAAAAAATTATAAAAATACAGGCAAAAAATATGAAAAAAATACTAAACTAAACTAACATGGGCAATAATAACAGTTTATTTGTATATGATAGTGCCAAAAACTCCGGAACTCCATACCTGAACAAGGATAAGTAACGAGAAGGTCTGGAAGAGGCCAAATTAATTCATATGAAAATGTCGAATGAACGGTCCCCAAGTTTCTTCAAATTTAATTGATGAGTCAAAAATAGTGCTTCTAATTTTTTCCAAGCTCAGAAAAGATATAGTTTGAGAGAACCACTGGAACGTGGTAGGAGGATTTACTTCTTTCCAATTTTGTAATATAGACCTTCTGGCCATTAATGTTACAAAAGCAATCATTCGTCTAATTGAAGGGGAAAACTGATTATCATCCTCATTTGATATACCAAAAATTGCAGTAATAAAATGAGGTTGTAAATCGATATTCCAAACTGAGGAAATGGTAGCAAATATGTCCTTCATTCCAAATATTCATGGTATGCTTATTACAAAAAATGTTTTAAAGTGCTGCAGTTTTCAGGCTATGTAAAAATTTCCTGTTCACAACAATGGCTAGTCTGCATAGCTATAAAGATAATTAGAGGGAACGTTGTTCCATACATACAGATTAAACAACTTTCTGTTAAAATGAAGGACAGGGTGCACAGGTTATCACAATTTTATGCAACAGATTAGATACCCCACTTGGCATTTTCTTGACAGTAATTTGTCATTATATTTATCTTTGAATCACTGACAAGGATATTGACATTCAATGGCAGAGTGATCACTGAGAACCTCCATTCTCAATAAGACCAGGTTTCAGCTTTCAACCATTATCAATGTTTTGGTGAGAAGGGCATGTCAGAGACAGTGTGCCATCAACAAACGTCAAGTTTGAAGCACATCTCCAACCTGTGTTAATGCCACCCCTAATGAACTTAACAGCAGCTCTTCACGATCAAGGACAACATATCTTTTTATTAACTCATGTCTCTACATCAGAGTAAGATGCTCAAGTCTATCAACCATTAGTTTTGTTTGCATGAAATTTACTGGCAGTGATGCAAAATCCAATTAAGGTTACATCGACACCACCTTCTACATTACGTCTTCCAAGAAAATTATCACCATAGCCTCCCTTAAAAGTCAAATGCACCCTATCACAGAATACCCTTCAGCCCACCATGCCTGTGCCAATGATGATGATGCTAAATTGAACCTATTCTCAGATTCTGTACCTGTTCCTGTCTAAATACCTTTTAGATACTATTAAATCTGCTTCCATCACCTCCACTGGCATTGCATTTCGGCCACCTACCATTCTGGGTATAAAAACTTCCCATCATCGAACACCCTATCATCCAGATCATGCCCTCTTCTCACTGATGCCACCAGGAAGGAGGCTCAGGAGCCTCAGACCGTAACGTTCAGGAACAATTATTACTCCTCAACCATCAGACTCCTGAATGCCGTGGATAATTTCACTCACCCCAACAATGACATGAATCCACAACCTATGGACTTACTTTCAAGGACTCTACAACACATGTTCTCAATATTTATTATTATGTTTTTTCTTTTTTTGTACAGTATTTGCACAATTTATTGTCTTCTGTACAGTGGTTGCTTGGCCATCTTTGTATGTAGTTTTTCCATTGATTATATTGTGTTACTTTGTATTTACTATCAATGCCCGCAAGAAGATGAATATAGTGATCTGTCTGTACTTTCATAATAAATTTACCTTGAACTTTGTCAATCTCATTTAAATTTTTCCTCTACACATTGAAGCTATGATCATAACTTTAGTGCCATTACACCTTAAAGCTATTATGTTTAGAAAATCACTGCCCCTTCAGCTGGACTTCGCTGCAACAATCTTAACATAGGGACTGCACATTCCAGGAAGAAAATCCTCCAAATGCATTTTGTGAAATGTAATCTGTCCATGTCCCAAGAATGACTTCTAAAAATCATTATTAATGTCATGCAGAAAAATATTAAAGCAGAAACCATAGAATTAAATAGGAGGCATTATTAGACTTAGAGCGCAGGTACACAGTTCGTTATTTTAAGTACTTTGGGTCAGTAACAATCACATGCCACTTGCCTAGTTTGTCCATCTGTTCCCAGGCTTGCTCCAGTGTGTGCAGCTTTTCCTTAGTAATTTCTAGCTCTTTATTTAAGGCATTAATCTGTTCATTTAACACAGCATTTTCACTCTTAAAGAAAAGAGAAGGCAATAGATTACAAAATGCCTCTATTTTACTTCCCAGACCCATTTATAACTCTCATCTGTTCCTATTAACCTCCTGGAGTGCTTAGACTATGTCTTAAAGATCGTGACTGGAATAAAAAAAGACCATTTCATTCAATTGATTACACGCACAAAATCTTGGAGGTTCTCAACAGATCAGGTAGCATCTATGGACAGGAATAAACAGTTGATGTTTTGGGCTATTTCAGTTCCTCCAGCATTTTATGTCTGACGCTCTGGATTTTCTGCATCTGCAGTATCTAAACACAAGAGATTCTTCAAATGATGGAAATTCAGAGTAAACTAATATCTTATCTCATCTGGTGGAAATCCACAAGGTCACCGAGAGTACATGAAGACTTCACACGGAAAACAAAAGCAAGGATGGAACTCTGGTCTCTGGAGCTATAAGACAGCCACTCTGCTTGTGTACAACTATACACAACTCCTCCCTTTCCAGTCCTGATGAAGGGTCTCAGCCAGAAGCATCAAATGTTTACTCCTTTCCATAGATGCTGCCTGACCTGCTGAGCTCCTCCAGCTTTTGTGTCTGCAGTATCTCGTGTTTATCATTTAATTGGTAATTGATTTACTGTTGTCACACATAACTGAGATAGTGAAGAGCTTTTGCGTGTGTGCCATTCAGACTGACAATTCCAAACCCAAGTATGAAAGGGGAAAACAGAATGCAGAATACAGTGTTACAGTTAGGGAAAAAGTGCAGTGCAGGTCGCAGAATTTCATGCAAGGGCCTTTACGGGGTAGAATGAGAGATAAGAGTTAATATTTATTTATTTATTTTTGGTCGCTTTGCATTTCAGCAGTTAATCTACTTTTGCACATTGGTTGCCCATCTTTGTGTGTAGTTTTTCATTGATTCTACTGTGTTTCTTTGTATCTACCATAAACATCTGCAATAAACTAAATTTCAGTAGCATATGGTGACTTATGTACTTTGATAATAAATTTTCATTGAACTTCAAAAACACCAAAATTTAACACTATAAATAAATTATAAGAAAACAACAGGGTGAAAGCTGAATGTATGCAGCAGAACAGGCAGCACTGGCAAAGAGAAATAGAGTTTACGTTTTGAATCAATAACTTTTTGTCAGAACTGATTTAACATTTTCTACTTTATCTTGGATTTTAAATATTTGTGGACTTTATCTTATAACTACACTTAATGGTTTCCCTTTATTAGCCAGGCAATAAAGGCACATATCTATCTCAAAGGATAAAATTAACCTGAACAAAGCAGTGGCTCAATCATCTGCTTTTCATTAAAAAAATATTTCTACAAATTTAAAAGCAAAAGATGCCCTTTCCAAATACAGAGGGTGCAGAATCTGTGGAATTCATTGCCACAGATGGCAGGGGAAGCCAAGCCATTGGGTATATTGAAACTGTAGATAGATAGATGCTTGATTAGGAATGGCATCAAAGGTTACTGGGAGAAAGCAGGAAAATGGGTTTGAGAAGGACAATAAATCAGCTATGATGCAACAGTGGAACAGACTAGATGGAATGAACAATCTGGTTTCAATATTGAAAACTGCATCAACAACAAACCTTTATATATTTCACCACACACAAAATGCTAGAGGAACTCAGCAGGCAAGGCAGCATCAATGGAAAAAATTACAGTGGACATCTTGGGCCGAGACCCTTTGGCAGGATTGGAGTAAAAAAAGATGAGGAGTAGATACTCTCTTATCAGACTCCCCCCATCCCCCACCTTCTCCAGCCCTGCACCTCTTCCACCAATCAACTTCTCAGCTCTTTACTTCATCCCTCCCCCTTCAGGTTTCACTTATCACCTTGTGTTTCTCTCCCTCCTCCCCCCACCTTTTAAATCTTCTCCTTATCTTTTCTCCAGTCCTGCCAAAGGGTCATGGCCTGAAATGTTGACTGTACTTTTCCCATAGATGCTGCCTAGCCTGCTGAGTTCCTCCACCATTTTGTGTGTGATGCTTGGATTTCCAGCACCTGCAGATATTCTCTTGTTTATATCTCACCACACACTGGTCCTTTTTAAGCTGGAGAAAGAATGATGAAAACACAATAAAATAAATTAAAGATTACTATTATTTGCTCACCTCCAAATGCTCAAGATTTGTAGTTTTCTGAACTAAAAGGTTGTCCTTCTGCAACAGATCCCTATACTTAGCTGTGAGTTCATTATACTGCTTGTTAGCTCGCTCCAAATCAGCTAAGGGCACACTCTCATCCAAAGCTTTCTGCAAAGCAGCAATTTTAAAACTAGCCATTTCCTGTAAATAGATTAAACAATAAACAGATAAGGAAGATAATAAATTTACTTTGACTAGACTTTGATAATACAATTTAAAAATAGACAGATGAGTGCATTAACAATATCTTAATACAGTTAGGAACTAATAATGAATGGTGCCGCATGTATCCAGTGACCAGGTTCACTCCTGACCTCTTGTGCTCTGTGTGGATTTTGCACATTCTCCCTGGGACTGCAATTATTTTCCCGGTTGCTCTGGTATTCTCCCATATCTGAAAGGTGTGTTGATTACTGTTTGACTGGCCAATGTATAGCATGGAAATATAGTGGTTAGCACAACACTTTACAGCACAGCTAAAGGGGTTCAATTCCTCCTCTGCCTGTAAGGGGTTTGTCCATTCTCCCCATGATCACAGAAGTTCCTCTGGGTGCTCCAGTTTCTTCCCACATTCCGAAGACTTATAGTTTAGTTTGGATTAGTCAGTTGTGAGCATGTTATGTTGCTGCTGGAAGCATGGTGGCACTTGCGCGCTGCCCCCAGCACATCCCCGGTCGTTGACATAAATGATGTATTGTCAATATACGTTTGACAAATAAAGCTAACCTTTAATCTTTAATTTCCCCTTAGAGTGATTGGTAGGAGGATCTGGTGTTCAAACACAAGATTGGGCTACAGGACACAACTGAAGCAACCATGGTAAGCGCAGGGTAGGGAATGACATTTAAACACAAATGGTGCAATCATGTATTGGAAACTATCAAAAGCTTTTCCTTAAAACTATTTTAGTTACATTTAATTTAGTTTAGTTTTTTTGGAGCTTAATGATTTGCATGTTTGATATAAGTGACACTGAGTTAGCACGTAGTCAGTGCGCTAATGGAAGACCCCTAGTGACATTTGCATTTGGATTGTCAACATTTAATTATTTGTTCACAGGATGATGACGCTCGTGTTTTTCATCCCATCCTAATGGTCTCTGACCAAGAACGTAAAACAATACATCACAGTACAGGCCCTTCAGCCCATGATGTTGTGCTGAGCTATCAATCAATCAAACCTTTTCAGGCATGTGCCTGTTAAAGAGTCTCTTAAATGCCACTAATACTGTATATCTACCTCTATCACACCCCTTAGTAGCACATTCCATGCAGCTACCACTCTCTGTGTAAAACACCTCCACCTGACATGTTCACTGCGAAAGACATTAGCAATGTGCCAGATGTTGAAGGGGGTGAGGGAAGTGCAGCTACTACTACAAGGGAAAAGGTACTCAAAAAGCTGAAACACCCAAGGGTAACACAAGTCAGCTGGTCCAGATGAACTGCACCCTAGGTTTCTGAAAGAGGTAGTGGTAGAGATTGTAGAGGCATTAGTAATGATCTTTCAAAGATCATTGTGGCTTAAGGATGGTTGAGGTTGGGAGCTAAATGTCCAAGGTTACACATTGTATCGGAGGGATAGGAAGGTAGACAGAGGAGGTGGAGTGGCTCTGCTGAAAGTGGTGAAAGGCATCAGTAGAAAGATGTGACATAGGATTGAAAGACTTTGAATCCTTGTGGGATGAGTTCAGATGTTGCAAGGGTAAAAGGATTCTGATGGCAGTTATATACAGGCCTCCCAACAGTGGCAGTGAGGTTGAGCACAGATTACAACAGGAAATAGAAAAGGTGTATTGAAAGGACAATGTTATGGGAGATTTCAACGTGCAGGCAGATTGGGAAAATCAGGTTGGAAATGGATCTCAAGAGTGAACTTGCTGAGTGTCTATGAGATGGCTTCTTAAAACAGTTTGTCACTGGGCCTACTTGGAGATTAGCTATACTGGATTGGGTGTTATGTAATGAACCTGAGCTGATTAGGGAGCTTTTGGTCAAAGAACCCTTAGCAACCAGTGATCACAATATGATTAAGTTCAACTTGAAATTTGATAGAAAGTAGTCTTACGTAGCAGTATTTCAGTGGAGTAAAGAAAAATTATAATGATATGAGAGAGGAGTTGGCCAAAGTAATTTGGAGGGAGCTGCTGACAGAGATGAGAGCACAGCAGCAATGGTGTGAGTTTCCGAGAAAAATGAGGAGGATACATGTATTCTAAAAACAAAGTAATATTTAAATGGCAAAATAGTACAACTGTGGCTGATAAGGGAAGTTAAGGCTAATGTAAAAACAAAACAGAGGGCAAACAAAGCAAAATTTAGTGGGAAGACAGAGGATTGAGAAGCTTTTAAAACCCTACAGAGAGCAACTAAAAGAATCAATTGGAGGGAAAGATGAAATATGAAAGCAAGCTAGCAAACAATATAAAAGTGGATAGTAAAAGCTTTTATATGACTGCTAGAAAATGAAGCCAGAGAAATAATAACAGGAACCAAGGAGATGGCAGATGAACTAAGTGTATCAGACTTCACTGTGGAAGACACTAGCAGTGTGCCAGATGTTGAAGGGTGTGAGGGAAGAGAAGTGAGTGCAGCTACTATTACAAGGGAGAAGGTGCTCAAAAAGCTGAAAGACCTAAGGGTACATAAATCACCCAGGCCAGATGAACTGCACCCTAGGGTTCTGAAAGAGGTAGTGGTAGAGATTGTGGAGGTATTAATAATGATCTTTCAAAACTCATTGGACTGTGGCATGGTGCTGGAGGATTGGGAAATTGCAAATGTGACTCCACTCTTTAAGAAAGGAGGCAGGTAGCAGAAAGGAAGTTATAGACTAGTTAGCCTGACCTCAGTGGTTGGAAAGATGTTAGATCAATAGTTGAGGATGAGGTTATGGAGTACTTGGTGACACAGGACAAGATAGTACAAAGTCAGCATGGCTTCCTTAAGATTAATATCTTGCTTGATGAACCTGTTGGAATTACTTTTGGGGATTACAAGGAGGATAGATAAAGGGGATGAAGTGGATTTTGTATAATTGGACTTTCAGAAGGTCTTTGACAAGGTGCCACTCATGAGGCTGCTTACCAAGTCACGAGCCCATGGTATTACAGGAATGTTACTAACGTGGTTAGAGCATTGACTGATTGGTAGGAGACAGGGAGTGGGAATAAAAGGATCCTTTTCTGGTTGGTTGCCAGTGACTAGTGGTGTTCCTGCAGGGGTCGATATTGGGACCACTTTTTTATACTATATATCAATAATTTAGATATTAAATAGATGGCCTTGTTGCCAAGTTTGCAGATGACACGAAGATTGGTGGAGGGGCATGTAGTGTTGAGGAAACAGGTAGGATGCAGAAGGACTTAGATAGATTGGGGGAATGGGCAAAAAAGTGGCAAATGAAATACAATGTTGGAAAATGCATGGTCATGCACTTTGATAGTGGAAATAAATGTGCAGATTATTTTCTAAAGTGGGAATAAATCCAAAAATCTGAGATGCAAAGGGACTTGGGAGTTTTTCTGCAGAACACCCCAAAGGTTAATTTACAGGATGAGTCAGTGGTAAGGAAAGCAAATGCAATGTTAGCATTCATTTCAAGAAATCCAGAATACAAGAACAGGGATGTGATGCTAGGGCTTTATAAGGCACCGATTTGATCTCAGCTCAAGAATTGTGAACAGTTTTGGGCTCCTTATCTAAGAGAAGATTTGCTGGCATTGGAGAGGGTTCAGAGGAGGTTCACAAGGATGATTCTGCAAATGAAATGGCTATATGAGGAACAGTTAATAGCTCTGGGTCTGTACTTGCTGGAATTTCAAAGGATGAGGGGAGATCTCATTGAAACCTTTTGAATGTTGAAAGGCCTAGACAGAGTAGATGTGGAAAGGATGCCTTCCATGGGGGGGGGGGGGGGGGTGTCTAGGACAAGAGAGCACAGCTTCAGGATAGAGGGGTGTCCATTTAAAACAGAGATGTGAAGAAATTCTTTTAGCCAGAGGGTGCTGCCTTTGTGGAATTTGTTAACACAGGCAGCTGTAGAGGCCAGGTAGTTGGAAATACTTAAGGCAAAGATTAATAGGTTCTGAATTGGACATGGCATCAAAGGTTACAGGGAGAAGGCTAGGGCATGGGCTGAGGAAAGGATCAGGCTTGATTGAATGGTGGAGCAGACTCAATAGGCCAAATGGCCTAATTCAGCTCTTATGATAATAGTCTTACACCTTCCTCCAATCTCAGGCTGTTTCTGCCCTGGGAACAGTCTGCCTGTCCATTCCATCCATACCACTTATCATCTTGTACACATCCATCAAGTCACCTTTCATTCTCTTTTTGTTCCAAGTCAATTGTCAGTTCCAATGTCATACAGGTGGATAAGGAGACTGGGTAAGGACAGCAGATTTCATTTGCTACAGGACCGAATTGGTAGGGAAAATTCAGTAGTCTTCTGCTTACTGTTATTAGAACTGGATGTGTTTTTTTTTTAAATCCAAAATTTATTCAGTTACTTGAATTTAAATGATCCAGTTAATACGGTGGGGTTCAAACTCGTGGTTGGATCAACTGTCCAGAGTTCTGGCTACTAGCTCAGTATGGGAACCACAATGCCTCCATACTCATTACGAAATATTCCAAATCATTCCAAATGTTTAAGACATGATACAGGAGATAACCTTGCTGAGTGGAGATAAAAAGATAAAATGCAATGACAGCAAATCATAAAAGGAATAATTTTTCACTGAAACCAGGACAGCTATCTGCTTTAAATTAAGTAAAATTATCCAGTGACTGGGAAATGGGGGGTGTGGGGCAACAATTACATTTTTTTAAAAATACCGTCACCTAACTGAATGATGGAGCACTTTCATCAAGCACAAACCTTTTCATGTCATACTCCTATGTTACAGAAAGATAGGTTGAACTTGCCAAGTTTTATAATAGCTGTATTTATGTGCTCATCTCACTTTGAAATAAAGAAAATTATATTTTCAAATATCACCTGATTTTTGATTAGCTCCAACTTTAAGAAAATATAAGGCATTCAACTCTGGTTTATTTCACTAGATGATGATAATGTTACACTCCAAATATATACTAATATATACAAAGATATACTAATATACGCTCAGTGGCCACTTTATTAAGTACACCTGTACACTTGCTTGTTAATATAACTATCTAATTAGACAATCATGTGGCAGCAACTCCGCATAAAAGCATGCAGACACAGTCAAGAGGTTCAGTTGTTGTTCAAACCAAACATCAGAATGGGGAAGAAGTGTCATCTAAGTGACTTTGACAGTGGAATGATTGTTGGTGCTGGACGGGGTGGTTTGATCATCTAAGGAACTGCTGATCTGGGATTTTCACGCACAATAGCTTCCAGAGTTTACTGAGAATGGAGTGAGAAACAAAAAACATTCAGTGAGTGGTTGTTTTGTGGGTGAAAATGCCTTGCTAATGAGAGAGGTCAGAGGAGAGCAGCCAGACTGGTTCAAGCTGACAGGAAGGTGACAGTAACTTAACTAACTACGCATTACAACAGTGGTGTGCAGAAAAGCATCTCAGATTGCACAATACATCAAACCTTGATGGGATGTCTGCAGCAGCAGTAGACAATGAATGTACCCTCAATGGCTACTTTATTTGGTACAGGAGGAATTCAACTCCCGCTGAATAAAGTAATTTATTCAGAGAACAATTTACCGGCATGGTTACAGACCCTTCCGGCTCAGTGAGGCTGCGCCACCCAATTACACCCATGTGATCAATTAGCCTACTAACTCACACCTTTGAGAATATGCAAACTCCTTACAAACAGTGGTGGGTATTGAATCTGGGTCATTGGTGCTATAGTATCGTTATGCCAATTGCTACGCTACCATGCTGCCCCTAAATATATATGTTCAGGTCTCACCTCTTCTTGATTAGCTTCAACTTTAAGAAAGCATAAAGCATTCAACTATGCATATCTGGTTTATTTCACAAATTGAATAGGATATTATATTCCAAATAGACGAAGTTATACTAGTATATGTAGTGTCCGGTGAGCAAACATACAAAACTACTTATTGGTGAACAGAATCTTGAGGGTATGAATGGCAGAACTGAATGTCTAAGCATGCTGCTTGTCAATTATTCATGCTGTGATTTTATGTTGAAGAAAAATGCAAGAAAATTGGTTTCATTTGACTGAATAGGTACTTGCCTTGAATCTCTGCAGGTATCCAATTCTTTCACAGATAGCTACTTCCATAGCTATCATTTCATTCTTGAGCTTGTTATTTTCTTTCCTCAGGTGCTGTTCCATTTCCAGCAGTGTCGTGTAGCGCCGAGTCAAAGAACTTTCATTCACCCGCAGAACAGTTAATTTGCTGGTAATTCCACCTATTTTCTTCTTGATTTCATCAGGATCCATCTGAAGGGTTTCCAGTAGTTGCTAATTCAAAAGGAACAGTTACAACTTGAACAATACAAATTATGTCATCCAAACAGAACCCTGACATAAAGAAAAATTGCCTAGATGCAAGATTCAAAATAGTTTATTGTCATTTGTACAGAAGTGTAAAGGAAAACAAGATGATTATTACTCCAGATCCAAAGCAGCTTAAAAAAGCACAATAAATATAAATATGCAAGATCAGCTTATATACTAATTGTATGTACATAAAGTGATGCTAGGTATAGGACACAAGGTGACTCTGACAAGAAATGATAAAGTAGTAATAAAGTAGATACTCAGGCATTCGGTGTTTCTGCCAACTTTAGGACATCGTTACATATCATACAACAGGATAGAAAGGTTACCAGGGGTTCCACATACTGGGCTCCCAGCCATTATCCTCAGGTTTGCAAATACTACACAATGTACTTTCTACACCCACACCTTGTTATAAGGGAAATATCATTAAACTGGAAAGAGTGCTTATTTAGATTCCATTAAATATGTGGTGGTAAAACATTTAACTTAGAAGGGTCATTTCTGCAGTATAAAGCCTTTAGTGTTTAGAGTCATATACAGCACTACAGTTGAGCAAATCTTTAAATAATTTCACTGCTGTGACAAGATGGCAACTCCCATCATGAATCCCAATCATTCCCTATGCCACTGTTGACCTAACCACGCCAGCTCATGTCTTCTACTATCCCATATTCCCAATTACAATTTCCTGCACAATCCACACCACCCACCTTTCCAAATGAGTTACTCGCTTACCTCAGTCTAATGCCCAGTGGCCACCCATTTTAATTCCACTTCCCATTCCCATTCCGATATGTCCATCCACAGCCTCCCCCACTGTCAGGATAAGGCTACGTTTAGGCTGGAAGAACACCACCTTATATTTTAGTTGGGTAGCCTCCAACCTGATGGCATGAACATTGATTTCTCAAACTTCCAGTAATGCCTCCAACACCCCAACCCCCATCACTATTTCCCATCCCCTTTCCCTCTCTCATGTTATCTCCTTGCCCACCCATCAACTCCCTCTGGTGCGCTTCCCCTGCCACTTCCTTCCATGGTCTTCTGTCTCTTTCACCAATCAACTTCCTAACTCTTTGCTTCATCCCTCCCTCTCCAAGTTTCACCTATCACTTGGCATTTCTCTCTTCCCTCCATCCAGCTTTCAAATCTATTCCTTAGCTTTTTCACTCCAGTTCTGCCGAAGGGTTTCATCCCAAAACGTCAACTGTACTTCTTTCCATAGATGCTGCCTGGCCTTCCCAGTTTCTCCAGTATTGTGTGTGTTGCCCAGAAATTAAAACCCTTGTTTTGGTACCCACCTTTCCAATAACCCTACTTAATCCCACCCCCCACCCCCAGCTATCAATCCACTTCCGCTTTGCCTCTCTCAGCCTGTGACTTCTTCCTTGTACCTCACCAGCCCATCAAGTTCAGGGTAAAGGCAACACCTTTGATCAGGCAATATTTTACACAATGGAGGTCCTTTAACAAATGTTGCGTCACACAATGACACATTAACTAGACTTTATTGGAGCCACTGACATTCAGGGCCTGCGTACAACCCTCTGCAGCCCCTTATAATCTTGTGCACTGGAGCCTCCATACCAAGCTGTGATGCAACTAATCATAAGGCTCTCCACCGTACATCTATAGAAATTTGCAACTGTCTTTAATGACATGTCAAATCTAAGGTTTCTCACTATGGTTTGTGTGGAAAAATGTCTGCTGATGTAATTCAAATGCCCAGCACTAAACTTAAGTTGATGCCTTGTTGTTTAGAGTCTCCCACAACAGTCTACACCAACTAAAAAGAGAATTATCATTCTCTCTATATTCCCCATCAAACTCTTCAATCATTTTAAACACCTTCAATGTCCCACCGCACACCTCTCCACAGTCGAGGGAATGTGATCCAGGTTTTATTTAAACCTTTTATGACCAGGCTCAGTATGCAAAACAGAATTGTGACCTGGGCTGTGTACAAAGACATAATTACTTCTCTTTATATTAAAAACTCTCTAGAGACCAACATTTCATTATCCTTTTGATTAATTGTACATGGCTTTCAGTGGCTTAAGTAACACTTACATCATACTCTTCAATTTTTACACGACCTTGTTCCTTTAAATCCTCAAGCTTTTTCTTTTCCTCTTCAATTCTCTCCATGTCTTTCTGCCAGGATTCTCTTTCACTGTATATAAAAATAGTAATCATTATTTCAGAACATTTTTATATTGATGGATGAACTTTATAGCACTTTTGGTTCCTGAATAGCAAATACTGCCTGCTACATTCTTTTCCTAAGCCTTCATAATTCATTTGGTTTCAAATTTCCAGAATTTCTCAATAGTTGTCATTCTTCGGAGGGTCATCTCACTGGGTTCCAGTACAGGAATCCAGATTAGCTTCCCAGGACGTGACTCCTGGAGCCATGGTGAGAGACTAGATAAATAATGATTAACAAATAAGACAAAGAGCGGGTAGCTACATCTGGGGGACTGGGAAAGAAAGTAACGATGTTTGGTTGAGACCCTGAATTAGAATCACGATTATTATTATTCTTAAAGCACAAAAGATTCTGCAGATGCTGGAAATCTATGATGAAAACTCTCTGCCCAAAATGTCATCTCTTTATTCCTCTCCATAGATTCTTTCTGACTTGCTGAGTTCCTCCAGCATTTTGTGTATATTATTAGTGTCTTATATGATAAGAAATTCATCGTTTTGAACTGCAGTACAGTGCAAAGGCACAAACATAGAACATTGAAGAGTTCAGCACAGGATAGACCATGCAGCCCACAATGTTGTGCCAAACCAGGTAAAAAACAATTCAAAAACACCCAAACACTAATTCCCCCCACCACTTACAGTGGTGCTAGAAAGCTTGTGAACCTTTAGAATTTTATCTATTCTGCATAAATATGACCTAAAATGTGATCAGATCTTCATGCAAGTCCTAAAACTAGACAAAGAGAACCCAATTAAATAAGTAACACAAAAAACATTATATTTGTTCATTTATTGAGGAAAAAATGATCCAATATTACATGTATTTGTTGGAAAAAGTATGTTCATTTAAAGGACACATTAGAGTCAGGCATTTCAACCAATGGGATGACAATCAGTTGTGAGTGTGGGAGACCTATCAGAGTCTGATCTTCACTACACAGTTTTCTGGAAGTGTGCCATGCCCCATTCAAAGGAGATTTCTGAGGACCTCAGAAAAAAATTTGTTTATGCTCACCAGGTGTGGAAAAGGGTACAAAACAATTTCTAAAGAGTTTGGGATCCAGCAATCCATAGTCAAGCAGGTGGTGTACAAATGGAGGAAATTCAACACTATTGTTACTCTGCCCAGTAGTGGTTGACAAACAAAAATCACAACGTGTAAGGTGTGTAATATTTCAGAAGGTCACAAAAAAAACCCAGAGTAATATCTAAGGACCTGCAGGCATCTCTTGCATTGGCTAAAGTCAATGTTCATGAGTCTACCATCAGGCAAACACTGAACAGCAATAGAGTGCATGGCAGGATTGCAAGGAGAAAGCCACTACTCTCCAAGAAGAACACTGCTGCCTGTCTGAAGTTTGCTAAAGGCCACATGGATAAGCCAGAAGGCTACTGGAAGAATGTTCTGTGGATGGATGAGTCCAGAATAGAACTTTTTGGCTTAAATGAGAAGCGTTATGTTTGGCAAAAAGCAAACACTGCATTCCAGCACAGGAATCTTATCCCATCTGTGAAAAATGGTAATGGCAGTGTCACGGTTTGAACTTGCTTTGCTGCCTTGGGACCAGGACAGTTTGTCATCATTGATGGAACTGTGAATTCTGAATTGTACCACTGAATTCTACAGAAAAATGTCAGGGTTCCATCTGTGAACTGACGCTCAAAATAAAGTGGGTTATACAGCAAGACAATGACCCTAAACACACAAGTCAGCTTAGCAAAGAATGGTTAAAGCAAAAGAAATTTCATGTTTTGGAATGGCCGAGTCAAAATCCTGACCTTAATCCAATAGAAATGTTGTGGAAGGACCTGTGGCAAGCAGTTCATGCAAGGGAGATCACCAACATCCCAGAGTTGAGGCGGTTTTGCAAGGAGGAATGCCCTAAAATTCCTCCAAGCTGATGTACAGGACTGATCAACAGTTACCTGAAATGTTTGGTTGAAGTTATTGCTGTAAAAGGTGATCACGCCAGTTACTGAAAGCAAAGGTTCACATACCTCTTCCAACAAGTACATGTAATATTGGATCATTTTTCTCAATAAATGAATGAACAAGTATAACATTATTTGTGTTATTTATTTAATTGGGTTCTCTTTATATAGTTTTAGGACGTGTGAAGATCTGATCACATTTTAGGCCATATTTATGTAGGAACAGAGAACATTCTAAAGGGTTCACAAACTTTGGAGCACCACTGTAACAAGGTCCATATCCCTTCATCTTCCTTACGTCCATGTGCCTATCCAAACATCTCTTAAAAGCCTCTAATCTATTTGCCTCTACCACCATACCAGGCATCTATGACTCTGAGTAAAAAGAACTTAACCCTCACATCCTCTTTGAACCCAACCCCTCTCACCCTCAATGCATGCCCTCAGGGTATTAGACATTTCAACCCTGGGAAACAGATACTCATGCTCTACTCTATTTATGCTTCTCATTACCTTATAAACTTCTAAAAGATCTCCCCTCAGCTTCTGCCACTCTCGAAAAAAATAAACCCAAGTTTACCCAGTCTCTCGTGATAGCATGTGCCCCTCTAAACCAGGCAACATCCTGGTAAGCCTCTTCTGCACCTTCTCCACAGCCTCAACATCCTTCCTAGAGTGGGGCAACCAGAACTGTATGCAATACTCCAGATCTGGCCTAAGCAGAGTTTTAAAAAGTTGCCACGTAACCTCTTGACTTTTGAACTCAATGCCTTGACTAATAAAAGCAAGCATTCCATCAGCCTTCTTAACCACCTTATCAACTTGTGTAGCCACAAGATCCCTCTGCTCAGCAACACTGTTAAGGATCTTTCCTTTAACAGTGTACTGTCTCCTTGCATTTTCCCTACCAAGGAGCAACACCTCACTTATCAGGGCTAAACTCCACCTGCCATTTCTCTGTTCGTATCTGCAACTGCTCTCTATCTCACTGTACTCTTTGTCAATCTTCTGCACTCTTCACAACTCCACCAATCTTGGTATCATCCTCAAAATTACTAACCCACCTATCTACATTTTCATCCAGGTTATTAATATACATCACAAACAGCAGGAGATCCCAGCACAGATCACTGTGGAATACCACTAATTACAGACCTCCAGCTGGAACACATCCCTTCAACCACTACCCTCTGTCTTCCATGCGCAGGCCAGTTCTGAATCCAGACGGCCAATTTGCCGCAGACCCCATGCACCTTAATCTTCTGGATTAGCATCCCATGAGGGACTATAAATTACAAAATAAATAAATAGTGCAATATACAAATATTGAGGTCAAGTTTATAGGTACATCAAGATTTGACGTCAGAGGGGAGAAGCTGTTCTGAATTGTTGATTCTCTCTGTACCTTCTCCCTGATTGTAGAAATGAGAAGAGGGCATGGCCTGATGAAGGTCCTTTGTGATGAATGTCGCCTTCTTGAAGAACACCCTCTTGTAATGTCCTCAATAGTGGGAAAGTTTGTGCCCCTGATGGAGCTGGCCGAGTCTACAGCCTTCTGCATCCTTTTGTGATCATGAGTACTGGAGCTTCCGTACTAGGCTGTGATGCAACAGTCAGCATCCTCTCCACTGTACATCTACAGAAACTTGCAAAGAGCCTTTGGTGACATACCAGATCTCCTCAAGCTCCTAAATAAAACAGTCACTTCTTTGTGATTGAATTGCTGTGTTGGGTCCAGAACAGATCTTGCAAGATGTTGCAATGTCAAGTAATGTGTTTCTAGCAATCAGGAATAACTGCAGGGAAGTGCACTTTTGTCAGTGTGATCACCCACCATGCAGAGGTATCAACCACAGAACAAGATACCATTTCCCTTTCCACCAATGCTGCTTGATCTGCCAAGCTCCCCAAGCAGATAGTTTATTGCTCCAGATTCCAGAATTTGCAGTCTCCCAATGATAAAAGACATAAAGGACAATGCCAAGAGTAACAATCACCCTTGTTATCTTTAATAAGTCAATGAATAGAAATTTAAATAGAACAGTAGAACAACATATTTTATCATAATTTTATAATAAAAACCCTCATTTCCAATCTAGCATTATACTTGTGTTCTGAGAACTAGGTCTTAAATAAAATAATAAAACATTCAAACATTTTTGTATTGAAAGTCCATTCTGTGATTATGCATATTCTATTTTAATACCTTTGATATTCTTTGTACAGCAGACCCTGCTGATGACGAATTACTGCAAACTTGCGTTTGTGATCTTCAGCTGCTCCTCGCAGTTTCTTTTCTTCTTCCTCTTTATTGGAAATTTCCTAAGCCATGAGGAAACACCAATGTTCTGAGAACAGTTTTGTATGTAAAATAATTATGTAAATAATATTTTCTAATGATTTTATTATGAAGTGACATGGGAGAGGGCAGATCCTGTTTACATCTGCACTGAGACTATCAATGGAAATCATTTGGTCTGCACTGAGACTATCAATGGAAATCATTGGGCACTGTTCCCATTTAATACCTCTAGGGAACTACAAAAGGAGAAAGGATGATGGACCAGTTATCAATCTACTTGTCAGCTACAGCAGCATGGTAGGAGGTTAGTAACCAAATGTTACTCTTGATAGCTTTTAATCTTTGAAACTTAATTAGGTTTTTTGTTAGAGATTAGCTTTAATTGTCACACATACATCAAACTCATACGCTATGTATAAATTTGCCAAAGATTCAACTATTGTTGGGAAAATTTCAGATGGTGATGAGGTGGTGTACAAGAGTGTGATAGATCAACTGGTTGAGTGGTGTCATAACAACAACGGTGCACTCAACATCAGTAACATCAAGGAATCAGTGGAAGGGGTGAGAAGTTTCAAATTCCTGAGTATGAAAATCTCTTAAGATTAATTCTGGGGCCCCAACATATTGATACAATTACAATAATGGCACACCAGTGGCTATACTTCATCAGGAGTTTAAGGAAACTTGGTATGCTACCAAAGGCACTCGCAGATTTCTACAGATGTCCCGTGGAGAGCATTCTAACTGATTGCATCACTGTCTGGTATGTAGGGGCGACTGCACAGGATCAGAAGAAGCTGAAGAAAGTTGGGACCTCAGCCAGCTTCATTCATGCAGATTTTTGATGTTCATTATTATATTAACTGTTGATAAATATTATGTTCATGATCTCACATTATAAAATGGTATAACCTTACTATTAGGTTTGGCAGGCAAAATCTGCATACCTGTAGAAGTTGTACCAAATATTCATTAAGAACATTAATGATATCAGTACTTGACGATGCCATTCCATCTGGTAAAGCGAGAGGTTGGAACTGAACACTGCATCCACCTGACTGACGCAACAGTGTTAGATCATTTTCCAGTTGTGCAACCTGAAAAAAAAACAAATACCCTCTCAGTAGGAGTTCTTCATAAAACTCATTTTGTGTGTTGCCAGCAATCAAAATTTATTAGCCTTGAGAAATGGAGGTGGGCTTAAAAATCTCTTGGAGTGTGATAAAGCTGAGTCAGATGTTGGGTACATGCAACACGGGATACAGCCCACTTTGTCTATGCAAACCATAATGCCATTTCCAACTTGTCCCATCCGCACGCACGTAGCCCATATCCTTCAAGCTCCTGCCAGGTTAAAGCATTGAGGCCCGAGAGTGGAAAACAAACTGGTGTTCAGTTCCACTACCTCATGACTGCCAAGATCCACCACCTGAGCCTGCCCTGTCTTCCTGTGCTTGACCCATCATTCTCTCTTCTCACGACTACCATTTGCACTGGGTCCCACGACACGGTTCAGGAACAGTTGTTGCCCTGCAAGAATCAGGCTCCTGGACTGGCATGAATGGCTTTACTCGCCTCACCATTGAACTGACTCACAGCCTGGAAGCTCACTTTCAGGGACCCTGCCCTGTATCGTTGTAACACATGGATTCACAGATTCTATGGTATTTCTTAATCTTTCTATGGGTGCCTACATGAAAATGAATCTTAAAGTTGTATATGGTATACATATTTTGTTAATAAATTTACTTTGAACTTTGTTCATGTGCCTATTTAAATGCTTTACAAATGTTTCCATTGTATCTGATTCCAGCACCTCCCTGGCAGAGCATTTCAGGCACCTTCCATTCTCTGTACAAAAATAAAGCACCCCTCACAAATCTCCTTTAAACTTTTCTCCTCTCACCTTAAACTCACACCTTCTATATTTGCCCTTACCACACTGGGAAAAAGACTACAATATATGCTCTAGGGAGCCCTTAGATTTTGATTCACTGACATTAGTAGAATAGGTAATGTTTATCTGAGTCAACATGATGTGTTCCTCATCGAGTGGGACTTGGCGGTGAAGGCTTTTTTAGTCCCTTCAGGTTCAGAAAACATAAATTGGTGGATTGGTTCATTTTTTTCACATACACTGAGATACATTGAAAAACTTGTCTTTTATCCATTCATATAGATCAATTCATTACAACAGTGCATTGAGGTAGAACAAAGTAAAACAGTAACAGAATGCAGAATGAAGTGTTACAGAGAACATGCAGTGCAGGTGGACAATAAGGAGCAAGATCAATTAATTATCACAGAGGATCTTCAAAGGCAAAGAAAATGTATTACCAAAGAACATACTATATATGTTACCAAGCAGGCATCTACAAAAAAAGCTATCTTCATCTGAGTGTGCATGACAGCAGCACTGTGAAAGCCATCTCATGCTGCACTGATTGCCGTGTCCACAATATTCTCAATTGGAAAATTTAGACAATTACTATGACACTTATGGCTTGACATTCACTGAAGCCCTTGGTATAATCAGCCTTTGGAATTACAATTGCCTGATCCTATTTGGAAATGCAGAGCAGTAAAACAATGCTAACACTGACTTGGGGTGTACGAACCCTTTCATTGGCTTTTGACAGCTGACTGCCAGCTATGCCAGCCTCCTTACGAATCTCTCTAAGTTCCTGTCGAAGCTCTTCATTTCTCCCAGTCAGCTGATCCACCTGAGCTTTCAGGTGCACATTGCTGTCGTGCTTCCCTGTGTTCTTTGCCTCAATTGCCTGAAACAAAATTTGGAACAGCTCGATTAGAACTTCAATATGTATTAAAGCAGGATACCAAGACAAAGAGTCACCACAATATATATTCAACGAAAAAAGTTATGTCATGATGGTTGGACTCACCCAACTTAGTGATATTATGTAAATAGCTGAAATGCTAGCATTGACCTTTGTGGAAGCCCATTAGTACAGACTGCCAAGCTGAAAAATGATCCATTTATTTCAAGAGTAGCACCAAAGAACTGGAGGAAATCAGTGCATCTAGCAGTACGTATGAAGGGAAATGGACAGTTAGCATTTTGGGTCAAGACCTACATTGGTGTTGGCAGGTAGGGCCTTAACTCAAAGTGTCAACTGTTCATTTCTCTCCATAGATGTTGTCTGACCACAGAGTTCCTCCAGTGCTTTGTGTACTGATCCAGATTTCCAGCATCTGCAGTCTCTTGTGTCTCCATGTATTCCTACTTTGTATTAGTATTGGTTTATTATTGTCATACGTACCAAGATAGAGTGAAAAGCCTGTCCTGCCTAACAGGCCCTACTGGCCCAATGAGCCATGTCATCCAGCAACCTGTCTATTAAACCCTAGCCTAATCACAGGACAATTTACAATGACCAATTAACATACTACCTGGTATGTCTTTGGACAGTGACTTTGTACCCAGAGGAAACACATGTGGTCACAGGAAGAACATACAAGCTCCTTAGAGACTGCGCTGTTCATACAGATCAGATCATTATACAGCGTAGGTATTGAGGCAGAAAAGGTAAATCATAACAATGCAGAATAAAGTGCAAAAGCTACAGAGAAAGTGCAGTGCAGGTAAATGATAAAGTGTAAGATCATTATGAGGTAGATTATGAATTCAAGAGTTCATCTTATTGTACAAGATGTGCATTCAAGCGTCTAATAAACAGGATATAATGTTTTCTATTGTCTAATGAATAACCTCACTGTACTAATATTTAACCCTATTTTGTGTAACATACAATGTAGTATACTATCAAATGCTTTTATAAAAATTCACAAACACAAGGAAATCTGCAGATGTTGGAAATTCAAGCAACACACACAAAATGCTGGTGGAACGCAGCAGGCCAGCAGATCTATAGGAAAAAGTACAATCGATGTTTCGCGCCGAGACCCTTCATCCTGACCTATAGATGCTGCCTGGCCTGCTGCGTTCCACCAGCATTTTGGGTCTGTTGCTTAAAAATTCATATATGTTATACTCACTGGTTAGTCCTGTTTTACCCTTCATATTCAAAATCTCAGCTTTGTCAATCACAGTAGACATTTATAAAAGCATGCTAAGTTTGCAAATTATATGATGCTCTGTTACCACTTGGTTAATAGATTCTAGTATTTTATTTTGTGATAACCAGCTTTGATGCGACCAGTCTTTGGTTCCTCATTCTGTTTTAGTTTTCTTGACTGTGTCACATTTTCTAGTATTCTCATCCATTCCTGAAATTCCCAAAGACCAGTTTTAAGATGCCATGTCTTGCTTCGAGGAGAGTGCAATGTTGGTGGAGTAAACGTTAACAGAGTGGTTAGCCTAATGCTATTACAGTGCCAGTGACCTGGGTTCAATTTCAAGTGCAATATGTGAGGAATTTGTATGTTAGCCCCATGACTGCATGGATTTCCTCCCACATTCCAAAGAAAAATAAGTTTGCATTAGTAGGTTAATTGGTCACATAGGTGTAATTAGGCAGCAAGGGCTCATGGGCCAGAAGGGCCAGCTACTGTGCTGTATCTCTAAATAAAATAATAACTGAGTAAATCTGAAAGTAGAGTAGAGCTAAAGTACATGTATCTGATTCAAATTCAAAGTATGATTAGGCTTTCAGGTTGATAGCTCAGATAAATAATTAGATTGGAGAATAATTCTGCATGATACAAATAGGTAGTGGGGAGTGGGAAGAGGAAGGGAAAGAATGTAAGCAAGAAAATGAATGAGATTGAGAACAATTTAACAATTGATGGAGAAGAGTGAAAGGAAGGTAAATGAAAGGCAAGATATGCATTTCTGTGTAACAGACGATCCATTTCTTGGCTCTCAAGAATTTGCATCGATAATCATCTCATGTGTCAATGCACAATGTGAAACAAACATTTTTCAACGTCTCAGTGACCATTGAGAGTATAACCCGAGAAAAATGATACTACTTACAGCAACTAGTCGTTCCAAACTTTCCATTCTCAGGATTTCATGTCCTCCCTTTGAAATGGATTCCTCTTGTGTATCCTTCACAGCTTGCAAAATTTCTTTCATACCATGCTCAAATTTTTTATTTTCTTCTCTCAATTCATTTACTGTAACCAACATTACTCAGATTAGTAAAGGACCAGTAGTTTCCTACCAGATTTTGTTGGCATCACTAAACTATACTGATACATGGAATATTACACAGAAAATAATTAGACCACAGACACAGCAGCAGAATTAGGCCATACAGCCCAGAGTTTGCTCTACCATTCCATCATGACTGATTTGTTACCCCTCTCAAATCATTTCTGCTGCCTCTTCCCCTTACATTGACACCCTTACTAACCAAAAACTTATCAACCTCCGCTTTTAATATACCCAATGACATGGCCTCAAATTAATTCCACAGATTCACCATGCTCTGACTAAAGAAATTCTCCTTCGTCTCTGTTCTAAAGGGATGACCTTCTATTCTGAGGCTGTGTTCTCTGGTCTTATACTCTCCCACTATTGGAAACATCCTCCACATACATGTTCACTCTATCTAGGCGTTTCAGTATTCAAAAGGTTTCAATGAGATCCCACCTGGATATGGAATTCTGGAACAATTAAAACAAAATAAGAAATGCATTTATTAAGTAACTTTCCTCATTCCAGTACATTCCAAAGTGCCTTACCACAAAAGGAATACTATGTAATAGCAGGCATGCTGGTGTCCCATAACAGTAGCTGCCATTTACTGCTCTGAAAGCTCTTATTAACTCAAACCTTTTCATATCAGGGAAGGTTTCCATTTTGCTAATGTGCAGCTTAATGTGGATCTCAAGTAATTCCTGATGTAAATACACATGAAATACTGGGTGAACTCAGCAAGGCAATAAACTGTTGACGTTTTGGGCCGACACCTTTCATTGGGACTGATGAAAGGTCTCTGCTTGAAACAGTGACTGTTCATTTTGCTCCAGATTCTGCCGATTTTATCCAGCATTTAATGTGTCTTGCTCCAAATTTCCAGCATCTGCAGTCTCCTCAGGATAAATACCTGTTTCCAGAAAGAAAATAGGACTCTCTCATTCTGGATGCTCAACATTACTGAACATATTTGGTGGCCAGCAGCCCAAGTATCGCTGTGCTTCCATGGCAGCGTACACCACTGCACTCTCCAGCCATGGCAGCCAAGCACATTCATAGCTTGAGCCACATACATACCAAAATGACACTGGTCCACTCAAAATGTGACTATGTGGCCTTTATCAGAAATTACACACCATGCACGTGTGAAGACTACTATTGTGTGCTGCACAATCTTGCAAACCAAAGACAGCAACCAGTGCTCAAAGACAAGCAACCTAAAGGCCATGAGGTGCAGACTGAAGGAGAAAGATACCTAGGATGAAGGTGGTGCAAAAGAGGATCCATTTGTTGGCACTTATCAACCATACCCTTCATCCAGCTATAAGGGACTCCCTGATGGAGTGACACATCTCCCAACTAGCCTGCAAAATTCACAATTCCTAATGGCAAGCAAGTGACACTGTGCACACATGAACTCTATCTACAATTTTGCTCTTTTTTGTACTATTATTTATTCAAATACTTATTGTACCTTGTATTTTTTATACATATTGCACTGTACAGCTGTCACAAAACAACAAATTTCTCAACGTTGTTGGTGATAATAAACATGACTGATTCATTGAAATCAAAGCCTCCAAAATAATAAACCAATAATCAGTTTGCAAATCCAAAATGATGCATAAAACTTCCTTACATCCCACTTTACAGATCCACTGGTCTGCTTATTACATGTAACTGTATGAATCCTTACTTCAATTACTTAAATGGATTGTTACAATATCTCTATATTTCCTAGTGAGTGGCACCTCAAACCTCCAAATCACATACACATTCTTTCTCAATTTCCATGCTGCAGATAGAAGCAGTGGATCATTCCAACATATCTTATGAGGACATGATTTTTTGCCTGTAATCCTCCAGAATGAAATTCAAGTTCCTGAAGCCAATGTAATCAAGTTCTCCCATGGTGGACATAATGAAGACTACACATGTTGGAAATCTTGAGCAACACACACAGCATCTATGGCAGGAAATAAATAGTCAATGTTTCAACACAGAAGGTTCTCAGGCCAAAATGACGACTGCTTATTTCTCTCATTAGATGCTGCCTGACTTGCTGAGTTCCTCTGTGGTTAGCTTGACAGGTCTCACTAACCCGCTGGAGCTCCCACTGCATCTCACTACAGCTACCTCTTTCTTCTCTGTAAATGTCTTCTCCATGACAGCTGTTATGATCCCAGTCCCCTCCTTTGTGAGAATCGCAAGAGCACCCGTCGAAAGGGGGGGGGGGGGGTCAGTAGACCCAGTAGGAGAGAGAGAAATGTGCCAAATTGCACGTCCCACCCGGGATACAGAATAAGATGACAGCGACTATTGTCTCATGGAGACCATGTGAAAAGCCCTCGGGCAAGGTGGGCTGGTTGAGAGAGAGATTGCATCATCACAACCTGATTGACACCTGCGACCCCGTGAGGAAGTATAAAGGACTCAGGGGGACAGCCCCTCAGACGCACCAAGAAGACACGAGAGAGTGATCCCGCAGCAGCGGGAAGCCATTCTGAAGGAAGCCACGTCCGTTAGATTCCGGGATTGGAATTTGTGGCTGGAATCACGGAAAACCGCTTTTAACTAACATCGGGGAGAGGAAACCAACACCCCCCCGATTTCACAGAAGATTCATCAAGACTCGGCAAGTTCTTTCTCTTCTCCCCCAATCTCTCTCTCTCGGTCGCCCCACGTGAAACCCAGCGAGTTTCAAAGGGCTGAGGCTTGCAGACTTTCTGAGTGACTTTTATATTTCCAATGGACAATCTATTAACCCCTAGACATCAGCAGAGCTCACTTCTTAATGATGATTATTACTATACCCGCGCTTTAGATTGAGTGTTGACGATGTGCATTATCTGAATGTATGTGTTAACCCTACTTTTGTGTCCCTTTATAAATAAAACATTTGAAAATAGTGACATCAGACTTCAACGGACCTCTCTATCTTTGCTGGTAAGTTCTCCAGTTACGGGATTCATAACACAGCTATAACATGAGCTGCTGCTGTTTAGCTGCCATTTGAAGTGTATGATTAATAGCTGGTGCCCTTCTCTAACCACGGTGTGGAGTTCCGCTGAAATACATTAAGTTCCATCAGGAACTGTCCAGGTCCTAATTTAGTAAGTATTTCACAGTGGATTTCGCCCAATTTCACATGATGGGCCCAATGTTCCCAATAGAAATGAATGGGGACTTCCGGTAAGATGGCGATTGCTTAGCTGTTCCAAACTTTTGTTCCGTTACTGTCGCTATCTTTGCACTAAATGTCTCCATTTTTTAAACCTTAGTTGGGAACTTTTTCGGTATCTCTTACTTGCCTGTGAACACATCTAACTTACAATGTTTAGCAAGAGCTCTAAATCCGGGAGAAAGGAAGCTACGGCTCTCTCAGACGAGACCCTGGCTGCGCTCGGTCAGCTCAGAGACGAAATTTTAAAGGAATTCAAAACCGCTTTCAAACAGTTGGAGGACAAGCTTGATCGGATCAACGACAAGGTGGACAAACATGCCCAACACTTATCTCGCATCGATTCGACTTCTAAAGATTTAGAAAGTCGTGTTCGATACTTGGAGACTCTCTGTTCCAGCTTGGAGGAAAAGTGTGGCAAACTGCTCTTCAAAATGGTGGATCTCGAAAATCGCAGCAGACGCTGCAATCTTAGTATTCTTGGATTGCCAGAGGCCACCCAACAGGGATCAATAGTGAAGTTTTTCGCCGAGTTTCTCTGTGAGATATTCGGGAAAGATTTGCTTCCAAACCCGCCTGAGCTCGAACGGGCACACCGGGTCCATGTTCCCGCCGGAATTCTGGGCAACCGCCCGTGACCCGTAATCTTGTGCTTCCATCAATACCAGGTAAAACACCGTCTGATCGTAGTGGCACGTCGCAGAGGTTCTTTTATTTTCCAGGATACAACCATTCGCTTTGTGGAAGATTTTGCACCCCAGACCTTAAAGATGCGCGCTGAGTTTAAAGGCGCAATGAAAGTGCTTTTTGATCGTGGTTTTAAACCCTCTCTTCATTCCCCTGCTGATCTACGAATCAAGCTTAACACTGGGAAATACAAATGGTTTAAGTCAGCGAAGGAAGCTGAAGCATTTGTGGCAAGTCTTCCGGCTATCCAGCCATCTTCGGAACCCGATCGGACCTCCTAGAATGGTGGATAAGTACTTCTCGTAGTAAAATTACTTTTTCTGGACTCAGACGTTACTTGAATCATTCAGACATTATTCATCGAAACTCTAAGGGCTGTTGACAATCTCTCCCTGGATTTGGTGTGTGTGTAATCTATTTTTTATTTTTGTACAACTTTATCTACAGAGTTCTACAACTGACTTTAACTTGTTTTGGAGGTTTGAAGTCTTCAGTGAAGGCCTTCCTGTTTGTTGGTTCACAGTTTAATTGCCGATCTATTTTTCCTTTTTATATTTATTTATTTTATTATACTTTTTTCTTTTCTTCACCCCCTTTTTTCTAATCTCTGAATTTTTTTCTCTCTTCTCTGTAAATGGTTGATAAATACTCATCTTGAATTTATAATTTTCCCCTTCCTCTCCTTTTTTTATATCCTTTTTTTTCGTTTCTCTTACTTTATTCTTCTATAATTTTTTCGCTGGCAGGTTAGTTTTGGTCCTCTTCCGATTTTCTCTGTATTAAGTTTTACATTCCTGCAGAAGGTGTTCTAATCTGAAGTTATGTTTTCTAGTGCATAAGCTAGTTACTATTTGTTAAAGTATTTACACGGAACTGCTGTTAATGACACAGATCTGGAAGTTGTATTTGGGTTAATTTTTTTGGTAGAGCTAGCTACATGTTTTGGTAGCCGTCTAGTTTTGGGTTGTGTGGGTGGGATGGGTTTTCTAGTTCCAACATCACTCACTGTATATATTATATCTCTTTATTGCTCAGGACATGTATATGTTTTGATTTTACGAATCTGTTTACATCTCTGCTCCCAGACTGCTATTGTACTGCTTGACTTTTTATATGCCTTCTGCCTTTTATGCATTAGTAATCCATAATGGCTAGTGCACTTAAATTCGTGAGCTGGAATGTAAAGGGATTGAATCACCCTGTTAAAAGAAGGAAGGTATTCTCACATATCAAACAACTCAAAGCTGACATTGCTTTCCTTCAAGAAACTCATATTCGTTGTTCTGATAACTCCCGGCTTTTGTCAAAGTGGGCGGGTCAGCATTTTCATTTATCCTTTACCGCTAAAGCTAGGGGAGTCTCCATTCTTATTAACTCACATATTCCTTTTGAACTCCATAATAAAATATCTGATATAAATGGCCGTTTTATTATTGTTTCTGGCAAACTATATAACACTAAAGTTGCACTAGCAAACCTGTATGCCCCCAACATTGATGATGTTAATTTTTTTGAACTGTTTTTTTCCTCACTACCAGACTTAAACTCATACTCTCTTATACTGGGTGGTGACTTTAATTGTTGGTTAGATCCTAATTTGGATCGATCGTCCACTGTTACTAGACCACCTACTAAATCTGCCTTAGCTATCCAATCGTTTCTGTCTAATCTCTGATATATGGCGTTTCCTCCATCCTACGGAGAGAGATTATTCTTTTTTTCTCACATGTTCACCATACCTTCACTAGAATTGATTATTTCTTACTCGATAACCAACTTATTCCATTTGCCCACTCTTGTGACTATCAGAGTATCCTGATCTCTGACCATGCCCCAATTACTCTCTCTCTGAATTTGCCTGAGAGGAATAAACACTGGCGGTTTGATTCAACTTTACTATCGGATGATGATTTTTTAAAATTTATTAAGGATCAGATAACCTTTTATTTTAACACTAATACATCACCTGAAGTGCCATCCCAGATTGTCTGGGATGCCATGAAAGCATTATCTGAGGGGGCAAATAATCTCTTACACAGCAAATCTCAACAGAAGATCCCGTGCAGATCGATTAGACCTCATTAACCAGATTAAAGAATTGGATCAAATATATGCCCAAACTAAGAACCCTGAATTATACAAGAAGCGCGTTGAACTCCAAACTAAATTTAACCTTCTGTCCACTCAACCTGTCGAACGCCAACTTCTCGAAAGCAAGAGTCGCTTTTACATTCATGGGGATAAGTCTGGTAAATTCCTAGCCAGTCAGCTGAGGCGTTCCAAAGCCAAACAACATATTACAAAGATCCGGAAGGAGAACGGAGACTTTACATCGGATCATTTAGAAATTAATGATGCATTTAAAAATTTTTATTCTCGGCTTTATTCCTCTGAATCTCTGAATGACAATATCTCTGTTGATCAATTTTTACAGAATCTGAATATCCCCTCACTTTCATCTGATTTCAAAGCCAAACTCAATGCGCCTATGTCATTAGAAGAAATATCTACTGCAATTTCTGCACTGTCTTCAGGGAAATCTCCTGGACCTGATGGGTTCCCGGTAGAATTTTATAAATCATTCTCTTCTCTTCTTTCTCCTCAGTTACTTTCAGTATTATCTGACTCGTTTAATTACGGCAAATTGCCACCCTCTTTCAGTGAGGCATCTATTATTCTTCTTTTAAAAAAGGGCAAAAACCCAACAGAGTGTTCCTCGTATAGGCCGATCTCTCTGCTCAATGTTGATGTAAAGATCTTAGCTAAAGTTTTGGCTCATAGATTAGAAACCGTCATTCCCTCCATTATCTCTGATGACCAAACAGGCTTTATTAAAAACCGTCTCCCTTTTTTTAACATTCGGCGTTTATTTAATATCTTATACTCACCTCCAACTGGGATTCCTGAATGTGTTATTTCCCTCGATGCGGAGAAAGCATTTGATCGTATAGAGCGCAACTACCTTTTTGCAGTTTTAGAAAAATTTGACCTTGGCCAAAGTTTCATCTCTTGGATCCAATTGCTGTACCTGTGTCCTACTGCTTCTGTTTTAACTAATTTTTAGAAATCCCAAGTATTTAATCTCAAACGTGGCACCCGCCAGGGATGCCCCTTAAGTCCCTTTCTCTTTGATTTGGCTATGGAACCTCTGGCGATAGCATTTCGAAACTGCCCTGAATTGACTGGGATTTGGAGAGGGGGTGTTGAGCATAAGGTTTCTCTCTATGCTGATGACTTATTACTCTTTCTCTCAAATCCGTCTACATCCTTACCTCTAATGTTTTCACTTCTTGACCAGTTTAGCCAGATCTCTGGCTATAAACTTAATTTACATAAGTGTGAACTTCTCCCAATTAATAAAGAAGCACAAGAACTAACATTTCGAGATCTCCCTTTTAAAGTAGTCCATAATCAATTTACTTATCCTGGAATTACACAGTCACAAGGAAGTTTAAAGATCTCTTTCGTGAAAACTTTGCCAATCTTTCATATGCTATAAAACAGAGTCTGGTACAATGGTCACCTCTATCTATGTCTTTGGTAGGTCGTATTAACGTTGTTAAAATGTATGTTCTCCCCAAATTTTTATACCTATTTCAATCTATCCCAATTTTTATTCCTAAACCTTTTTTTGATTCCTTAGACTCTATTATTTTGTCATATCTGTGGCAGAATAAGTGCTCTAGAATTAATAAAATCCATGTCCAAAAATCTAAAAAAGAGGGTGGCATGGCTTGACCTAACTTTCGTTTATATTATTAGGCAGCTAATATACGTTGTGCTACCTTCTGGTCTTTCTTCCATGGCCAACCTGAGTGCCCTAACTGGGTGGCGATGGAGCTGAGCTCCACTAAAGAATTATCTATCTCTGCACTTCTTGGCTCTGCACTCCCTAGTAGTCTGCCCAGATCAGTAGCTAATCCTCTTGTTAGACACACTTTGCGTATATGGGCTCAGATCAGGAAATGCTATGGTTTCCAGGGGTTTTCCGTTTCCAGCCCTGTTGCTCATAATCACCTTTTTTTTACCTACTACATACGATTCAGCATTCCAGGTTTGGTATAGGAAGGGCATTAGACATTTTGAAGATCTTTTCATTGATAATTGCTTCACTTCTTTTCAGCAGCTCTCTGTTAAGTTCAATCTGCCCAATGCTCATTTTTTCAGATATCTCCAAATCCAACACTTTATTGCTCCTTTAATTCCTAACTTTCCTGAAATGCCTGCGAAAAATGCTATGGACCTATTTCTTTCCATGAATCCACTAGGTAAAGGCTTAATATCAATCATCCGAGATAAACTAGCAGCCTTACGACGGGCCCCCATGGATAAAATCAAAATGGCCTGGGAGCAGGATTTAAATATCTCCTTATCTGAGGAGAGCTGGGATTCAGTTCTCAAGTCGGTTAACTCAACCTCTCTTTGTGCTCGCCACTGCCTTTTACAGTTTAAGATTGTTCATAGAGCCCATATGTCTAAATCTAAACTATCTCGATTCTACCCTAGCGTTAGTCCGCTCTGTGATAAATGCAAGAGGGACGTGGCCTCTCTCATCCATATGTACTGGTTCTGTCCTAGCTTGGAGAAATTCTGGAAAGGTGTCTTCACTACGTTATCGTGTATTCTGAATCAGCACCTAGAACCAAACCCCTTGATTGCTCTGTTCGGTTTTTGGGGCGAGACAGATTTATGTCTGGGTCCGACCAAATGCCGAATATTATCCTTTGCCTCTCTCCTGGCTAGACGCTTGATCCTCCTCAGATGGAGAGATGTTGCCCCCCACCCCCCCACTCATGCTCAATGGCTTAACGACATCATGGCCTGCTTGGACCTCGAAAAAATTCATTATTCAGTTCTCAATTCAGATCTAAAGTTCCATAAGGTCTGGGGACCTTTTATCGAGTACTTTCATAACCTTCCTCTTGACTAGGGTTTTTTTTCTTTCAGCTCCTTTTTTTTCTGGTAGAAGGAATTATTATCCTCTGTTGCTGAGTGTATTCACAGTCTGGGAGTTTGGCTGTCCTGACTTATGCTCTCTATATTGTGTTGTGGTTGGTCTGGAGTTGCTGTTGTTTTTTCTTGTGTTGTGGGGCTTGGGGAGGACACTAAGCTTACTTGTCCTTAATTTAGGTGCTTTTTTTTGTTAAATTCTCTTCCTTTGTAGCATATTGTTATTGTATGTTTAATTTTGCACTGTTTTAATGTTCCTCATTGGGATTTGGGGTTTTTAATTTGTAAAATGTTTTGAAAAACTAATAAAAAAATATTTAAAAAAATAGAAATGAATGGAACACCAAGTTAATGTACTGCTATACAATCCAGTTTCAAGGCAGGAATCTTTTAAGTCCATTAATGAAAACAGAAGAATGTATGGTTTAACCCTCACCTGAAAGAGTACTGCACATCCTCAATACTCTTCATTGGAATGTCAGCTGAGATTTCTTGGTATGGGATCAGACACATTAATCACTAACTTTGTGACACTGTCACGATGAACTATCAGTTACATATACGGCATATATTAAAAAAAACATAGAACAGTGCATTATTTGCTGCTAGGCATTAATCATGGAATTACAAATACTATCAGAAAAGTTTTCTGCTTTTTTTTTGGTACACATGTTCCTATAAAGAATTTTAATGAATGAAAGGGACTTACATTTTGCTTGCAGCTCAGCATTTTCCGTCTTCCTTTGTTCCAATTCCTTCTCTCTTCTTTCCAGCTCTCTGGAAATATATTCATTCTAAAACGTAATGAAAAATTAAATGTGATTAGTTGCCCAGTTCAAGCTTGAGTTTTCAGAAATATAACTGCCCCTTTTCTCCACACATTTTTATTTCAGCCTCTGGAAGTGCTTATCGTGAAAAATAAAGACCCAAATGAATTCAGGCACAGGAGGAATGGATACCAAAATGGAAAGGGCTGTTGCATCACCAACTATATACTCTTAACCTAAGGATTTGGTGATTAAACATTAGTGGATCGCTATCAATGATTGGGGTTCAATTCCCACTGACATCCATGTACGTTCTTCCCATGCCCATGTGGATTTCTTCTGAGTGCTCCAGATTCCACCCACATTCTTAAGTCACACAGTTAGAGTTAGTGAGTTGTGTGTATGCTATATTGGTGCCAGAAGCACGGCCACTCTTGCAGGCTGCCCAGCACAATCTTTGCTGATTTGATTTATTGCAAACGACACATTTCACTGTACGTTTCGATGTACATGTGACAAATAAAGCTAATGTTTAAAATTTTAAAGATCTTTACCATTTAAAATTTTTAAACACTGCATATCTCCCATCCAGCAAACTTCCTCAGACTGTTCATTTGTCCATCATATTTGTTGAAGTGAATTAGTTTCCCCAGCTATTTCAGCTCTCTTAAAATTTAACAGATGCTCCCTTTCTTTGCTTTACTGTGTCATTCTCTTCTTCCAATTGCCTGCACCTACTCTTACCTTGGCCCCTATTCTCCCAAGCATTCCAACCCTGTATCCCATTCCAGGACTGCTACCTATTTTCCACATAACCTTCATGATCAAAGGAATGAACCGCAAAGGATGTAATGTATAAATCAGAGGTCTCAGTAGCAAAAGAACATGTTACAATGTTCAAGCTCCCCACTTCCCTAATATAGTTACTCTTGTACTACCTGCATCATTTGTCGGTTGAGTTTGGCAAGCTCAAATTCTGCATTCTGGTACTCTCCTTCCTTTTTCAGTAATTGTTTGCGTATCTGATGGTTCTAAAGATGCATTAATTTAATTAGAATACAGCTACAATTTAAATCTCTAAAAAAAATCCCTATATTAATAAATTAATTTTAATAACAGATCCAGCTCTTTTGTGAGTCCTATATGTTTGTTCTGAAGCTTGCTCTGAATGTACACTCATGTAAGTTGACTATGATATCAGACAATGGTGAGGAACTTGGTGTGGCTATGGTATTGAAAGCAACACCATGCTGGTGCGCTGATGTGCAATTAAATTTTGAGCACAAACAGAAAATGCTGGAGGAATTCAGCAGGTCAGGCTGCATCTATGGAGAGAAATGAACAGTCGATGTTGTGAGCTTAGTCCCTTCATCATTCTTGGCCAGTTTAGCCTGATTTCAGTGGCTGCGAAGATGCTGGAGTCCATTAGTAATGGTGAAGTTTGGAGGCGCATGATAAAGTAGGGTCAAAGTCAGCATGGTTTCCTTAAGGGAAAATTTGGTCTAACAAATACAGCATGTAGGAATTTTTTGAGTAAATAACAGGCAGGATAGACAAAGGAAGAGTCAGTGCATGTTGTTTACATGGATTTTCAGGAGGCAAGGTGCCTCACATGAGCTGCTTAACAAGAGCCCATGCTGCTACAGGAAAGATACAGGCATGGATAACTTCAGCTGATTAGCAGGAAGCAAAGAATGGGAACAAAGGGGGCCTATTCTGTCTGGCTACCAATGATTAGTGGTGTTGGTATTGGGACTGCTTCTTTTCACATTATACATCAACGATTTGGATGACAGAATTGATGGCTTTACACCCAAGTTTGCAGACAATACAAAGACAGCTGGAAGGGCAGGTAGTGTCGAGGGAACAGGGAGCTTACTGAAAGACTTGGATTGAGAGAATGGGCAAAGTAGTGGAAGATGGAATATAGTTTAGGAAAATGTATGGTCATGCACTTTGGTAGAAAGAATGAAAGCATTGACTATTTTCTAAATGTTGAGAAAATTCAAAAATCTGAGGTGCAAAGGGATTTGGAAGTCCTTTTGCAGTATTCCTTAAAGGTTAACTTTCAGGATTTGTCAGTGGAAATAAAAACAAATACAATGCTAGCACTCATTTCAAAAGATCTAGAATTTAAAAGGATGTAATGCTGAGGCTTCAATGAGGCATTGGTCAGACTATTGTGAGCATTGTGGGCTCCTAATGCTGGCAATGGAGAGGGTCCAGAGGAGGCTCAAGAGAATAATTCCAGGAATAAAAAGGGTTAATGTATGAAGAGCATTTGATGGCTTTGAGCCTATACCCACTGGAGTTTAGAGGAAGAATGTGGGGGGTGGAGTGGTGGGTTGGATATGGTTGAAACATATTGAATATTGAAAGGCCTAACTAGCGTGGATGTGGCAGAGATGTTTCCTAAATCGGACAAGTCTAGGACCAGAAGATCAGATCAGATGAGAGGGATGTCCAATTAGAACAGACATGGAGGAATTTCTTTTGGACGGTGGTGAATGTGTGGAATTCATTGTCATATGAGTGTGGAGGCCATAATTAAAGCATTATTAAAGCGGTGGCTGATTAGTTCACAATTAGAAAGGGCATCAAAGGTAACAGGGAGAAGGCAGGAGCATGTGGTTGCGAGGGATAATAAATCAGTCACAATGGAATGACTGAGCAGATTCGCTGGGCCGCATGCTTTAATTCTGCTCCTAAGTCTTATGATGATGATGCTGCCTGATCTTCTGAGTTCCTCAGATATTTTGTGTGTGTTACTCTGGATTTCCAGCATCTGCAGAATCTTTTGTGTTCAATTTTGAGACAGGGATCTTTTATGTCCACTATTGTGAGTAGATGAAAGCCTTGGTTTAACCCCTCATCTGAAAGACTTCCTCAGTACTCTGCACTGGAATGACAGCTGAGATTTCTTGGTATGGAATTTAAGCCAATAACTTGACTTGTGACAACTTTGGAAGGATGCTTTATTTTCCCTCCTTTTCCCAGGTTGCACAGATCCTACAACATTGGTTTAAAGGTTCTAATTTGACAGGAAAAAATAAGGAGAGGATTGTTGGAAAACAGGCAAAGGGAGCAAAGGGTACAGATACAAACAGAGATGAGGTGCAATTTATTTAGCCGGAGGGTGTGGAATCTGTTGAATTCAGACAGCTGTGGAGGACAATCCATTCGGTATATTTAAAGTGGAACTTCTTGATTAGTCAGGGTGTCAAAAGTTAAGAGGAGAAGGCAGGAAAGTGTGGTTGAAAAAGATAATAAATCAGCCATGATGGAATGGTAGAGCAGACTCGATAGGCCAAGTGGCCTAATTCAGTCAAAAGAGGGATGGGAAAGTGTGAGACAGGGACAAGAAATAGGTGGACCAAGGGAGGGCAATGGACAGTAAACAGATGGAGCCAGGCAGGGAAGGGGTGAGGAGACAGAGTTAAGGGAACCAGGTGGACAGGAGAAGAGAATGAAGGTGGAGGCAGCCACTGTAGAACGCAAAGACTACCACTGCTGGGACGAAGTAAGTAGAGAAGTTGATAAGGGGAAATATCAAAGGAAAGATGAAATACTGTAGCATGTGGAATGAGATGTGGAGAGAATCTGGAGGATAAGACATGTGAGAAGAGACAAACGGAACCGAGGACAGAGGGAGAAGACAAAGACAGAGATCACAAGAGGCAAGGGTTACTTGAAATGCAAAGCTTAAGGGGTGATTGTAAGTGATGTGAATACCAAAAACATGAACATTGACTACTTGGCCAGTTATGAGTTACAAGTTCTGTGAATTTCTCAGCTTTTTAACTGTGGCAGATTGTAATGTTTCTTCTAAACAACGATTCATTTTTCAAAATAAAAATTAAGGCATCTATTACAAAAAAAACAACTGGGCAGAAGCGGGAAAAACCATGGCTGTGAAGAATAAATTAACCAAAGGTTGAGAACTTATGATCATTAGATTTGTTTTGTCAATTTGTCTGTGCATATTTAACAAAGAATAACTTAATAATAGAGTAGCTTTAGAAGACACATCTAAGCTTATGCTAGGTCTGTCTGTTATAGAACATAGGTAATGGTAATATTAAACAAGTTGTACAGCATTATCTGAATTAGAAACCTTTGACAAAAAGTTGAAAGAATCTAACCTGTGATTTAAGACTCGATAGTTCTACCCTTAGCTGCTCTATAAGATCGTCTAATGGTTCGTGGCTTCTCGCTAGGTTCTCAGCTGCCTCAGTAGAACTGATTGCCTGATCTGGTTGAATACTCTCAGACTTGTGGACACCTTCCACAAGTGGCATGGCTGCATTATTCATTTGTGTCTCTGCCAAAAAGCCCTCTGATGACTGAGACCTGGTCGGTGCTTTATGTTCATACTCATCAGTTTGTACAGATTGTTCCTTTTCAAAACGTTCTATCATTCTTGGTAAGGAAAAAGGCTGTCTTGCTCCCTGGGAAGATAAAGAACTGTCCCATTGTACGGATTCCCTTTTAGAATTCCTCGAATGCTTTTGTGGCCTTTCTGACTGCACTATTGACCGCCGAAGAATATCTGAAATCTGATCAGACATTTTCCTCAATGTCAGGGCCCTATAGTCTTCAGCATTATAAGATCCATCAGCAAAGCCTCTTCGTACTTTGTCATCGCTATCAATGTTTCTACCGCTGGCCTGTATTAAAATAGAGCAGATCCAATTCTACATTTAATTATGTTATTTCCTCTCAACACCCTATTGTAGCATTGTAAATATTCTGAGCTAGAAAAAGGTAAATAATTTCAAAGAGGAAGGAAAACTGCTACAAAATTACCTTAAATGAATCATCAAAAATTATTTATAGCTCATCATCTGAGTAGCATTGCCAACAAAATTTCTAGTGTTAATTTGTAATTACATTTTGAGAAAATCTTTCTCATTCAGTAGGTCATATATTGTAGGCTGGCTCATTTCAGAAATACCATCTCAATTAGCCCTAGTCACGCTGGCTAATGCAAATGTCTGCACAACTGGAGAGATGGATGTTACATTGTATGAGACATAACCATCTTTGAAATAACTTTTTTACTTTAATGCATGATTAATTATAATCATCAGGAATCAGAGAACTGTGGACACACTTCAGCATATCATGGAAAGCAGCCTCCCCTCCGTGGGCTCGGTATAGCAGCCAGCATAACCTTAATGCATGGGGCAGCATGGTAGTGTTGCATTAACATAATACTTTACAATGTCAGCAATCAGGATTCAAATCCTCAGATTTAAGGTCTTTGCCTTTCTCAGGGAGTCACATAGATAGGAACTGTGGTTAGTTCAGAAAAAAATAAGTGAACAAAAAACAAGCACAATTTAAATCACACCCAAGCAGTCAGGGAATTTAGCCAGTAAATTCTGTAATGAAAAATTTCCAGTATTGGTAATGGTGTAATGAAAATTATTCAGTTGCCAGAGAAGGAAATCTGCCATTTTGAACACAAACAGATTCTTTGGCCCATCTAGTCCATGCCAAACTATTATTCTGCCTAGACTTGTCACCTGCTCCTGGACCATAGATCTCCTTATCCCTCCATCCATGTACTTATCTAATATTCTCTTAAATAATGCTATTAGACCCGCATCCAACACATACTCTGGTTGCTTGTTCCACAGTCACACCATCCCCCGAGTGAAGAAGTTCCCCTTAAAAACTTCACCTTTCACTTTTAATCACTAGTTCAAATCTCACCCAACCTCACTGGGAAAAAAAACCTGCTTGCATTTATCCGAAATATACAAAATTCAAGTACGTTTATTATCAAAGTACGCATAAATTATACAAGCTTGAGATTCATCTCCTTACTGGCAGCCACAAAACTAGAAACCAGAAAGAACCCATTAAAAAATAAAGACTAACAAAGATCTAATGCACAGAGAAAAAAAAACACAAAATCATTCAAACAGTAAAAGAAAGCAACAGCATTTAGAACTAAAGTGAGTCCATTGACGTGAAGCTCAGAGTACCTGGAGCAGGCCCAAAGCTTTAGCCTCAGCTCATCACACTGTGGAGCAAAACCGAGTTCACACAACCAAAGTGAGTCCGCAGACATGAAGCCCAGAGTACCCAGAGCAGGCCACAGCCTCAGTCTTAGAGTCAGTGCCGCAGAGAGTGGAGTAAACGTTGCAGAGCAGTGAGCTGAACTGGCTCGATCCTAGCCTCTGGTCCCAACAACCAGCCTTTTCAATCCAACCAGCCTGGCACTTAAATTGTCCAAACAACGAGTCATCAGTACACTTTGGGTCTGGATCCCGCTGCCACGTTCTGGCCTGTACCTGATCTTTCCAAATGAACACAACACTTAGATCGATCCAACCTTGCTATTGATTTAGGTGGACAGTCTCCAAAGCTCTTCTGCTCCGACTCCTTTCTGCTTCACATGGCCCAACTCTGTCTCAATCTCGCCCCTTGACTATGTGTAGACCTCACTCCTACTTTGCAACGCGCACACACACACACACTTCAATCCTCAAGTCAGCCTCACCTTCACTCGCCTCATTGTTTGCAGTGATCATTTACCACAATTTTCCATAAAAAATGTTACAAATAAAGGTATTTGGTTGTATTTCTTGCTTTATGAACCACCAGTAAACTGCTGCTGTATTCAGCTGTACCAACAAAAACCAGAAGGGTTACACCCCTCATACTTTTGTATTTTGTTATGTGTCTTCACAGAAACATGCAGGAATGTGGTCACTGAAATGGCCAGTCAGCTTCTTAGCTCATGGGTAGGGGAGTGATTTGCACACCCGCAGTTTCAATAAAGTTGATAGAATTTAAAAATCAAGACAAAGCAAGGCATTACCTTACTCTTTAAATCTGAGGCTGATATACCCAACGATGTTTTAGCTGTTGCTTCCCCATCAGTAAATCGATCGAACAACCCCAAATCATCTGATGAAAATGCAAAAAAAGTACAATATGTTAACTACCGCTTTTATTTAACAGTATTTATTGGTAACACTGCAGTATACGATGGTATGAGGTGTGGTAGGGTCACAGTGTCGTACGGCCTGAAGACAGACCCTTTGGCCCAACTCATCTCTGCTGACCAAGATGCCCATTTCAGCTCATCCTTTCTGACTGTGTTTGACCCATATCTCTCTAAAACTTAACTATTCATTAAAATACCTTTTAAATCTTGTTATTGTATCTGTCTCAACCATTTCCTTTGGCAGCGCATACCATATATATATCCCACTCTGTGTGACAAGTTAGACCTCAGGTTCATATTATATCTTTTCCCTCTCTCCTTAAACATATGCCCTCTGGTTCTTGATTCCACATCCCTGGAATAAAAGACTGTGTGCATTTATCCCCATCTATGCCCATCGTGATTTTTCACATCCCTCAACCTCACTTTAAGAAATAAACTGTCCAACCTCTCCCTGTGACCCAATCCTTCAGATCATCATAAACCTTTGAACTCTTTCCTACAGAAAGATGATCAAAACTGAGCACAATATTCCAAATACGGCCACACCAATGTATTGTACACCTACATATTAAATGGGTAAATGTTTACTCTTAAACTATACCACATAGTTCTAGATTCCCCTACACTGTGTATGTCAAATCCACTCAACATCTTTTATTTTCAAATACCATTCATCTAGACTGTAATGTGTACTGGCCCAATTTGCTTACCTTTCCTCATTAGCCAACTCTGTCACCCCAGGACTGAATTTAGCAAACCTCACAGAACAATGTTCATTGCAATATATTTTTCTTTTTGGTATCCAGCATCAGCATACTTTTTAAAATCAACTTTTATTGTTTGTTAAATTTCTGTATTTCATGCAAGGTTCCAATAAATCTTAATAATGTACTAAAATGAAACTTAAACATACCTATAGAACTTATACGTGTGCTTTTATCTTGGGCCATCTTGCGAATTTGCCTCTTTAACACTAGCCTTTCTTCCTCTAGGCTTTCAATCTGAAATTGGGAGTGTTGTGAGCATTTGGATTTATAAATGAAACAAACTGCAGGCACATGGCAGGCGAGTATAAGTAACCAACCTCTTTTAGCAGGATCTGGTTCTCGACTTGAAACTGCTGCTGCTTCAAGTGCTTCCTTTGTTTAAATTCAGTCAAATCAATTAATTCTTTTGTTTCAAGGCCTAAATGCAAATTATTTTCCATGAGTGTGGAAAAACAAAACTTTCATATCAGCATTCGTCAACAACAGAAGCCACAGAGAAATAACTGGCAGAATACTCTTCACTGAATTAATTCCAGTGACAATGTTAAATTTTGGGTACATTTTTAAGTACACCTGCACTTTACTTTTAGTGCGATACACTGTAAAAAATGTATAAACACCTTTCTTGATCAATTTTACTTGCTTGTAATATCTAAAGAATCAAAAAAGAAACATTTGATCTCCGTGACATTGATCATGGTGAGCTGAAAGATCAACAAGGATACCATACAGCTACTGTGGAAGCTGGTGACCATAAGCCACAATTGTGTGTGTGAGCGGGTGGGTGGGATGGAGGAAAGGGACTTGCTTTGCTGTTGTTGGTTTGTCACTGAACAATGTCAGCATGCTATGTTGATGCTGGAATGTGTGGTAACACTTGCAGGCTGCTCCCAGCCTGTCCTTGGGTTGGTTGTTAACGCAAACAACGCATTTCACTATATGACCATAAGACATAGCCAATTTGTTTCACTGAGTCTGTTCTTACCTTTCAACATGTGACAAGTAAATGAATCTGAATCTAAACACTGCAATGTGTTTATTTGGAATTGTCAGCACAACAGGTTGCATAAGAATTTTCAAAACTGAACTGAAATCATTATCAAATATTGTGCCTGTGTATAGGAAATAAAACGACGGTACAGGGACTCCCCAGGTTACAAATGCCCAACTTATCAGAATCAGGTTATTTTTCACTGACATATGTCATGAAATTTGCTGAGTGGTGGTAGCAGTATAGTGCAAGACAAAAACATTATGTTACACTATAAAATAAACTAAATAGCACAAAAGAGGAATAATGATGCAGCGTTCTTAGCTCCTTGACATTCGTGTACACAATATACAATTGAATTAAATGGACTGTTCAGAAATATGTTGGCTGAGGGGAAGAAGGTGTTCATAAAATGTAGAATACGAGTCTTCAGTCTCTTGTACCCCCTCCCAAATAGTAGCAATGAGAAGACATATTGCAGATGCCGGGGGTCTTTAACAATCAGTGTTTGGGAATGGACAGTGACGAAAAGCTATGAGGAACCTGGCACATTCTACCGGCTGGGAACTGGGCATTTACAGATGCCTTCTCTTCCCCACTCCTCTTCCAGAACTACCACAATCGGGGACTGGGAAGAGCCAAGCAGAGCTGGGAATGAGAAGCAGACTCATTGAGTCAGTGAGACTGGCAGACACCTACTCTTCCTGCATCTACTCACTCTCCCATCACCACTGCCCTGGGGTTAGAGGACCATGTATGTGAATGAGTTGGTGGATGAAACAAGACGTGTTTCATTGTTGTTGCTTTGTTACTTGGTATGTTCTGTGTTGTGGTGTCCTGCTGAGCAATGTTGGCATGCTACGTTGGCAACCGAAAGTGAAGTGACACTTGCGGCTGTTTCCAACACATCCATTGGTGTGTCAGTCGTTACTGCAAATGACACATTTCACTGCACGTTTCCATGTACATTTGATAAATAAATCTGAATCTGAATGTTGTGTTGGTTGTTAATGCAAACCAAGCATTTCACTGTATATTTCAATGTGATAAATAATGTATCTGAATTCGACTCCAAGTGCATTATCAAGTGTTAAATGAGCATTACTAGTTGAATGATTTCTGTTTCGTGTCAGTTATGTTTTGCAAATCAGGCAGCAAAAGCAATTAATAACTCACCTACAATTTCCATCAATGACTAACAAGATTAAAAATGTGAATGCTTCAAGCAACACCAATCTTCCATCATAGGAGAGCATTGGTAAATGTTAATCTAAGCTACCTATGATAATAACTTCAAGCCAACTTAGGGCTACACTCCACTGAGAGTTAGAGCTCTGATATGATTACGCACCCAACTGTTCTCGCATGCTCTCGTTTTCATCCAAAAGATCATTTATCTTCAATTCAAGCATATTGATGTCTTTGGTCATTGCTTCAATTTGACGATCTCGAATTCTGATATTGTT